>NC_143213.1:13207505-13518491 GCF_030267445.1 Bombyx mandarina
TGATTTGTTCCCAGTTTATAAATGCTAAATAACGACTGATGATAAATTGTGTTTATTAGAAATTATATTTAAATACGAATTGCATATTGATAAAATGATGAAATATGAATGATATTTTTAGATCTTACCGACAGAATAATAGAAAAATATTAACTGGTTATTTAAAGAAAAAATCAAAATTATCGATAAAGTTGATCATTGAAAACACGAATAAAACAACATTTTCTGAAAATAAATCGTAGCTAGATCGATTTATCGCCCCCGAAATCCCCAGTATACAAAATTTTATGAAAATCGTTGGAGCCGTTTCCGAGATTCATATTATATATATATATATTTAGATACAAGAATTGCTCGTTTAAAGATATAAGATAATATTAATTATAATAAATATAATATTAGGTATATTCATAATTATTTTTTATTAATTTAAACAGTGGGGTTATTTTTCAACAAGTCCCTTATACCATGTTTCGACATTTATTGTGTTTGATAGTCCTGTCTCGCCTAGGCTGAAAACAAAAACTCAAGATATACCCGGGTTCTACTGTTTCTGATTAACAGGAAATCGGTATTCAGAGTCTATGAAGTTTTTAATAAAACTTTTAGGCAACGCTATTTCTATTGGAATAAAAGATTTACGGTTGAAATTGGACAAGAGTATTTTTTTTTAGAATTGAAGGATTACTGGTGGCCCGGAGGCCTTTCCAGTTTCACCAGGACAGGTGGACAAGAGTATTACTCGCTAGCCAATGGCTAATGAATCCATCATAGGACTTAATAAAAATTAATTTACTGCGCTAACAAAAACAAAACAAAACACTTATTTCGCGGTGTGTATTTTAAGCCGTGTGAACATAATTTTAACGCCTACGGAGCTTTTGACTTTTGCCACCGTGAAATAAGAGTGTGTACTTTTCTGCCAGGAGTTGAAAAAAAAATGGACAACACTTACAGCCTTAACAAATTATACAATATCGTGAATAAATCGATTGGAATAACATAACAAAATACTCTTTTAAACTTTTTCTTATAATGTCCAAAAGAACCGAATAGAAGAATTATTTTGAAATGAAAACATCATTAGTAACGCTGTGTTCTGAAATCCGATAAAACGAAAAAAACAACACTAAAAAGAGACCAATAACTAAGTAGTATGGCCATAAACACAGTTACATAAAAACTTTTCTATTTTTCAACTTTTTTATTATTTTGAATTTAGAACAATAATTATATTATTTTAAAAAGTTCTTTCGATTTTGCGCCATTTCACATAATAATATTTTTTCGTGTTCATTATCAAATTACAATATGGAATGGGGTGTTAAAGAAAATAGGATCGCAGTGATTGACTTGCACAAAGTGGGTATGGAGACGTCGGTCATATTACAGACAATTCAAAAGCCTGGTATGAGCCGTATGTTCGTATATTGTAGTATCGACCTCTCCCTAAACCAGAATACCTATTCCTACTAATTACCTCGCTCCTTCTTTGACATAAGAAATGAGCAGGATGCTAATACCTACCCGTATAGGCTCACAAAGCCCCAGTACTGTACGCAAATGTATAAATATCTGTTGGTGTTATTTTGCGGGTATGTCGTGATAACGCTACGTACACTTGCTACCGTACGGGAAATTACAAATAACGTGAAATCGTTCAGATCATAACCCTTTAATTAGACGCGATTAAAACGTTACCAATTTACGAAATCTAGGTTTATATTTGATATTTTTATTCTATAAAAAACTGGTACAAAAATACCTAATCATGTTTTAGCCGCACCCGTCTCCAAAGGAGAAAAATTGGTTCACACAAGACGTATTTTCCATTACCACTTATTGTTTCTACTTTTCAATACATAAAAAAGACGCAGGAGCGTTGTTATCAACTGGTTATTAAGCTATTTTCATAAATTAAGGCAAATAAAAGTATCCAATAACGCCGAGAAGTATTTGATCGTTCTTGCGTTGAGATTGCCTTGATAATTTTATCAGGATCTTTTGCATTGAACTACCTAAAACTTAGGTTGTTGTCGTGGAAAAGTATTGTTTACAAGTTTCTTTTTTCTTTTTAATAAATGTAAATACCAAATTTGTTCCATTAATTTTAAGATTAAAACTTATTTAATTTAAACTTTTATAAAAATCAATTTGTTTGGTTTCGTGATAATGCATTTGCACGTCACTACATAGTATAAAACAAAGTCGCTTTCTCTGCCCCTATATCTGTCTGTCCCGATGTATGTTTAAATCTTTAAAACTACGCAACGGATTTTGATGTGTTTTTTTTTTATAGATAGAGTGATTAATAGTTTTTTAATTTTTATTTATAAGTTAGAGATAAGTTAGAGACCTTGTGATGGACGCGACCGTTAAATAACAAAAAAAAAGAATGCGTATCGAGAGGTGAAAGACCATTTGGTTTAAGCGACATTTCGCATAATACGTGACATTTATCTTCGTAATTAAAGGTGCGTTTTATCTGGTATTAAGATCAACAGTCCGATGTTATTAATTGAACATCAATTATGTTTACTCCATTGAAATAGCTGACGAAACTTTTTGGTATGACATTTTTTTCTAAATTTTAAACTTTAAATTTTTTTTTTATTGCCCTTTTATGCACGCGAGCATACGGCCCACCTGATGGTGAGTGGTTACCGTTGCCCATGGACTTCAGCAATGCCAGGGGCAGAGCGAAGCCGCTGCCTACCGCTTAATACTCTCCACAAGCCTCGTTTGAAGAAGGACATGTCATAGCGCTCGGGAAACACCGTGGAGTGGAGCTCATTCCATAGTCGGATGGTGCGTGGCAAAAAAGATCTCTGGAAACGCACTGTGGATGACCGCAGTGGCTCCAGGTAGTACGGATGAACTCTACTCCGGTGGCGGGCGGTGCGATGGTAAAAGCGAGATGCCGGTATCATCTCGAACAATTCCTCAGAGCGCTCCCCATGGAAAATGGCTCTGTTCTAAATTTAAATAAATGTCACTTAAACCTAATAGCCTTTCACCCCTGGATATAACAATTCACGACACTACCACTGTTATGTGATAGAGACAGCGACATACTCCCATTACGCTCGCGCTGTTTCGTAATCCCAAATTTGAAATATGCATTAACTAAAAACTAGCTCGACATAAACAACAAAAACTAACTACTAATCTTAATTTAGCTTCAACATAAATAAAAATACAGTTATGTGAGGAGGGAGCGTCCTAAAAAGACTTGGATGGACTGTGCGAAATGCGAGGGAAAAGCGTCAGGGCGACGATGTCATATGACATCTGAATAAAAAAATAGTACAGAACTACAAGTCAGATAAGAACCACAAGATTTATATCTGGCGTTCAATTAAAAATAATAAGAGGAGACCTTCTTTGAGAGTCAACAATATTGTCATAAACAAACATTTTGTAAGGCTTCATTAAGCAAGCAATATTAGATGTCAATCAATACTCATTAAATGTTTTCTTTCAAAACTTTCCGTAATGAATCTGTTTATCAGAATTTATTTGTCAACAGAATACGGCACAGTAGAGCAAGGACTATTTGTTTGTTTAAATTATCGTAGTTTTTCAAGCAACAGATAGATGCACTTGGATAAAGTTGCGAAATTCTATTGTTTCCCCACAAAAAATAATAGGTAATTTAATGGCCGTTAAAACGAAACGAATTGTAAATAGCTTTGCTATTCACGCAAGCGAGGCCTGGCACTGAGTGGTCAGTCTTAGATACGTCATTACGGATCCATCGGATCCAATAACACTTGTACTAGATGCCTTGAGCTCTAACACTAGGAGTAGGGACCACGGTAATCGTACACGTCGAATTCGGCAAAGAATTCGAGGTGCAACCGAACCTATATACTTATATATATATAGATATATATCAGCCCACTGAGTTTCTCGTCGGATCTTCTCAGCAGATCGCGATTCCGATCTGGTAGTAGATCAATTAGCGAAGCAGCTTTTCTTAAGTTGCTAGGTCTCAGGTTCTCGGGTGGCTGTTAACAAATCCCACCCCTCCCGGCTGAGAGCTTGCTCGCCCACCTGTCCTGGGGAAATTGGAAAGACCTCCGGGCCACCCTCAAACACAAAAAGTCAAAACAAAACTAAGTGGTAATCAAAGACAAAAGACATCTCAATGTGAATGCCACCATCCTGAGACATATGGGCGAAGCCTTAATAATATTTTATATCGGCTTAAATTTATAGCATACATTACGTACAATGGAAGACGTTTCTGCGACATATTCGAAAGTACTGTTTATTTTTTATCTGTGCTGTATTCGTTTTTGACGTTTCCATCAATACATAACCTTAAAAACTTATCCTTAAAAAATATAAATTCCAGTGCGAACCTTTCCATTATGTTTTTAAATGCAACATTAATTTGATGTTTCTGCTTCCAAACGTTTTTAAAATACCGTTATTTAGGTTATATTAGTCTTTTAACACGTTTAAACTTCCATATTTAAAATTTCTTTAGATTACGTAAACAAACCTATCTCTTGGATGTTTCATAATTGATGGTGGAAATAACATTAAATTCCATTCGTAAATTTATAATTTATAACGTAATATAAACAAGAAAGAACGTATGGCGACGTTGTTTTTGCTAAGTAGAAGGTTTTGACTTTCAAATCGCATACCTGATACTACTACAGAGAGCGTCGGACTGTTATATTTTACCGGCAGGAAAACTGATCGATCCGTATATACTTATACATATATAGACACCATAAGGTCGAAAATCAAAATACCACTGCTCACCTTCAGAAAAGTTTTATTTGTTACTGGTGGTAGGACCGCTTATGAGTCCGCGCGGGTAGGTACCACCGCCCTGCCTATTTCTGCCGTGAAGCAATAATGCGTTTCGGTTTGAAGGGTCGGGCAGCCGTTGTAACTATACTGAGATCTTAGAACTTATATCTCAAGGTGGGTGGCGCATTTACGTTGTAGATGTCCATAAGCTCCAGTAACCACTTAACACCAGGTGGGCTGTGAGCTCGTCCACCCATCTAAGCAATAAAAATAATAATAAAAAAGTGGTCGAAGTCTCAATAATCATATGAAAATAACGGCGGTCGTGTCCTCATAAAATTGCATCTTAAATAGGAAAAGCAGTACGGGAGCTGGCCGCGCTATACCATCTAGGTTATATTAAGGGTAGAGCCTACACCTAATAAAACAAGGAAATAAAACGTACAGTTTCTCTCAAAAAAAGATATAGTCAATTTTATTTTCATATCAGCAATCGGCACTAACACAGCAATATGTTTTCATGTTTGAAAAGAATTTCCGTATATACGCATTTTGAAAGGTATACATACATACGTACACAAAACACAACAAGCAAATAAGTCGATGTTATATCGAACTTGTAAACTTCAAATACTCATCAACGTATTGTCGATGTATGTCACACTGAACCACCGCAAGACGCAGTAAAAATCGAATAAAATACAATTTAAAAACGAGAATACCATCAGTTTAGTCGAAGTCAACTAAAGTAACTATATTGAGACCTTAGAACTCATATCTCAAGGTGGGTAGCGGCATTTACGTTGTAGATGCCTATGGGCTCCGGTAACCACTTAACACTAGGCGGCCGTGAGCTCGTCCGCACATCTATGCAATAAAAAAAATGTGTAAAATTAGGGAATACTCAACAATTACCGGTCAGGTCTTTATAAAATTGCATGGGACCGGAAGAAGAGCTTTCAAATTTAAAAAAAAACATTAAATTCCGTTCACCTAGTAAAAAGTTCTGAAGTCACAAAAGAAAAACAGTTGAATTGAGAACCTACTCCTTTATTGAAGTCGGTTAATAAAAATCAATTCCTTACGCAATTATACCGTTGAGGGTACGGAAACATACCGGTCGGGAAAGAGGCCGAATGATATCCGTTACTCCGCCCTCGCTGGGTAAGTAAGCGCACAAAGACAACTAGAACGAAGCATGAGGAAAGGACTTCAAATAAAACGAATTAATTGCTCGTTAACTCAATAACATCGATTATGCCCTTTACGTAATTACGAAATGATTTCGCGAGATACTCAAATGTAGGTGGAATGTAATGTGGGTCGGTTACATGGCCGTCTTCTTATGCAGGTTCACGTGGCTTAATGCCATCGTTGCATCGGAAAGCATTCGAAAACCACAAACGAGATTGAACACGCCGCTACCATTGTTCCCGATCGACTTTGTCAACATCTCGATTAATATTCACTACTACGCTGCTAGAGAAAAATGATGAATATGCAAAATCTGTGACAAAATTAATGTAACTGCGCACAATCTTGGCTTTCGTAACGAGAATTCCTTTCGAGAGAAGCTGCTGTGTAATATATTACCATTATAAAAACTATCATTTAAAACCGGTCGCGACCGAATTGATGCATTTGAGATGTGGTGCTGGCGAAAGATGCTAGGAATTCCCAGGACAGCAAATCGCACCAACGTGTCGATCCTCCAAGAACTCCAGATAAAGACGAGGCTTTCTACCGTCTGCCTACGTAGAATTCTGGAATACTTTGGTCACATTGCAAGAAAGGATCACGGCAGCTTGGAGAAGCTAATAGTGACTGGCAAGGTGAACGGAAGAAGACCACGAGGTAGAGGCCCGACACGTTGGACTCACCAGATCCGCACTACCCTCGACACCACAGTTCACGATGCTCTACACTGGGCAGCAGATAGAGGCAAATGGCGTGGAATGTTCCGTAATGAACTCTTGTTGCGAGGAGGTGGTCACGACCCTCAGCATTGAGGAAACCGAAGCAAGAAGAAGAAAGGGGTTCTCACGACGATTTTTACATTTCATGAGTTATTATGGAAGCCACCAACTTTTTCGCGCTATTGTAAGCGCCATTTTCAGATCGCGACAAAGCTCGCTACTATTACTATTATTTAGTATTATTTTCGCTATATGTTAGCGAAAAGGGCTCATCCGCCGCAAACACAGGTCGATGGTAGCTCCGATTTACAATGAATGGGCTGTATTATCAACATACGGGTGTTGAATTCGCCTTGGCCCGGATGCGGAGATCTCTTCTCACTGATTCACACCTACTGGGCTACTTTCCGAGAAACTAGCCTTCAAAAACAAAAACAAGGTCCCTCATGTTTGTCTAGACAAATATAATCATGTAAACAGCTCACTATAACAGGAAACAAACAAAAATCAACACTTGGAGCCGAGGACAGCCTCGGCTCCAAGTGTTGATTTTTGTTTGTTTATCATTAAAATAATGATAAAAGTTAATTTTTTTTTTATTGCATATATGGGTTGACGAGCTCACAGCCCACCTGGTGTTAAGTGGTTACTGGAGCCCATAGACATCTACGACGTAAATGCGCCACCCACCTTGAAATAAGTTCTAAGGTCTCAAGTATAGTTACAACGGCTGCCCCACCCTTCAAGCCGAAACGCATTACGGCTTCACGCCAGAAATAGGCGGGGCGGTGGTACCTACCCGCGCGGACTCACAAAAGGTCCTACCACCAGTAAAACCACCAGTAATAAGTCATTTGTTGCCTTTCATACAGAAAAATTATATGTTTACAAGTAAATTAAAACATAATAAGGAAAAGGCAAAAAGAAGTGGTGTAGCTAAGACTGTCCAAAGTGGATGCATCGAACAAGGCTGATTTCATTCAACCCCGTACCACTTAGGTGTAGTATCGGATACGGTGGTAGATTCTACGAAGCACTGCTGTTGCTAGGGCTAGTGTTAGCAAATTCATCAGGCTGAGCCCCGTGAGGCCGCTTACGTTAGATCAAGCTGGGAGAGCCCCTCGAGATTACCAGCATAGGTAGGCATAAAAAAGCGATAAACAAGGCTAGGTACTTATGCGCAGACTTACAATGTGATATAAACTAACTATATACAAATAATAACGAAAAAGCAATCGATGGAGACAAAACAAAAAAACACGGATCCAAATACAAAATATACACATAGTTCAAGTAAAGAACGCTTGGGCAAACAAACGTATATAAGCACTGAAGACAACCATCGCAAAAAAATTACCAGAATTGACAAAATTTACAAACGTGTCAAAAATAATTAATTTAATGTTATGTAAAAAGAAAAAAGAACAAGATACCACACGATCTATTATTACTGCGTATACAATATTTACAGATGACGTTGTATTATTACAAAACTGTGTGCTTACATTCACATTGTAAGTAAATCAATAATGTATGCTAATAAACAAGAGAACGTGATGTAGTTATACGACAAGAGGGAGCCATAATTTAACGGATTCATCGAACGAATACATAAAACTCGATTCCGAAATATCAAAAACAAAAAATACATACACACATATATATATATATATATATTGCAAAACATTAAAAAGCATCGGTTTAATCCTTGCATTACGTAAAACGTTGGGTAAGATCATCCAAGCATAAAAGAATTGAACAGAACCGATCCATCGGGTGAAATTAAATGCAAGTTGCATAATGTTAATTTGGTGCGCTGCAAGGACTCATCATACCTGGCGTTTTGGGTCACACATTCACGTTCAATATATTATATGTCTGTAGAGTATCTAGCCGATAGTAATTAAAATTAATTTTACGAACGCTATTATTATTAGCACTTTTTTATTAATACGCTTTTATTAGCTTCAGGCGTATGTATGTACGTAACGGAATCTTTGAACTTTGGACCCCCTTCAAAACGTCGAACTTACTGGAAATTTAGTATTATATTAGTAAATTTACCTATTAAGGACCGATGACAATTCAATATTAAAAAAATAATTAAATTCAACTAAAATATGAAAAATAAATAATAGTTTAAACAACTAACAAAATACGCTTTTATAGAAAATCCAACTGAAAAATAAAAAATAAATTTTAATAAATTTGAATAAAAAATAGTGCAAGAAAAAATGATTTTATAGTAAAAAAAGCGCTGGGTGCTTTTTAAGATATTATTGAAATAATAATTCTTCTACTCATATCTGTCAGAAAAATATTTATAACTAATAACACCATGCACCCCACGCTTTTTTTTAAATAAAATATATTTTACACTATTTTCAATTTAAATTTATTTAAATTTATTTTCTATTTTTTAGTTGAATTTTATATAAAACTTGTTTTTTAGTTTTTTTAAACTATTATTTATTTTTCATTTTTTACTTAAATTTTCTATAAAAGCGTATTTTTAAAACTATTAAGTACTTTAACATCAATTCCTGCCTTATCGACTATAGATAAAAATTATATAAATTAGCAAAAATCTTATTTTGCAAATTAAATAATGGAATTATCTTATCAAATTAGTGTATCAAATTGTCATCGGTCCTCGATAAATCTACAAAGTTTGAATGAAATCTGGCCGTTTAAAGTGGGTCAAAATCGCGTCTAAAGGAGTCAGTTACAAACATACATACAAGTGAAGCTAATATAAAGCGTGTAAAAAAGGAAATTTAATATTGGTTCGTTTTTTTTTTCGATTTTAAACAAGGGATATTATATATTATTTAATTATTTCCTACGTTCTGAATACTCTAGTTACTTAGTTTTCGTAGTCACAGACGACTGTACAGTGAAAGAGCCTATTATTATGGTCTCGCGAAAAAAACGAATAGTCACGAACAAAAAATATTATGAAAATTGTTTGGGATTCCTTTTGTTTTATTTTCCATGCAGCCTGCCTCCCCATCCCTGCCATGCTGCCGAAATTGAAGCCAAAAGAAAAATACCCTACATCGACGTTCTGTCTGTATATAAAGAACCAAAATGCAAGTTGTAATCGAACTAATTAATCAGAAGAGCGCAAGAAATTCTCATGAATTCCAGTAATGGGCGTGTCGTCTTTAATTGACACCATAAAGGGAATTTTCACTACGTAGACCCTTGGGCACTTATTATGTACCATCGATCTCTATGACCGTTTAATTGAAGGGATTCACATGACAAAAATCTAAACACAAGCTAAAAAAATATTGGAAACTTCAATGATGTATTTGAAATGTTTAATAATGAATCACAAAGCGACTAAAATAAACTGGCAATTCGAAATAACACCCCGAGATTTTCGTAAAAGAGCTACGGTATGAGCAGTGAAATTCACACTAAGACGCAAAAGAAGCTCATACATCAATCAATCAAAATCAAAAAATAATTAATAGCAATTAGTAATAGTAATAAAATTTCAATCTATTATTTATTTTTATTTAAACATTTTACAAGCACATCCGGTAGATCAATCATTATTTATTTGATCATAGTATTGAATATTAAACATTTAATACTATTATAGTTAACTCGTTGAAATAATAAAATTGAGACATGAGTAAATTATGATATAAAGACAGCAACACATAATATTATCTAGAGCGTTTTAAATTGAAACTACTCACTTTAATCTCGCGTTTATTAATGAAACACGGCAAATTAAACAGTAAAACTAGTTTTATAAATGTCCACAACCCGCGAATACCACAACTCAAACTTATTTCATTGATTCATATTCTGGTGTCTACAGTCCTAATTAATACTTCAATGACACTCGACATACAGTGATCTGTTTTACTTATTAAAAACATTATCTAAAACTTAATAATTTAACTTCATCAATTACTATCAAAACATTGATATAGAGTTCAATTTCGAAGTATAACACGTTAAGTAATTAGCCCTTAAGATCGTGACGTAACTTATAGTCTCTCTTACTTATTTTTTGTCCAAAACCAGTACAGTTTGTTACACGAACGCATACGCTAATCGATTTGGTAATTAATGAATCGTCTTCTTGTTACCCGGCCTAATGAGTGAAGTTCGGGTATGGATCCATATTGGCCAATGACTTGGCGTACAGTCCTATCAACATCTGACTGCTAATGTGAAGCCAATTTTTTTTTATGACTCGTGCCTTGGATTTCTTTCCAGTTTCCAGCTCCAGGTGAGCAAGGGCTCAGCTAGGAGGGGTGGGATTTGCTAACAGCTAGTTTTTTATTTATTTATTGCTTAGATGGGTGGCCGAGCTCACAGCCCATCTGGTGTTAAGTGGTTACTGGAGCCCATAGACATCTACAACGTAAATGCGTCACCCACCATGAGGTATAAGCTCTAAGGTCGCAAGTAACTAGTCAGGTCATAAGTATTGTCACACAGTAAAAACTTTTCTTTTAGAATGCTGGCCACAAAAAAGTTTATTGAATTCGAATTTCGAATTGTTCATGAAAATAAAAATGTATACTTTTATTGATCGAAGACTTTTAGAATTTTACTCATTTTTAAATATGGAGTGGACGCTTAAAGAAGACCGTGTTGCAGTTATTGCGTTGCATCGTTGCGGTTTCCAATTCAAATTTTTAACATACTGAAAAATTTGAATAAAACCAAAAGATTCGTTTATCGTACCATCAAACGATACAATGAAGACTCTAGTGTAGATGACAGGTCAAGAAGTGGTCGCCCTCGGTCTGTTAGGACTCCAGCAGTGATAAAAGCTGTGAAGGCGCGAATCCAAAGAAATCCCAAACGTAAGCAGAAACTGTTGGCCCTTCAGATGGGGTTAAGCAGAACCACGGTGAAAAGGGTGTTAAATGAAGACTTAGGGCTTCGGGCATATCGAAGAAAAACAGGACATCGTTTGAATGCTCGTCTAATGGACCTGAGACTGAAGAGATGCCGCGCTTTGTTGAAGCGGTACGCGGGAAAAAAATATCGGGAAATTCTTTTTTCGGATAAAAAAATTTTTACCGTAGAAGAGAGCTACAACAAACAAAATGATAAGGTGTACGCATACAGTAGTGAAGAAGCGAGCAACCGTATTCCGCGTGTCCAACGAGGTCATTTTCCATCCTCGCTTATGGTATGGTTGGGAGCTTCTTATTGGGGCTTAACAGAGGTACATTTTTGTGAGAAAGGTGTAAAAACGAATGCAGTTGTGTATCAAAATACAGTCCTGACGAACCTTGTGGAACCTGTTTCTCATACCATGTTCAATAACAGGCACTGGGTATTCCAACAAGATTTGGCGCCAGCTCATAGAGCGAAGAGCACACAAGACTGGCTGGCGGCGCGTGAAATCGACTTCATCCGGCACGAAGACTGGCCCTCCTCCAGTCTAGATTTGAATCCGTTAGATTACAAGATATGGCAACACTTGGAGGAAAAGGCGTGCTCAAAGCCTCATCCCAATTTGGAGTCACTCAAGACATCCTTGATTAAGGCAGCCGCCGATATTGACATGGACCTCGTTCGTGCTGCGATAGACGACTGGCCGCGCAGATTGAAGGCCTGTATTCAAAATCACGAAGGTCATTTTGAATAAACTTTAGTGTCATAAGAATCTATGTTTTGTTAAGTTCATTTTGGTATATGAATGGTTAAATAGTGAATAAACTTGTTTCAATTATTTTACATTAAACATGTGACAGAATTTATGACCTGACTAGGTATAGTTACAACGGCTGCCCCACCCTTCAAACCGAAACGCATTACTGCTGCACGACAGAAACAGGCAACGTGGTGGTACCCACCCGTGCGGACTCACAAGAGGTCCTACCACCAGTAAAAAAGTATATAATGTGGTACAAAACAACTTAATATTCTCCGTCAATCCATCCAATTTAAGATCGATGTGTATAAGTACGTATTTTCTAATGAATTTTCAAAGTACATTCAACAGTCGCACATGACTTTTAATTATTATAAAAGGAACAGACACATCATAATAATTTTATCGTAAATGTCAAACAGCAATTAAATTGAATGCGGGCGTGATGATACTTAAATCACAAGAAGTGCAAGGTACCATATTAGCCTAGACCTACATACCCCCATTCGTTATAAACTTGTAAACATTTAAAAAAACGATAAAACTAATCGAAGAAGACCTTGAAAATCTCAAATCACTATCACTATTTAAAACTTTACTTTCATCATACAACGCTATAATCAACGCGCCGATATAATAATATAACATAAAAATTTCCATATTTATTAATAAGCTAGTTGTGAAACAGCGAAAACGCAATCTGTTCAAGGTCATTATCTAATCCACCTCGGGTCCTACCACGATCCCCCGATGCTGGCGAGTGGGGTGCGCCGGCGAGCTTCGCCACCATTCGCTCAGTCGCCGCGTTGCCGTGAACTTGGCCTGGTCTGGCGTCACCCTGGCCTTATCGGAGAGGCCTTATCGGAGACGCCGCCCGCGGCCTATAATAGCGGGGCCGGCGTCTTCCCCTGACTCCAGAGTTGGCTGTGACTCCGCCAGACATGTTTCGCGTCTTCTGCCTCCTCGTCATCATCGCTGCAGCACGCGGCTGCAAGCCCTGCAGTGAGTGTACCTGTGATGTTCTTTAGTGCTCTGTGATCGTGTACATTCGAATCATATTAACGAATTTATATATTATCTCATGTCCCTAAAACAGATAAGTGTAAAATACATTCTAATTGTTTTTTTTTATTCACGTAGGTAAGTGCATTAGTTACAAATTAAAAAAAACGTACAGCCTCTAATTGAGAGAAATTACTCCATAACTTTAATTTGTAGTAAATTAATGATGAAAATTTACATTTTGCGACACAAAAGTGAAATTGGACAATTCTTCCAAACATTATTGATTAACTGACATAAACTTTTTTAAATTTAAACTAAAATGTGTGCATACAGAAGCGCTCGGTAGAATTTTCCGAGTAGTGTTTTCAAGTGCTAATTTCTACTGCTTATTCAATAGTTCACAAATCTCGGTTATGTCACTTGAGAGGCTGTAACAGCCGGAGTGCTTTTAGAGAGCGATTCGGATGCTTGAGATAAAACGATTGAAATACATATCTCGTATTTCCACGAGTATGTGTGTTAAGTGGGTCTAGAATGATGTTCACTTCACGTATTCGTATTGAACCTATCGCACTAGTATCTATCGATACTAGATGATGACCGAGCGTTTTTTTCGGTTTTTTTTTTATAACGCCATCTTGTTGTGTCTTTAAAGCGGTTAGTTGCCCTCAATTAAGAAAAATAGTATTATTATTCACCAATAGATGTCGGGAAGAGTTGATTATTGAAAACACGAATAAAACAACATTTTCTGAAAATAAATCGTAGCTAGATCGATTTATCACCCCCGAAATCCCCTGTATACTAAAGTTTATGGAAATCGTTGGAGCCGTTTCCGAGATTCAGATTATATATATTAATATACAAGAATTGCTCGTTTAAAGGTATAAGATGCAGTATCGTCCGAATGTTTTTATTAACTGGTAACTTTGTTGTGATCGTTACGAAAGAAGTCGCTGAAGTGCTGCTAATAGTCGCTGTGTTATCAGTTAACAATCTTCGCTTAACCTAGTTTTAAAGTAACAAATAATATTGTAGCACAAATACTGTGAATTTTTTCATATTTATTTACTCTAGTGTCAAAGGCATGGGAAAAGAATGTTAAAAAAATCGAACAATTAAAAACGGCGCGCTGAACAGCTTTTTAAATTTGATAGGCTTTACTGTATCCTTGGTCATGTCTTTGACCGACGGTAACCATTTTCCAATAGGTGGTCAGAAACTCGCTCATCATCGTAAAAAAAAACAGTTTAATAATAATAAAAATAATAATAAGCCCATTTTAAAATTACAAATATAAAACTTATGTTATTGGAACTCCACTTCGGGTAAAGGCCTCCGCCAGCTTACTCCACTCTTCTCTATTGTTGGCTTTGTTTCTCCATTCTTCTCCTGTTGTTGCTATTATTTCGTCGATCCACTTGCTCCTTGGTCGTCCTCTTCTTCTTTTGCCCATTGGTCCGATACTTCAAAAGTTCTTCTTACTAGATGATTGAAATTCAGTATTATCATCAGCCTGTATCTCTCCACTGCTGGATGTAGGCCTCTCCCATAACTTGTTAAATAAAATTTATGAAAGCGTAACTTAAAATCTCAGAATTTCTTATACCATGCCTCAAATCGACGAGAATTCTAAACCTACGCGACAGCTTACACGCTTTTAGCCAGGTCATAAGAATTCATAGCTCCGGATTATTGGAGACAATAAAAACAGAATTAAGCCGGAAGTAAAACGTTTTCATTTCGCAGCATTTATGTAAAAACAAGTTTTAGCTGTCTGTTTTGTTCTTTTGAGCTCATTATTCGGAATTTTTGTCTCGCCGTAGATGGCCAAAGGGCTGTTCGCCCACAGCTAATTACTGTGTGGTCAACATCACTGTAGTTATTGGGATCTAGACAGTGCGTCGCTAATATCGTCGTCTATGGATAAGTACAAATTTCCAGTCTCGATGTTTAGCTTCTTTTTTTTACTACCTATTCTAGTAACCTCGGGTTATTCTAGATTCACCGAACTAGTAGGTGAGCTCGCGAGACCCAAATCTGACGTAAAAATTATGATTTTTTTCTTTTTCTTACATAAGCTTGATGCTACTTGAAGCTACAATAGCCTTGAGTTGAGAGGCTATTTCAGCGTAACCTTAACTAGTAAGTGGGCTCAAACCGGAGTGATGCTAACACTGACCCTAGCAAGAGCAATGCTTCGCAAAATCTACCACCGGATCGCAAACGCGACCCACTGAGAAGATCCGGCGAGAAACTCAGTGGGCTGTGTCTATGGGTTAAAATTATAATTTCAGTTGTGTTACAGCGTGTGTATATTGCAGCTTGCGGGGTGGCGCGCGGCGGCAGGGTAGTTGGCGGGGCGGCAATGACGCCTGGCGAGTTCCCGTGGCTCGCTGCCCTCAAGAGAGACGGCAAAGTGATCTGCGGAGCCACAGTCGTAGCTCGGGACCATCTCATCACGGCCACTCACTGCGTACACGGGTACATACGACTGCTCAGAATCACTTATTTTAAATAATTAAAAAAGGTTCTATCATATACTTTGAGGAAGGAAATGCTCGCTATCCTCTGTTTTTAAGATCGTTCATTGATAGATTCTAAGCTCTATGGTGTACTATTAATAATGCCGAATGCATCAAACATAATCAACTGATTTTTTTTATCGCCTGCCAACAGAACGACTCAAAAGACCTATATCTTAAAAAATGGAAGAAAAAAAAACCTAAAAATAAATGTAGGAAATTAGAAACGTAATCATGAAATCGTTTCCAAAATCCCAAGTAAATTACAAAGATAGCAGCATAAATTATGGTTATTTTTATTGCGTATTGGTTTTAGAAAACTGCGCATCGGATTTTAACTGCCGAAGTGAGCTCAATGTATATATAAAATGACTGCCCCGACTGATTGCTCCGTGGAAAAATAAGCGGGATGGTTGTAACTACACATGCGGACTCACAATACGCTCCATCACCAATAAAGCCATTTTTTATTATTCCCTAATTCATGTAATCAGAAACCAGCAATTTGACAATTTTCTGTGTGCTTACTCGGAATATTTTAACGTTCTCGATAACGTAAAAGTTAACTCAATTTTGTATGCAGTTGGAACAGCGTCCCTAGCGACAAATATAGGCAAACGTTCCAACTCCATACAAATTTGAGTTAACTTATACGCTATCGAGGACGTTAAAAAACTCGCACTAAGCACACTGGTCCGTATTAAATGTCGTATTTTCATTTATTTAGCGTCAGTTGCAACGAAATGAGCCAACACATCGGTAGTTTTTGTAAAAAAAAAAACGGAATTATAATATGTAACAAAGCAAATCGAATGTGATCTAGAAACTTTCTCGTTCTTAATTTTTTCATCACAATGCCCTTGATCAATAATGCCATGTGGCATTGACCTTCCGCGCTAACTATGTCAAACGCGAAATGTGTGACTTATCTATGTTCTACAATTCTACACACCGACCCTGTGTGGAAACAAAATAAAACTCATTAAGTATTTGTTTTGAAGAATACAATATTCTTTGTAGTGTTAGCAACAAATCAAGATTCATTTTCCACAACATTTCCAACAACTCATTAATCAGCATTGCGTTGACAGTCTGATGTTTATCTTGTCAAGTTTCGCGCGCTTATGGCACGAATCTTTTAATGTCGCCCGCATTGACATATTGGTGAACACGACAAAGTTCCTGTCCAATTTCAACCAATTTTGTTTTTTTATTTATTTATTTTCATTTTCCATAAATTTTGATTGTAATTCGTAAAAAGAAACAAAATGCTAAATCGATCCAGCGCTTCTCAAGTGGTGCGCTTAACTATTGTACCGAATTTAATTTTTATTTTATAACAGTCAACCACAGCCACGTTTCGATGCAACTTTTTTTTTTATTGCTTAGATGGGTTGACGAGCTCACAGCCCACCTGGTGTTACGTGGTTACTGGAGCCCATAGACATCTACAACGTAAATGCGCCACCCATCTTGAGATATAAGTTCTAAGGTCTCAGTATAGTTACATATCAGTATAGTATCAGTTACTATACTTAGTACCATGCTAACTGTTTGGAAAACATCAAACTCTTCAAATTACTCGCAAGCCACCGATCTTACGTAGATGGTACTAACAAAGAAACCCTCCCTGGAGCGCCAACAACTGTTTTACCAAGTTTCTTCACAACCAGGTTAGAGGTTACAAACAAACAAAACATCATTCGAATTTAAAATTCCACACATTCTTTAAGCGAATCGTGATTTACCGGTATCTGTGCAATAAAAAGGGCCTGAACTCAATTCTGAACTTTTACATTGTCGATAACTTTCATTGCAACGTTTGGCGAGAGCTTCGTGGCTATGATTCACAACACGCAAACGGATAAAAATTCAAAATCCTTTTTTACTTCCTACTTATTCGCCGGTAGCGTAAGGGGGCCTATTCCAGTTACGAGTAAGTTAGCTCACGGGCTCAATCTGAGAGAATTTGCTAACACTACCCCTAGCGACAGTAGTACTTCGCTGAATCCACCACCGGATCGGAATCGCGACCCACTGAGAAGATCCGGCGAGAAACTCAGTGGGTATATTCCATTAATATTTTACAAGAATACTGAGATTGACATCCGGCATTAACTAGTAAGGCCCGCTTAGGTCTTAGGGGCCCGCAATTACCACCGCCTTGCATGATTCTGCTGCAAAACAGTCGAACACAATTGACACTTGGACTGTAGGTCTCAAGGTCTAGTGCCGTAAAGACGTTAAGCTGTGTATATAAAAAAAAGAATCAGCGACGGTTTTTTTTTGCTTTTTCTTTACGCCTGCCATATTATTTTGACTAACGAATCTATATAGCTCAAATTACATATAGTAGCATCATAGACGCATATTCACAACGCAATGATGTTAACCGGCAGTTTCTAAAAAATCGAAAAATAGCTAATGTTTATTCAGGCAAAAATTTGTAATACAAACCACAGAATATTTATCTTAGTAAAATAATTAACATCTGTAATGCACCGTTGGTTTATGAAACAGCAAACAATAGAATTAGTAGGTGTGCTGTTTGGAGAAAGCTGTAGTCTCTCATTACCATAGATAATAAACTTAATATTTAGGACTCATTACACTTGACTATGACAGCAACGCTAGAGCCTAGATTTATTCATGAAGGTTCCATTATTCTATTTAATTGGCACACGGGTCAGAGTCTTGACCTCCTAGACTTAATGTCATCATCCGTATGCTTCAAGTGTCTGCATCAGTTTTTTTTTTAATGATTATCAATATACAGTTAGACGCTATGGTTTGATAAATTGAACTTTAAGAATAAAGTGGTAATTGCATGTTCTCTCGTAATTGGATTCGAATTAGGACGCAAAGTTTTTAAATACGGAGATTTTTTTGTTGAATCGTAAAAATACTTTCTATACGCGTATGCCGCGACATCAAAAAGAAAGTTTTATTTATCGTACACGTCACGTGCAAAGGGCGCAAAATATTAACATAAAAATGCATTGAGTTTGAAATTCGAAATCATTTACAGCCGAAGATTGAAAAAAAAAACTAACTGAATCATAGATAAGTATTGAAAGACCTAGTCAAAACTTAAATACTACTACTATTCGAATTAGATAAGGCGTTTCAAGTAAATCCGTTGGCACCCCGATTCCTTTATTCTAACCAACACATTGGGTAAATTATCACAAATTCAAGAACAAGGTTTCAAGGAAGCAATACTTAGTTCTATTTGTACGATGAATGGCTATTACGAACTTCACTGGACAATAAAAAACATATTTAGTCGTCAAATTCTTCGTTTTACTTTTTAATATCAATAAAACAGTTACTACAAAAATCCAAAATGAAGTACTCTGACTTTACAGAACATTATAGGTACTGTAACGAATCATAAAGCTCATTAGATATATTGTCCTTCTTTGACTCGCGGTCGCTGTTCACTTTGTGTTAAAATATGGTCGGATTATTTCAAGTTTCTGTGCAACTTCCCGTTCCCGTTCTTGGCTGTCGTTTTCGGCAATTGTAAATATTCAAACGTATTGATTTAATTGATGCGAAATAATTCGATTAACTTGATATGAGATAAGATTGTTAAGATCGTTATCGAGGACAAGACGATGCAACGACATGCCGCCCGGTTAAATTTTAATGCGATACACTTACCTGTGTACTTAGTGCGAGTTTTTGAACGTTCTCGATAACGTAAAAGTTAACTCAAATTTGTATGCAGTTGGAAAAACGCCCCTAGCAGCAAACGTTTTTTTATTTTTTATTTTTTCCTACCGAAGCTGGTAGCCTTGAGAGGCTATTCCAGCGTAACCTAAACTAGTAGGTGAGCTCACGGGGCTCAAACCTGACGTTGCTAACACGAACCCTAGCAAGAGCTGTGCTTCGCAGAATCTACCACCGGATCGGAAACGACCCACTGAGAAGATCCGGCGAGAAACTCAGTGGGCTGTGTCTGAGGGTAGCAAACGTAAGGAAACGTTCCAACTACATACAAATTTGAGTTAACTTTTACGCTATCGAAAACGTTAAAAAACTCACACTAAGCACACTGTCCGATACAATGATTTTGTTATCGATTGAAACTAATAGTAGCCTACAGAAAAATATTTTCCAGACCTCCCTTAAAGAAGGACATGTCATGGACAGCTGTCAAGTTTTGAATGAACTACAAAAAGCTAGCTCTAAGTTCACAGCAATTGTCTATAGACGCTATAACGAATAGTGTTGTAATGTAGGTAGCTGGGACATTTTAACCACTGTACCAAACAAAATTAATTTTATCCTTTCAAAAAATTATAAAGGACACGAATAACCCACTTTTATGCGTTGACCTCCAAAGGGCTCGCTTTCTACATGCTCACGTAAGTAATGTAAATTTACGAGATATCCGCAAATGCATTGTTTATTGTGAAGAGCAAACATTGTAGCTGCAAGGAGCAAGACGTTCGAAATGATTGCACCACCACCAGTTGTTACGAATCGAAAAGATTCCGTTATCTTCACATTGTATGTAACAAACGTGAAAGTCAACAATCGGGGTGCACTCAATATTTTATTTAGCCTTTGATTCGCGGCACAAAACAATTATTCGCGTCTGGAAAACGTACTATCATAAGTTTGAGGCAAATTTTCATTGTTTATTCTAATAGGGACAATGAACTTTATGTGCTTGCAACACAATTGTAGTTATCGATTTGATTAAATTAATCGATTTTTTTTGTAAATCGATTTTTCTTAAACAGTAATTTACAGTACCGGTATGTACATTCTTGTTGTCTTGTTTAAATAAAACGCAATTCGTTACTCATTACCTAAGTAGTGAATCATATCACTTCGAAGGAATCAATCGCGATGGAATGTTTGAAGATACCTAATGCAATAAATTAGTTTTATGGACATTTCAAAATAATCGTCCGTTTTACCGTTGCGATATTGGTTAGTTTATCTTGGCATTTCTTTGGGAATTTATCAAATTTTTTTTACAGTTGTAGGTTTATATGTTACCGCATGTTACGATGCAGCATGCTGTTTTTTTAGGTTTTTCTTGGCCAGCAAAGCAAGTGGCTTGTTGCGACAAATACAATCTCAGTCACGTCAGCATTTTGTAAATGGTTAAATAAACTATACATGTGTGGAAAATAAAAGTCTTAAAAATACTGGTATAAAAAATCATTTTAAAGTGCAATTACGCTGATACTATTAACCTACACATATAAATGTATCAAGATTGGAGAAGGATGTGTGAATTTTTGTTCGAGATTCCATATGTACCTACCCTATACGTGTGTATTTAAAAATTAAAACTCAAAAATTAAAACAGCTGATAGTGCTTGTGCTTCATAGAACTTTAACACTATGATTTAGGTTTAAAAATTTTACATTACACATAAAATCCAAACTGAAAATCTTCGTTTGAAGTCAGTTTAAAAAAAAATTAGCTAACTTGTGAAATGTTCTGAATATTATTTTCTACATATGCTTCTTTATTCCTTATTCCTCTCCAACTTTTTTTTTAAATGCTACGATTAATTTTCTCAACCTTTGCGTTTCATTGCGTAATTTATTGACTAGCTTGAGTAATTTAAATTGGGCGTGTTCAGGTGTCAATCGTCAGATTGTCACCCCGGCGGTTGTCAATCTTTCATGTTATGGTAATATTCCTGGCTCGGTGATGCTATACTTAGCGTCCCTGACTGGTGCGCTGGGGGTCTGGGGTTCAATTCCCGTATTGATTCCCGCGTCGACACATCTTGTCCAACTGCTGGTTATTTCAAAGAAAACGCTATTATACTCTATTCCAATTACGAAGTCCCTTTTGAAACGCCTTAGAACGTAACTCTTCACGTTTCGCATAATTTGAAATAATAATAATTTTTTGTTCATGGTCGTAAACATCATTTAAAAAATAGACAATCAATCTAAATCATTATACAATTAATTCACACACACAATAACATATTATGTCTCATGGGACTTCGTAATTGGAATAGAGTATAGCAATAAAGCGGCAAATTACACTTTTGTATATTTTTTTTATCGCTTAGATGGACGAGCTCACAGCCTACCTGGTGTTAAGTGGTTACTGGAGCCTATAGACATCTACAACGTAAATGCGCGACCCACCTTGAGATATAAGTTCTCAGGTCCCAAGTATAGTTACAACGGCTGCCCCACCCTTCAAGCCCAAACGCATTACTGCTTCACGGCAGAAATAGGCGGGGTAGTAGTACCTACCCGTGAGGACTCATAAGAGGCCCTACCACCAGTTCAATGGTTTACGTTTGTGTTCATTTTAAATTCGTGCAAAATCAAGCGTAGTCTACACTACTCTTAAGCTTACTCTATTGCATTTGTGAATGACATAAAAATGTCATATGTAGTTAATCAATGACAATAAAATATCACGTATTAACATAAGTCTTGCATAAGCGCGGTATGTAATAATTTATTCAGAGCATAACATGCGGGCAGCAGTTTCACAGTACGGATCCAAGGTCGCATCATAGCAATCAGGTCAAGAGCGTTTCGGATGCATTCAAAACATCTTTGTGTTCTAATAGACTGAGGCGAATGAATTTGTTACACGCGCGACAACTGGTCTTGCATTTTGATGGGGGTTACAATGTTTTGAGACGGTCTTGTTAGCATAAGAAAAAAAATGGGTAGACCGCAGAGAGCTCATTGGCCTTGAACAAGTATAATCGACAGGCTTTTTTATTTATTTATTAACTAAGCGACTCCAAATAGGGAGGAGGTACTCAAATCAACTTTTTTTTTATTGTATGTATTACATACGTCAAAACTTTTTTCTAGGTGTATCGATTTTGATGATTTATTTATTATTTTAAAGCTGGTGCTTCTCATGTGGTACCACTTCAATTTTGTCAACATCTGGCTAGTATAGTTTTAGGATTTAGCCTTAATAATACACTTTAATTTGGTTACATTGACAATATAATGATTAGCGGGTAGAGGGCAGAAAGATCCTTGATTGGCGACCACGTACTGGCTAGCGCAGTGTGAGACGGACGACTTAGTGAGAATCGTTGAGTCACGTTGGATGCAGGTGACATTGGACTGTCCGCACTGGAGATCAGTTGGAGAGGCCTATGTCCAGCAGACAGTAGACAGGCTGAGATGATGATATGATTTTGTCGAAGTCTGTTTTGTTTTTAGTACGCTTTTATTAGCTTCAGACGTATGTAAGTTTGTAACGGAATCTTTGAACATGATTTTGACCCTCTTCAAAACTTTGGATTAACTCGAAATTTGGTATAGGTACTTATTAAGGACCGATGACAATTCAATATCAAAAAAAATATAGAAAAAATTTAAATTCAACTATAAAATGAAAATAAATAATAGTTTAAAAAACTAAGAAAATACGCTTTTATAGAAAATCCAACTAAAAATAAGAAAATAAATTTTAATAAATTTGAATTAAAAATAGTGTAAGAAAATTTATTTTATTGTAAAAAAGCGTGGGGTGCTTTTAAGGATATTATCAAAATAACCCTTCTACTCTCTGTTCATAAAATATTTATAACTACTGATACCTGAGAGTGTGATACTGAGACACTGAGAGTGTTTTGTCTTTACAGAATCGAAGCATCCAGAATATCGGTACTGATCGGTGAATACGATGTGAACGCGTCTAATTCTGGAGGTTTTGAAGTCTCCCACGTGGTGCAACACCCGGACTTCAACAGATATTCGTATGATTATGACATCGCTGTACTGAGACTCGCCGAACCTATACCGGATCATTTATACCGACCCGCCTGCTTACCGGGTAAGTTATTGTTACGAATGACCTACCCATATAAATAATTCTTCACCGTAATTCTAATTATAACTCCATTGAATTACAACAAAATCTTCTTATTCGCGCTTCGCGCTTTCACTATTCGCGGATTTTAAAAAATGCGACCCAATTACTTTAATCACGGATCTAATCGGTACATCGGTACATACACTACGATAAAGAGAATTCCAATATGTAGATATCCAATCGAATATTCTTTGTAAGCGTGATTCTATATTCACGTTATTCGTATTCGCGACCTATTTTTGTAACTTAAACCTAGCGAATAAAGAACTTTTACTGTATTGCGATATTTAAGTGTAGACTTTACGATCATAATTATCTTCTTCGGTTCCTTGCAGTGATTCATTCGAATAGAACTCTCCTTATATAAGTCGTCTATGCCTAACGTGACCATACGTCCCGCTTTCAGACTGTCTGGCCCGCTGTCCCCAACGGGAACAAAAATGTCCCGCTTTCATTTATTTTATCTGTTGTGCATGTGTTTAAAACTTACCGAATACTTACTTATCCCAAAACCTTGTTGTATTACAAAACACATACTAAAGTAGCTCTATTTTTGCTGTAGAAAAATAGTTTTCTGTTGCGAAAATTATTTATAAATATTATTTTAAGGGCAAGTTAGTGTAAGAATTAAGATGTCAGTGAGGGTATAATACCATAATAAATTATTTCAAGTAATTTTTTTAACCATTTTTTTTAATTTGCACTTAAATATTACATCTTACCCCGACTTACCCTATATATGTATTTATTTATATTACGAAATTCCATAGGCGACCCGGTTTGACACGAAAAAA
Organism: Bombyx mandarina; assembly: GCF_030267445.1. Lineage (NCBI taxonomy): Eukaryota > Metazoa > Arthropoda > Insecta > Lepidoptera > Bombycidae > Bombyx > Bombyx mandarina. The sequence goes on from NC_143213.1 coordinate 13,231,997, forward strand.
ATGGTCACGTTATCTATGTCACGCTTTTAAAGTCGTTTCGACTATGCCTACAATGCTTCAGGAAGTGGTTCTAAAGCCCTAAATCCGGCAGCATCTATCAATTTGAATTATTATTCAATTGGAATCAATTTCACATCGAAATACTGGTTATCGCTTATTCGTAGAAGTACTTTTTTATTATTATTAAATACAAGTCATTTATATTAAAAACATTCCTAAAAACACTACTAAAATTATGTTGTGTTTTTTTTTTTTCAGAATCACAAAACGATTTTTTGCTGGAAGGCGTTAACGCAATAGTTTCTGGATGGGGCAGTACTATTGAAAAAGGATCTACGTCTAATATTCCCATGAAGGTAGATTTAATCATTTACAGACCATAAATAACCTTAATTGGAATACGAGACTTTTTGGCGCGAACGCGAGGAGCGAAGTTGTGTGAATTGTTTTATTTTGTCTATTTAGTGTTTCTTCATGTTTAAAAGTGTAATAACGGTGGTTTATTAACTGTTTAATATCTGTAAAAGTGCAGCAATAAATGAAAATGAAACAAAGCCGCTGGACTTGCTTCTCGGGATCCTCCAAAAAGACCACTGAAAAAGTCTCAGTAAATAACCACCATTTTACTGAGAATATATTTCATGACATATCATCTCATCTCATCTCATCTCATTTCATCGCAGTTGATGAATGTCTCAAATTAATCACTTCATTTCATTTCACTTCATATTAACATTTGTCATGTCAAAAAGAATATAAATGATTAGGCTGTGATACCTTTACCTTTCCAGTTAGAAAAACAGAACTACTAGTGAATACTACTTAATTGGAATACAGGGTGTTGTTTTAAGTGTTTTTATTATGTATTGTTTTCGACAGGCTCAAGTACAAATTTGGGCTCAAGAAGAGTGCTCGGCGGCGGGCTACGGGCGGAAGAAGGTAACGCCGCGGATGCTCTGCGCCTACGCTCCCGACAAAGACGCTTGCACTGGCGACTCCGGAGGTCCTTTACTTGTAGCGCAACCACATTACACTCTCGTCGGTAAGTTTTCAATTCGCTACGATAGGGCTTAAGTGAAATACAGAAACGGATATAACTATTTTATCTTTATAATTAAATCGAGAGGTGAAAGGCTATTCGGTTTAAGCGTCATTTTTGCTACTTTACAGGAGAGCCACTTGAAGTATAAATTTTTCAAAAAAATTCTGATCAAAAAATCTTGTTCAGCTATTTGAATGGAGTGAATTTTATTCGAAGGTTAATTAAAAACATCGAACTGTTGATGCTAATACAAAATAAAACGCACCTATATTTACAAAGATAAATGTCGCGTAAACCAATTAATAACCTTTCACCCTTCGAATTATTTTCTATTTAATAAACTAAAAACATCACTCTTCTTGAAATTTAAATTGATAGCTTAGGCCAGGGATTCCCAAACTTATTTTGTCTACTGACCACTTTGAGAATAAATTGTTTTTAGTGCCCCATTTTTTCACCTAAAAACCACTATAGCAAGAGCTCAGTCGGTGTCTGAGAGTCCTCCTAGATGAAATTACAAATCGCCTCCCAAGGCTCTACACAGCACCCCCTTTTTTCTGGGTGTCTTAACGCCCCCTCTAGGCCTGCAGCACCCCCAAGGGGGCGTTATCGCCCACTTTGGGAAAGGCTGGTTTAGGTAATTTTAGCTTTAAAAAGTCTGAACCACAGAAGTAAATTAAAGTTATAAATACGACAGTGGTTACATACAACTAGTGCGCTTATAATTTTTCGTTTTAAAACGTTACCTAAATCACACTTGTTCTCAAATTATCTCCATTCTATAACAAATTGGTTTCTTTAATCTTGATGGCGTGTAAAGAAATATGTTTTGAAGTTAATTTAATCCTTGATTGCTTCCCGCGGCTCCTCGCGCGATGTTCAGAGACCCATTTAAGTTTCAAACTTATTTGCAATATCATTTGTTGTTTCAGGTATTGTGTCCTGGGGCCGAGGCTGCGCCAGACCAGGCTACCCTGGAGTATACGCACGAGTAGATACATTGATGCCATGGCTTAAAGCAGCACTGCGTCATGCTTGCACATGCCAACCACCATCATAAGGATAAAAGATTTCCAATCCTTTAAAGTTTTCTAGCTTTTTAATGTGTTGAAGTTCTAATCTGACCGATTATACATTTGCCCAACTATAATAAAAAAAAAACTGTAGACAATGTAAAGTTGCCATACTAGGAAAAAGTTTTTAGGCAAAACTTAAATTGAATTATTATTGTAAATTTTTTGACTTATCTACAAAATCCTTTTAAAGTTTGTGCTGTAAGACTTGTTTTATTCTAAATATCATGAGACTAAGTCAACAGGTTGAATCGTATCACGTGATATATATTTTAATGGTTATTATGTACTATATTTTATACATTGAATAAATTAATTTAAGAAATTAATTTCTAAGTGTTGGACAAATAAGTAGATAAACATGAAGGAATGACGGCTTGATGAGTTACTTCTACATACTATTATTTTGAGTATGTATGAATGCATCAAAAATATATTACATAAATATATATACTAAATTAGAATTAGAAAAAAAAAATTGTGTTGTTCCGCAAAAAGGGCACCTTTTTTGAGCGTATTTGAGCCGTCAACTTTTTTTGTACAACTTTTTTTTTTCGGCCTACCTTCATCGGCCGCGATTACAGTCTTAAGGATTAAGTATCACCATTGAAATATATCATCGAAATCGTTAAATCTATTGAATCAAGAGAATCCGTAAAAACATATTTAGGCAAGTAATTAATCAGTATTAGTGATAGCGTAGTGCCTTTGTTTGTTGTAATACTTGTAATTGCTAGATTCCTTTTAATGTTTTAATGTTAAAAATACTAAGGATAGAAATAACAAAATGGCTGTGATTAAAATATAATTATTTTAAGGATTTTATTGTGTTGACGTTTTTCTACGATTGTTGATCATTTGTTTACATATTATGTAATATAAGCTCCTTGGCAATTAAATAAATATTTTAATAAAAATATTGAATTAAGTTTTTTGTGTATCACAAAATGTCGTCAATTAATTGAGCAAAAACTTTGGATCCACACCACAAAGCCGGAACATTATATACTAACTACTTAGTTATTGTATTTAATTTGCCGGTACAACTTAATCTCCTAATACTGAAATTCTATGATTTGATTTGATTTGATTCTATGAAATTATATGATAAATTTTTGAATTTCTTCGATTTTTTTCAATTTGTTAGCGGCATGAATAGGCAGTAAGTACAATAGCTACCTCATGACCTTACCATAGCGGTATTCCAAAGTGACCCACCACCAGTAAAATGTTTTCGTGACTAACAAGAATTTAACATTGCGAGAATTTTAGACCTACTCGTTTTTTTTTATTCATCAGTTTTGCTTTTTAATTTGCCAAATGCCAAACTAAAACATGGGCCTTAACAAAAAATATAAACAATAAAATTGCTATTTGCCAACGAGCAATGGAAAGAAGCATGATAGGAGTAAAAAGGGAGGATAAAATAAGAAACATTAACAATAGGAAAAAGACTAAGATACAAGACGTATATAACTCTAAAAATAAAAAGGCTAAAATGGAATTGGGCGGGACACATGGTCAGAGGAAAAGAAAAATGGAGCAAAATAACTACACATTGGTACCCAAGGAAAGGCAAGAGGAAAAGAGGCAGGCAACAAAAAAGATGGGACGATGGTATCAGGCAGGTTGCGTGCATAACATGGAGTAGAGTAGCCAGAGAGAAATCAGAATGGAGTAGATTAGAGGAGGCCTTTGCCAACTGGCAAATGGACTTACAGAAAGTAAAGAAGCACCAAATACGTGAAAATTTTTAATTTTGTAAAATAAATATCACTAGTCAGGTCATAAGTATTGTCACACAGTAAAAATTTTTCTTTTAGAATGCTGGCCACAAAAAAAGTTTATTGAATTCGAATTTCAAATTGTTCATGAAAATAAAAATGTATACTTTTAGAATTTTACTAATTTTTAAATATGGAGTGGACGCTTAAAGAAGACCGTGTTGCAGTTATCGCGTTGCATCATTGCGGTTACGCGCCAATTCAAATTTTTAACATACTGAAAAATATGAATATAACCAAAAGATTCGTTTATCGTACCATCAAACGATACAATGAAGACTCTAGTGTAGATGACAGGTCAAGAAGTGGTTGCCCTCGGTCTGTTAGAACTCCAGCAGTGATAAAAGCTGTGAAGGCGCGAATTCAAAGAAATCCCAAACGTAAGCAGAAACTGTAGGCCCTTCAGATGGGGTTAAGCAGAACCACGGTGAAAAGGGTGTTGAATGAAGACTTAGGGCTTCGGGCATATCGAAGAAAAACAGTACATGGTTTGAATGCTCGTCTAATGGACCTGAGACTGAAGAGATGCCGCGCTTTGTTGAAGCGGTACGCGGGAAAAAAATATCGGGAAATTCTTTTTTCGGATGAAAAATTTTTTACCGTAGAAGAGAGCTACAACAAACAAAATGATAAGGTGTACGCACACAGTAGTGAAGAAGCGAGCAACCGTATTCCGCGTGTCCAACGAGGTCATTTTCCATCCTCGCTCATGGTATGGTTGGGAGTTTCTAATTGGGGCTTAACAGAGGTACATTTTTGTGAGAAAGGTGTAAAAACGAATGCAGTTGTGTATCAAAATACAGTCCTGACGAACCTTGTGGAACCTGTTTCTCATACCATGTTCAATAACAGGCACTGGGTATTCCAACAAGATTCGGCGTCAGCTCATAGAGCGAAGAGCACACAAGACTGGCTGGTGGCGCGTGAAATCGACTTCATCCGGCACGAAGACTGGCCCTCCTCCAGTCCAGATTTGAATCCGTTAGATTACAAGATATGGCAACACTTGGAGGAAAAGGCGTGCTCAAAGCCTCATCCCAATTTGGAGTCACTCAAGACATCCTTGATTAAGGCAGCCGCCGATATTGACATGGACCTCGTTCGTGCTGCGATAGACGACTGGCCGCGCAGATTGAAGGCCTGTATTCAAAATCACGGAGGTCATTTTGAATAAACTTTAGTGTCATAAGAATCTATGTTTTGTTAAGTTCATTTTGGTATATGAATGGTTACATAATGAATAAACTTGTTTCAATTATTTTACATTAAACATGTGACAGAATTTATGACCTGACTAGGTACATACATACATATATCAGTATAAGTGCAGTAGTATACGAAACTTAATTGTATATCTGTTGTCCGAATAAAAGGCTTTATTATTATTATTAAACTAAAACATATGGTTTATGACTAGAATTTTCACAAAGTATCATTTTAAGTTTTTGAAGATGATTTTGAAGAAAATTGTTGATATTTTACTATCCCAAACTTTATACATTAATGTAATTCATAAGAAAATCATTAATTTAACCACTAATACCAATATTATAATTTCTTTCTGTGTATACGTGAACATGTTTTCTCACCTTATATAATTCCATTCCAAGTCATTTGTTCCATTTCACTTTTACTTTTCATAAAACAAATAAGTTCGTTTTTACTAGAAAAGATTTGATTTTCTGGGTTATGCTCCCTGTGTCTATCCAATGAAAAATTAAACAAAAAGATTTTACCGCCAAAATTTGACACCTTGTCACAGGCAACTTGCGCCTACTTTGTTTTGACTTTGACATCTCTGCTTTACCAAGTTTTATTTCGGTTGTTTCATATTTTTAAATTTTGAAAATACTTTCATACTTCTTTATTATTTTATTCAACAATTGATTGATTGATTTTTTAGTTTTTCCCTAAAATTGACGCGTGTCGTTTTCTCTAAATGTTTACCTATCAATTATATTTATGGACATTGTGTCTTGAATGAAACATTCAGTGAAATAAACAAGTTGTATCGCCAGTTATTGCACTACTGTTACACCAAAAATAAACATGAATTTTTCTGAAAATGAAGCTGTAAGTTATTTAATTAGCGGTATTATAGAAATATATATTTTCTAATTACATTCCTCATGAGCACCGAAGGTTTACCTTTACAATGTAGTAAAGGTAAACCTTCGGTGCTCATGAGGTTTAAAAATTAATAGCTACCAGTACTAATAGTTATCTTATACCTGAACAACACATCAATCAGAAATCACAATATTTGATTTTTATTATTCAGGATGACACTTCAAGTGTTGATAGTACTTCAAACACAGACAATACGTCCCGTAGTGAGACTCCTACCAACTCAAGAGTGAAAAAACGTCGTCGCGGGAAAAAGAAAACCACTAAGCCAGTTAAACCTCCATACAAGTTCAAGTAAATAAATAGTGTTTTGTATTTTTTCTAGCAAATGATCAAACATTGCCAAGATGGAAGTCTTTCAGTATCAAATTCTGATTTTTTGCGGAGAATGTGTTAAAGGAATAAAATGTTGCAAATTTAAATAACTTTTCTAGGTTTGACCTTTTTTTAATGACAATATGTTATCAGACTCTTGTCGCATTTGTGTCCTGGCTAGTAGAGCACAAAGTGACTATGCTATTAACTTTAAGGCAAGATTGCAGTTTAATATTGAATTTTGTTGTTTAGAATGATTCATCCGAATCAAGGTACATGTACAGTTATGGATGTTAGTACAAGACAGCCAGGTTCACCGATGAAATTATGTGTAAGCTTACACATGTAGGTACCACTGTGCTTGTTTTAGCTCCAAAGCAATTATGGATTCCTGGTTGAAGGTCATGACAGTCATTGTACTATCCAAGACTTCAACTTCATGTATCAAGATGCAAGATAGCATTTACATTGTTGTGTTCAAACTCCAGATCCAGGTAGAACATAGACTACAGTGAAATTTTAAAACCAACTGGGAAGTGAGCTTGTGCATCTACCCAACCATAGAGTAACTTCCATATATTGTGATGAATTATAATAAAATGCAAGCGCAACTAAACCAGTCTTCACTGGGTAGAAGCTGAACCACTGAACTCGATTGCTAAGTGTTTAAGACAAAACGTTTTTTCCTATAGTTGCAGTGCTAAGGAAGATCATGGTCAACCCCTATTTGGATGCCAGTTCAATCATCATCTCGGTGACGGAGAACCATCAGTATTTGCAGTAGTTGGTAGTAACAGAGTCTCAATATATGAGTGCCCTGAATCTGGAGGCTTCAAATTCTTGCAGTGCTATGCTGATCCTGATGTGAGTACGAAAATCAGGTACTTGTATTTTCAATGTCTAGTAATATTTTTCAGGTCTCTTTTAACTTTCACATTTAGCTACTTACAACATGTCAATCTGACATTAACTCAGTTTTCTCTATTTCGGAGATGGAGAACATGGAAATATTATTATGCTTAGATTTATAGATCATGTTTATCCACTATCTTTAAAATATGTAAATAATAACATTGGTATTACCTTTTAAAGTACTTTAATTTCATTCTCAAGTGGAATTTCTTATAATTCCTGATGTGCCTGCAAGCAATTTGTGTCAACTAGTATCTGTCGGATATGTGTGGTCCACAAAGTGATTTTGACATGATAACGTTCACCAGCTGCGCGCACGAAAAAGTTTCACGTTCCGTCTGAGCCTGAACGTGCAACCGAGAGCGCGGAACAAGCGATAGAAAGGCACGATCGGAAGTTTTGGCTTGTGACACATTTATCTCTCTTCTGACATGACATCAGAGCTAGCAGTTGTAGTTCTGCTACTGCCGTTATCACATAAAACTATCTTCCGTAAACCGACTTTACAGACAACCAATTATAATTTTTTTGTCAGTCATGTTGTTGTCAAAAAGGAACATCTTTTAATAGTGACATTAAAATAATCCATTTTAAACAGGTTGATGAAACATTTTACACGTGCGCCTGGTCTTACGAAGAAGACACGATGCTTCCCCTCCTAGCCGTCGCCGGGTCACGCGGTATCATTCGTATCTTCCACCCCGCCACGCAAACGTGCATCAAACACTACGTGGGGCACGGACACGCCATCAACGAGGTCAAGTTCCATCCTCGAGACCCGAATCTACTCCTGTCGGCCAGCAAGGACCACGCTCTGCGGCTTTGGAACATTATGACTGACGTTTGCATAGCCATCTTCGGCGGGGTCGAGGGCCACAGAGACGAAGTGCTCAGCGCTGACTTCGATCTAAAAGGAGAAAGGATAATGTCCTGCGGGATGGACCACTCCCTAAAACTGTGGAGGTTGGACAAGCCCTCGATGAATGAGGCCATCAAACAGAGCTATAATTTCAATCCGCACAGAGCGCTACGTCCCTTCAATTCCTTGAAGGAACATTTTCCTGATTTTTCAACTAGAGATATACATAGGAATTACGTTGACTGCGTCAGGTGGATGGGAGATCTGATTCTTTCTAAAGTAAGTAAAATTTTTAATCAAAAATTCTGCTAAAATATAAAATTTATAGGTATAAACTTTATGGTGTAGCGTTTTAATCACTTCATTATGGAAAGTAGATTCATTCACGTGGACTTCAATGATGATCGGAAATGCATTAATATGCATTATTGAAGTCCACGTATCTAACTTTAACATAATTATAACAACTTTAGGGTGATCCAGAATATTATTATCATCATATTCATCATAAATATTATCATCACATCATGCTTAAAATGATAAATTTAAAAAATATATTACCCTTGTAGGCAAACGAATATAATGAAAATATCCTGATGTATTTTAGATGAGGGCCACTTACTTGGCTTGTCATTTAACTTTTAATAACCGAAATGACAAAAATAAATAAATAAATATCGAAATTCATTCCATAGTTACTGAGTGAGGTGCGCACACCACAGACCTACGAATAAAGACCTACGAAAAGAAAAATCTATATTACTTATTTTGAAAATATGCACCACAGCAGGAAATTAATCTAAGCATTTCTCCAGTCGTGTGAAAACGCTATAATCTGCTGGAAGCCGGGCCGACTTGAGGACACGGAGCTGCGGCCCGGGGACAACTCCGTCACCATGGTGCATCGCTTCGACTACAAAGAGTGTGAAATATGGTTTATACGATTCGCTGTTGATTATAGTCAAAGGGTAAGCACATTCTCTTAGTAGATTTTTTGAAGATTTTGGAAAATAATAATTGTTTCTTTCTCTGTTTTTTCATGGAGTTGAAACTTACAATAGAATAAATTCATTGTCCCATAAATAGTTTAAGCCTAAATATAACACTGTAATAAATAAAATACCTTGAATATGACATGTCATTTCAATTTCGTAGCCAATAACCGTCGACGTCTTAGGCACGTCCATACGGATCCATTAAACTCAGCACTATAACAGCCTTCAGCTCTAATATTATACCAGCAACAGGCTTAGCGATCTGGGGGTAGATTCTGCGAAGCACTACACTTGCTAGGGCTAGTGTTAGTATATTCTCAGGTAGTCGTCGTCAGGTTGAAGTCGTGGCCTAAAGGATAAGACGTCCGGTGCATTCGTATCTTGGAATGCAACAATGTTTGAACGCTTTCTGTCGTGAAGCAGTAATGCGTTTCGGTTCGAAGGATGGGGCAGCCGTTGTAACTGTACTTGAGACCTTAGAACTTATATCTCAAGGTGGGTGGCGCATTTAAGTTGTAGATGTCTATGGGCTCCAGTAACCACTTAACACCAGGTGGGCTGTGAGCTCGTCCACCCAGCTAAGCAATAAAATAAAAAAGGCAAAGCCCGTGAGCTCATCTACCAGTCCGAGCGTAGTTAGAATAGCCCCTTAGGCTATCAGCGAATAAGTAGGAGAAATAAGGCAATTTTTTACGAACTTTAATAATGAAATCAACATTGTATTTGATTACAGGTGATAGCTCTAGGTAATCAGTGCGGTAAGACCATGGTGTGGGAACTGGGGAACGTGGCTGGAGGCTCCCGGGTCTCGCAGCTCGTGCATCCGAGATGCGTTGCTGCGGTCAGACAGGTGAGGAACACGCTGTTTTACTCATATGATCCAAGTCTATCGGTGACCAGCAGTTACGATGTTTGTTTGATGTTGAGTTTTGATGTCTTCGTGGCCTAAGCGATAAGACGTCCGGTGCATTCGTTTGTAGCGATGCACCGGTGTTCGAATCTCGCTGGCGGGTACCAATTTTTCTAATGAAATACGTACTCAACAAATGTTCACGATTTACCTCCACGGTGAAGGAATAACATCGTGTAATAAAAATCAAACCCGCAAAATTATAATTTGCGTAATTACTGGTGGTAGGACCTCTTATAAGTCCGCACGAGTAGGTACGATCGCCCTGCCTATTTCTGCCGTGAAGCAGTAATGCGTTTCGGTTTGAAAGGTGGGGCAGCCGTTGTAACTATACTCGAGACCTTAGGTGGGTGACGGCATTTACGTTGTTTGATTTTTATTACACGTTATTTCTTTACCGTGGAAGTCAATCGTGAACATTTGTTAAGTACGTATTTCATTAGAAAAATTGGTACCAGCCTGTTTATCAATCTCTGGTAATCTCATAACACAGGGAATCATAAATTGGTTTGGAATGATTGCCCCATTTGTTCCCAATTATTTATTTATTATTTTCAATTTCCAGGTAACTCTCTCACGCAACGGCAAGATCCTACTGACGTGTTGCGACGACGGCACCATCTGGCGGTGGGACCGGGTCTCCGCCAGCAACTGACGATAACTCCCAGTACATCTGTGCAGATGTACTAAGTTAAATTTAAAAAATAAATCACTTCTATATGTTACTTGTTCTGTTAATTCTCTAAATTACCTGATAACATTATACAATGTGTCCGTGCATCAGTTTCGGAGGCTTAAGGGGGTAAATTATGGGGATTTTTATCGACAAATCACTATCCCAATTTTCCCTTGGCCCCTCCATACTAGAATGGCAGCCATTTTTTTTTTTCTTTGCAGCTCAGGCGCCTGCACTGATTTAATCATTGTTATCGATGTAGACGTCTTGGGAAAACGAAAGAGGTGTCATTTGTAAAGCTAACAATGTATACAATCAATTTATGATACATTTTATTCAACATCTTTTTAACAAAAGAACAAAAAAGTATTAATAAAATGAAAATTATAATTTTTTATTGCATTTTTTTTATGGAAACTAGCTCTGTCAAGCTATTTTTTTTAAATTATTCTCTCATATAACAGGATATTTTCATTAAAATAATCTTTACATCAAAGTCCTTCATGATAATTTTTATTAATATATACTTAATGCCGAAAGTATCTGCATTAATATTTAATAAATAAAAAATAAAAAATAAACACACTTTTAAAACTTTTAGAACTTTAAAAAATAAAACGCAAATTTATTTCAAATATTTAATACAATGACCAACAATTAAATCTACGTAATTAACAAAACGAATCACAGGGGTTCAAGGTGTCATTTGTGTTCGCTACACTCGATTAATATAAATTACACGTAATCACATACACTCGAATTCTAGATTACTTCTAAACGTACCCGTGAACTAATCGCTAGACGTCGAGTGAAACTAGGGCTGAACGCCAGCCTATGCGGAACGGAATACTAAATATATGAGCTTTCATCTTACTGATGGTAGGACTTCTTGAGAGTCCGCGCGGGTAGGCACCACCACCCTGCATATTTCTGCCGTGAAGCAGTAATGCGTTAACTGCGTTGACACTTAACAGCCCACCTGGTGTTAAGTGGTCACCGGAGCCCATAGACATCTACAATGTAAATGCCACCACCCACTTTGAGATAGGAGTTCTAAGTTCTCAGTATAGTACAACGGCTGCTCCACCCTTCAAACCGAAAGTCAATACTGTTTCACGGCAGAAATAGGCGAGACGATGATACCTACCCGTGCGGTCTCCAAAGGCACTCTACCACCAATAAGCAATGATTTACAAATTCGAACAAATTAAACCACAATCTGCAATCAATCACGAAGGCAAAGTTATTCAAAAATTTGTGTATTACAAAACGAACGAAATCAACGCCGGTAGAATTCTTCAAATACTATATGTAGGGTCACACACACATGCTTAATAACGTACGTGGCGTGTTACCTGGCTACGTAATGCAAGGTGTCATCTTCACCATTCCACGCTTGTGGGAAAAGGATATTGGGACGACAGTCCAGGCGAACACAGTTCCACTTAGATAGCTATAATAAAACTGTATGTACCTATTGTATATTCTGTAAATATACAAGTGTGCGAGTTAATAACGACTTTCATTTACAACAACTGGGCTCACCCTAAACTATAAATAAGACTGATGATAAACCAATGGAAAATGGAATTACTATCCGTCGCTCTGGAGCCGTTCCGAACAGGTGACGTCAGCGCTAACCTGCTACACAAATCTATAAATCACAACTAACCACTATCAATGACTGTAATTGAATATTTACTCAACACTTTCATTTAATTCAGTCTTTAAAAACGTTACAATTAAACGAACAATAAATGTTTAGTAACAAAAAAAATTACACGATTTTTTTTATCCTTTCTAAATTACATTTGTCATACATTTATTGTTTTTTATTTAATAAAAATATTGAGATTATAAAGTGACTAGACGATAAATTAGTGTTTAGTGACAAAACATCTATCACTAAAATGACGTTAAGTCGTTATAGTATCATTTTGATTCCGCTTTTGTGTTATATGTACACTTCGTTCTAAATTATGAATGTTTATACTAGATTCCATTTGACTTCATTATTTAACTTGTATGAGTTGTTTGGGTTCGATTACTGTGAAAAAAATATAATTGATTGTATATTATTATATTCCATAATAAATGGATGTAAAATTCGCATCTCTATTAATTGTATTTTCGTTACTTGCTCGTGTAGAAAATTTTATAATAGGTATTTATGATTATTATGTTATACTTTTTTTTAATCATACGCACAGTATGCGCTTGTGGAAATAATAATTTAACCGAAATCTAATTTATATTTGTATATGTCTCTTTTTGATTAAGCGCCATTTTGAATTTGGTCTAATCTGTACCGACTGCACAGACTATATGATTACTATCTTTATAAATTTTATTGCCTTGCGATATGTTTCACATTGCATAGCAAATTCCCTTTTTGTAGGCAGAAGGCTAACCTCCTACGCCTCCTACGGTGCTCGTGCCCACGTGGCACTTGACGATCGAACAAACTGCTGCTTTGTATCAGATTAAACCAGCCAATTAATTTATTACCTACTGTACTGTTTCATAATCCTTGAAAACGTCAAATTAAAACGAAGTGTACATTTTCCAGCCGAAATTGAGTAGAAAAAACTTAGTCCAACATACATTTCAGAACTATCAACGAATAACAATAAATTATCGAACAACGTCTAATACATTAACATTGTAAAGGCACGTGACTACAAACAAACCATTGGAATGGTTAACGTCTTCGTTGATATATTGAGGGGTGAAAGACTATTAGGTTTAAGCGATATTTTTTCAGCTTAACATGAGAGCTATTTAGAGTATAAACCCCATATGTTTAGTCGTTCACACGAGTTTAACTCGACTCGACACAACCTCCAACGCGCGTTTTGGTATGCTTGATCGAAAAAATAACCTCCACCCAAACGCCCCTTGATTTCAATTTTCCTCACCGGAGTGGAGTAAATGAACTGTCAAGTCAAGGTAATGTGTGATTTATGAAGCGTAGTTTTTTTTAAATTATGATCGTTACAAACGATGCACATATATCACAGAGCACGAATTTTAATAATAAATTTCAACAATTTCCAATCGTTGCTCGTTTGTTAGTCTTTCCATAATGAAATGGCAGAGTATAGTGACTGAAATTTTTTCACTTTGACAGATGACGTTTGGGCGCCATTAACCAGTGCTGCCAACCTGAAAAACGTAACTCTTAAAAAATCACCCTGTATATCGCGACGTACCTTGCAACGTTCCTCAAAACCTCGAATGGCTCATCACAGATTAGAAGCTCATAACAAAAAAACTTCTTCAACTATTCAATGGAGTAAACTTAATTGAAGTTCAATTAAAAACATCGAACTGTTGATGTTAATAACAAAATAAACGCACCTTTAATTACAAAGGTAAATATCGCTTAAAACCAAATAATCTTTCACACCTCAAGATATATATTATATTATAAGAGAATGTAAGATTCTTCGTTCACGTATTACGTCTTAGAAAGTTTAGAAAATCGTGCATGATTTTTATCTATTGATTTTATTTCTAATAAAATGTTTGGTGCCGCCTTTCCTTTAATATTATTGCCAAAGACTATTACAGAGTAATAATCTTAGTTAGATTCATTGAAACATTACAAACACATGTAACTCGAGAATGATTTTATAAACTTCCAAATTATTAATACAGCAATCGTTGAAAATCAAGACCACAGTTTAAAAAACTTTTAGTATGAAACTTTCAGTACGTTAACAAAAAGTATAATCGAAACCATTGAAGTGAGCTTGGTGATAAGAATTTATCAAAAATAACAAAAACAACAATAAAACGTGAACGAATAATATAAATAACACATTCAACAAATTACATGATTTAAATAAAGCATCCGAATACGGATCTGCCATGACAATTGTCTAAACAACTACACTACGTTGGGTTCGCTTATATCTATCTGACAATAGGTATCAAGAAAGTGCTACACTATTTAAAGAAAAAACTTAATCAATACATTGGGGCGGTCTTAATACTTACGTAAAAATTAGCGATCAAACCCCACTCTTAGTCTTGTCGTTTTTTTATAACTGGCAACATTTAATTTTTTTTGCTGATTGGCACAGGCTGTCTATCTGACCGTCTATAGCCGTGGACAACTCATTTAATAACTTCAACAATCATACGTTATCCGTAAAACTAGTTTCTAAAACATACGACACATTACAATCGTTTTAATCAATTATTTGTGAATTTATAATCGCCCACGGCATTCCAATGAATTATTAAATATTATATATGGGGTTTGATCTGTAATAATTGAGATTAGTCAAAACTGAGCAAGATTATAGTCTAGAAAGCTTGCTAAATAGTAGAGAGTAGAAAACGAACTAGAGATGTTCGCTAGAGAAACATATCGATTATCGAATCGATTAATGACGTCATAATTGAGATGTTATTATTTACTTACCCTGACTAAGATTCGACTAGATCGTTTAACAAAACATGACCCTTTTTTATATTGAAAAAGTTTGAAATGTATGAGCTTTCATATTAATATCGAACAATGAAGCATCATACATTTGAATAAGTACCAAATACTTCAGCCGCAGTAGTCGCTCTGTAGATGAATTTCATACCTTTATTAATATATTGAGGTCATTGGTATGGTATTACGACATGAAATCAAACAAGTATTGCCATTTTAATCGATTATACATCAATTAGTAATACTAATAAATATGACTTAAAATAATATCAATTCACTACCAGCTGTTAATTTAATGTCATCGTCGTTTAGTAATATTAATTCACAAAATATATAAGGCCGTTGGGTTGATGTCATTGATTCTCAAGACTGACATTTTATTCAAACAACCGATATAACATGTTTAAACATTCAACAAATGTTCAAAAATTTAATAATCTCGAAAAAAAACGGCAATACTTAAACTTCAGTCCGTTTTAACTTCCTAACTTACACTAATATTATTAATACTTATTAGTGAAAAATCACATTATCTATACAGGAGAAATCGTAATAATGAATATAGCGTGAGATAGATTTATTAAGAAGAATAAAGGTGAAATAGAAGAAGTATCATTATGAATTACTTATGAAACATGAAATTTTCAAGAAGAAATAGACAGGGGAACCTCGCTGTCATGACTTATACATTTTCAAGTCTAAGTAGACAATACGGAAAAATATTTTTTAATTTTAATTATTTATTTGATTGTTATTCCGCTCCACAAATTCCTGTTCGCTATTTTTACATACGGTCAGCTACAGAATTGCATTGATAACTTAATTTCTATGATATATCATCATTTCATTAATAAATTAAACTAGATGGCGTTGGTGTTTTAATTCCTACACGCGTGAAACGACCCGGTATTAATTCTAAATGTTTTTTTTTTTAAACTTAATAACAGTTATATTTAATTAAACAATTATATTTTATGACTAACCTCACAAAATATAATTTTCATCTAATTTTTTTTTATTGCTTATATGGGTGGACAAGCTCACAGCCCACATGGTGTTAAGTGGTTACTGGAGCCCATAGACATCTACAACGTAAATGCGCCACCCACCTTGAGATATAAGTTTTAAGATCTCAGTATAGTTAGAACGGCTGCCCCACCCTTCAAACCGAAACGCAGTACTGTTTCACGGCATGGTGGTACCTGTACGGATGCACAGACTCACTAGAGATCCTACCACCAGTAACAAAAAAAAAAGTTCAAACATTCTGACATCCATTTTTTTTTATATAGAATTTCTAGTTGATGTTAAAAATAATTACCAATTGTATAAAATAGCCAAAAATACGATTTTTGTTGATATTGTAGAGTGTTAGAACGCCATATAGTAGATTAAGAATGTAGGTACAATGTAGCTAGTCGATAGATGGCGTTGCTTATAGTTTCATACGATTTTCTTAACTCTGATATCCATGCACTTCTGCAGCTCACTCTACACCACCGACGGCGATTTTCACTACGAATGCTATTCTAAATGTTACTTCGACGTTTAACTTTATGCTATTATTGTGCCTTTTCTTTCCACCATCCACTTTTCTACATGAGATCAAAGTCTCAATTAATTCTACCCTACTAACCAGCGCAATTGCTTCGGTAGATAGCAGAGAAACGCTGGTTGCTAAAGAGTAACGGTTTATCGCGTTTTATTAACCATTATTTCTAATAACTGATCGACATGATATTATGAGCGAACTTAAAAGATGTGACAATGATTATAAACAGTTTTATGTCTGCCGCAGAGTTTGCATAAGGCTTCTCGCGTACCCGGTACACGTTCGGAGTAAACATAAGTGAGGTTATTATCGACTTACGCACTACGACAATGTCAATGGTAGTTTTTAAATTTCAAACACCGCTTTTTGAAGCGAAACTTCTAATGAGACTTCCAACAAGGTTGCGTTAAACGTTTAGCGCTCCTGGGGAGGGGGAATAGAGCGAGAGGGAATGCGGTGGCACTCGAACGCACGCGCGTAGTATACTTGTTACAGGCCAGCGCGAGCGTTAACAACGAGTAGCGTCCAATATTTTAATGAAGTATTTAAAATATTATCATTTATTTTTCTATCTATAATTTAAAATATATAATATAATACCCGTATAAATGTCGCATCTCTTATACACAACATTCCCTATTACAAGGGCAATCTGATTTAAGGATGAAAAATGAAGAAAACCACAATCACACTACTACACGTCAAAAAAGAAGTTTCACTTCATTAACGTGCACCAAGTCTAAACTTCAATTCTTGCGGTTAAAAACATTAAAGTAGCCGAAGCTCCGGTTGTTGTGTACGGGAGAAGTATATATCGACGCTTGAAAGGCAAACGTGACTAAGCGACAACGCGTGAACTTTACAGTAGACTAATTTAAAGTTGAAATACCTGAAAAAAAAAATATTTTAACGAATCTAGCTGTAGGATTGAAATGGTTTTAATAGATCTGGAAAGGTTTTTTTTTTTGCGCATAGAATATGGTTATTGCCTATCATTTATGTGCAAAACAGTTATTGTCGATTAGTCACGTTTGCCTTTCAAGCGTCGATTATAATAAACATATTAAAAAGATCATACGCCCCGAGTTGAACTATCTTGGTTAGCGACTACTACCTTCTAAGCGCACGTCTGTCGTGGACGGTAGGTGCGGGGGCGGGGGCGGGGTCGGGGGGCGGCAGGGCGGTCACCGCACGCGGCCGGACGGCGAGCGCAGGTGCGAGCGGATGTACCCGGTGCGGTAGTCGGTGGCGTCGCGCCCGCGGGACGAGCCGCCTCCTCCGCGCTGGCGTCGCCGAGACCATCTGTATCACATCAAATTTTTTGTTATTATTAGACGTAGTAGTATGTATTAGACGTAGCAGTATGTATTAGACGTAGTAGTAGTAGTAGTAGTAGTAGTATGTAACTATACTGAGACCTTAGAACTTGTATCTCAAGGTGAGTGGCGCATTTACGTTGTAGATGTCCATTGGCTCCAGTAACCACTTAACATCAGGTGGGCTGTGAGCTCGTCCACCCATCAAAGCAAAAAATAATATAAAAAAGTACTTCTTCCGCGAAACCATCATGCGTTCCGATTTCAAAAATATGACAGCTAGTGAAGTCCATAGACATCTACATTATCTGCTCTGCGAGAGCCCAAGCGTTGGACTTCTTCGGATATCAATGAGCGACACTTCACAACTAAACAGTATTTTTTTAACTGCAACATTTAAAAAGCAGACAGCCGCAGTTCAATACGACCACGCGCTGTTCATCACCAAAAAAGTCATGTACAATGGTTTTTATTTTTATTTTTTTCTTGCTTAGATGAGTGGACGAGCTCACAGCCCACCTGGTGTTAAGTGGTTACTGGAGTCCATAGACATCTACAACGTAAATGCGCCACCCACCTTGAAATATAAGTTCTAAGGTCTCAGTATAGTAAAAACGGCTGCCCCACCCTTCAAGACTGAAACGCATTACTTCTTCACGGCAGAAAAAGGCAGGGTGATGGTACCTACCCGCGCGGACTCACAAGAGGTCCTACCACCAGTACAATGTCGCGTAATACCTCAAGAGCCTCATGATGTAATCGGGCCAGTTGTCCGGGAGCATGACGAGGAAGAAGCCCACGACGATGAGCACGATCCCGGCCAGCTTCATACCTTCGAACTCAACCCCGTACAGCACCACGTCGAGCGCTGGAAAGTAACAACGTGAACGTCGCACCCGGTGAGGTTCGAACGAGGTTGGCTTGTGCCCTTGTCAATGTCAGTGTTAAGAGACGACACACGTTTTGCAGGGGGCTCCTTCGATTCTCGTGTTAATAAAAATCAAAATAAACGTTTTACAAAAAAAAACTGGAACAGATCGATGTGCCGCCGTCTGACACGGAACTAAGTGTACCAGAGACTGATATACTTGTTAGTAAAATACGTTTGTATGTATAATATACCTACCATGGACATTATGAAAGACCAGAGAAAAAAACAGATCCACAGTTAGCATACATCTGTTCGTCGCACGAATATTAGCCTCGAAGTGGGAATCGAACCCAGGAGCGTCGGCTTAATAATCAGTTAGTGTAATGTAATAACCTACGATATATTGGACTTACCCGCCGAGACAGGTACCGCTGTGATGAGTGCGAGCGAGACGAATATATTGTAAGTTATTAAGTTCCCGAACTGGAATACCAAATGGAAAACTGAAAAAAAAAAAATTAATATTTAATATCCACAAAAACCATATAATTTTTCCATCAACTTTTTATATATTTTCTTATGTATATTTTTTTTCCTACCTAAGCTGATAGCCTTGAGAGGCTATATCAGCGTAACCTTAACTAGTAGGTGAGCTCACAGGGCTCAAACCTGACGACGTTGCTAACACCGGATCGGAAACGCGACCCGCTGAGAAGATCCGGCGAGAAACTCAGTGGGCTGTGTCTGAGGGTTAATTTACTCGTCGAGCCCTTCGTCGCAAGCGACGGGTTCGACGATAACGATGACCGGTGCTTGAGGTACCTAAAAGCACAGTTATTGGATCAGGAGGATCCGAAATGATGTGTTTTGGGGCAACGTCGACTGCTTTCCATTCTTTCCGCAGGATCGGGAATGTAATTACCGGCGGCCACGATGAGAGGGTTCTCGTGTCGTGCCGTTTTATCGAAGTGGATTTATTACCTTTCACTGAGAAAACACATTTTTACAAACAAAGACATAAGTAATTTGGCACATCGGACCAACGCATCAATCCTGAAAGAGCTAGGCCCACAAGACTCTCCACCGCCTTTCTACGTAGTACTTTCGAGTTTTTGCGGTCAAGTTACGGGAAAAAAGTTTGACAATCTCAAAATCCATTACCGACAAAGTGGAAGCAAAAAGGGACCAAGTGAGGGTAGTTCCATGGACTGGTCCGATCAAAATAAGGCGACATAGGACTCCAGCATTAATATCGCCATCCACTACACCAGCCTTTCCCAAAGTGGGCGAAAACGCTCTCTTGTGAGCGCTGCAGGCCTAAAGGGGGGCGGTAAGAGAGCCAGAAAAAAACAGGGGCGACTCTTAGACACCGACTAAGCTCTCGCTATAGTGGTTTTTAAGTATTATTTATTCTCAAAGTGGGCAATAGACAAAATAATTTTGGGAACCCCTGCACTGGTCAGGAAAGAATGGAAGAGCATAGTCCGAACAAAAGTGCTTCGTAAAGGTCACGAAACTCGGCACTACGAAACGCGATGCAAGGAGGAATGCGACATAAACTTACCGAGTAAAGCGAAGCTCGCAACCAGCAGGTATATCCACGGCATCCGATGCGAGGGTAAGGTCTCCGTACCGGTGAGGTAGAGGGCTAAGCACACGGGCCACAGCAACGAGGCGTTCACTATGCCCAGGATCGAGAAGAACAACGCACGTTGACCATTGTTCACTTCGCCCATTACCTTCCTGAACAGCACCTACGCGGGAAACGTTTTTTTTATTGCTTAGATTGGTGGACGAGCTCACAGCCCACCTGGTGTTAAGTGGTTACTGGAGCCCATAGACATCTACAACGTAAATGCGCCACCCACCTTGAGATATAAATTCTAAGATCTTAGTATAGTTACAACGGCTGCCCCACCCTTCAAACCGAAACGCATTACTGCTTCACGGCAGAAATAGGCAGGGTGGTGGTACCTACCTTCGCGAACTCACAAGAGTTCCACCAGTAATTACGTTTAATGTGACGACGGCGTGTCGAAGGATATGAAACGGAAATGCTTTTAAATGAGATTTAAACCTACTTAACGTCGCTGTCAAACCAAAATCTGCTATGTGCAAAAACTATTTTGAATTTACAAGTAAAAACACTTTCGTATAAAATTTTATATAAAGGTGAATTTTTAAGAACTATATGAAATGAAAGCTATAGGTAAATATTAAAGCTATATACACATAACAGTTTTTTTTTATACGGTACGGTATAGGGCTGTGAACTATACGAAAAGGTCAAAAAGTGCACATAGCAGATTTTTTTTTGACAACGACGTTATACAG
Source organism: Bombyx mandarina (assembly GCF_030267445.1). Taxonomy (NCBI): domain Eukaryota; kingdom Metazoa; phylum Arthropoda; class Insecta; order Lepidoptera; family Bombycidae; genus Bombyx; species Bombyx mandarina. The sequence continues at coordinate 13,253,213 of NC_143213.1, forward strand.
TTTTGATTGATGCAGCGACATCGACGACGTAGGTAGTAGGACATCTTGAGAGTACGCACGGGTAGGTACCACCACTCCGCCTATTTCTGCCGTGAAGCAGTAATGCGTTTCGATTTGAAGGGTGGGGCAGCCGCTGTAACTATACTAAGACCTTAGAACTCAAATCTCAAGGTGGATGGCGGCATTTGCGTTTTAGGTGTCTATGGACTCCAGTAAACATTTACCATTAGGTAGGCCGTGAGCTCGTCCACCCACCTGTACAATAAATAAATAAAAAAGGAGCGGCGCAGGGTCTGTGGTGAGGACAGGGGTGCGGGGGCGCGGTTCTACGTCGCGTCGTGCGCTTTTTCACTTCACACAGAAAAGCCACCCGCGACACTTGTTTAAATTTTTTTAAATAAATATTAAAGCAATCGTGTTACACACGATTCTTTCCTTTAATAAGCTTATCACCAGTCGATCTATTCCAAATTAGTCCGAAGCAGTTTAACCTCGCGTTTTAAAAAAAAATTGTATTTGTATTGTTTTCGTCGTTTCGTATAATTTCAAATTTTAATACAATGTCGAAAACGTTATTAATGATGTAAAAACAATAAAAAAGGCGAAATTATACTCGTAAAAGTTGTTTTAGTAATGTATAGAGATATATAATACATATATAAAACATAAAATATATAAAAAATATGAAAAAACAGATCGCTATTCAAAAACAGATCGCTATGAGACATTTAAAAAAAAGAGAAAAAAAAGTAATGTATACGACCCGTGAAAACAGAAGAAAATACTATTATTATTATTATTTTTTTCTTTATGGCAATAGTTTTAATTTTATGCCAGTTTCCCAGTTTTATTATTCCCAGCGAGGACAGTTGCCCGGGACCGGACCTGTAATTTCTAGTAGGACAGTCACGTGAGATCTACTAGCTTAAGCCTGTCGTATATAATATGTTGTAATTGCTCAGATCGCATTTCAGCAAAAATATAAACATAAATATTATATTCATGTCTTAATGTAATTAAATCTATGATACTATAAACAAGTTTTTCAAACGCCAATAGCGTAACACGCACATTGGTTTATCACGCACGCAAACATTTTGAAGAAATGAAATGAGAATTAAAAAATCTATCGACCGACACAAAATAATGCGTACAGGTAGACACGGGTCAATTTATGCAAAAACCTATATGAAGCCTTACATTGGGCTACAGTTAAATGTTTTGGATTCGGAATAGACATAATGGTACCAGAAAAGTTAAACTTTTATCATCATTCTCCTGCCTTTCTCCCAGTCTCTACCTTAAACCATTGCTTTGCTCACTCCCCTTTTACACATATCGTCTTTCACGCAATCCATACATTTCTTCTTAGGTCTACCTCTTCCTCTAATAAGAATTGTTAAACTGTATATTATTAAAAACCTGGTTACCTTTCTCCCTGCCTAATCGTTGGTATCTTAAGACCAGCCCTAAGAAAAGCAGTGCTTCGCAGAAACTCAGTGGATTAAGTCTGTGGGCTAGATTGCACGTCGGAATCTTGACTGTTGCATTAAGAACCTAAAACAACCTAGGATGCATCCGGGGGGATCCGATGACGTGCTCAGGGCGAGTTTGCATTGTCCCGGCGCCTGAGTCAGATATGTAGTCAAAAGCGGCCACGATCAGAGGGTTATCTTGATGCGCCGCTTTGTCGAAGAATCCGGTTACTGGTTGTAATTCTTATAAATCATTCATATCGCCTCACGCTTTGGGGTCGTGTCTGAGAGTTGAACCCATTAAGCAGCTCCTCTGTTTTTAACACGCCTTTATTAGCTTCAGACGTATGTACGTCTGTAACGGAATCTTTGAACATGATTTTGACCTCCTTCAAACCGTCGGATTAACTCGAAATTTGCTATACTTATTAAGGACAGATGACAATTCAATATTTGAAAAAAAATTGAAAAATTTTTTTTCTTTTAAATTTATATTCGACGAATTAATTAAAAATAAATAGTAGTTTAAAAAAACTAACAAAATACGCTTTTATAGAAAATCCAACAAAAACTAAACATCCAGACCGCGTTGAGACAGAACTCGAAAAGACATCAGTCCTATCGACCGACTTGTCCGGAGCGTGCTAGCTCAATACGAACCTTGAAGATGGCGAATCCTGCAGCAGCACACGCCGCGAGGACGACTCCGCCGAGGGTGGAGCTCCCGGTGATGCCGTCCATGTACGCCAGTAGAGCGATACCGGTGTCACACAGTATCGCGGCTACAATCTGTGTTCAATAATTACTGGTGGTAATTACTGGTTAATTTACTGGTGGTAGGATCTATTGTGAGTCCGCGCGGGTAGGTACCACCACCCTGCCTATTTCTGCCGTGAAGCAGTAATGCGTTTCGGTTTGAAGGGTGGGGCAGCCGTCGTAACTATACTTGAGACCTTAGAACTTATATCTCAAAGTGGGTGGCGCATTTACGTCGTAGATGTCTATGGGCTCCAGTAACCACTTGACACCAGGTGGGCTGTGAGCTCGTCCACTCATCTAAGCAATAAATAAAAAAAAACATCATTCTATGTGTGGCAATTACTTAATTCGCATTCACGTTTTGATTTGAGCTGCCGGTTCTCTCGCACTAAGCACACAGCATGTGTCATTATGTGTATCAATGTATGCTAGTGGTCCCGCAGTAGTCGAAATTCGACTATAATTAATTGAAATTTTATTTATAAACATTATTATGGTTCTATTGTCAAACACTATTATACTTCTATAATATAATCATAGATTTCGCCAAAACTACACTATAGATAAATAAGATTAAAGACAAACATTATTAATTTATTTTCAATTTGACCACAGATTTTAAAAACAAAAGTTTGACAATAAACATAGAGTATATATATTTGATGCATGACCACGACCACTCTGTCAAGAGTGTACGAATAGGAAGAAGAAGAATATATATTTTGTGTGTGCGTTCGTTCGTTCGTTCGTATTAGCTTCGACAAGACTTCGAAGACTTAAGTGGTCACCGGGGCCCATAGACACGTCAACAATGTAAATTCGGGTACCTATCTTGAGATGTGAGTTCTAAATCTCAATTTTAAAGTATGGTTCAAACTCAAACGCATTATAGTTTCGTCACAGAAATAAGCAGGGTGCTTGTACCTACTACCTACCTACCCATAAGGGTTCACAAGACGCCTTATCACCATTAAACCTTCTCTCCTCTCAAATCTCATTTGAAGACGGTAAAGCAAAAGAAAGAAAAGTTACCAAATGAAAAATTAAGGTTTTCACATTTCAGCTCAACTATCAGTCTTTTAATATGTGTACCAGCGACTACATATAATTCTAAAAAGATATAATAACAACATAGTGAAACCTAAAGCCATAATATACACTAGTGGATTTAAAGAACAAAAGTAATAAAATGAAATAATAAACTTACCCTGACACCGACAAACTGCTCATGCAATATCACCCAGGACAGCAGATAGATGCAAGACACATTGGTAGCAAACAGTGCAACTACATCAGTGGACAACAGGATCTTCAGGGAGTATGTATACATGTAGATGGTGACCACCCACAACAGACAGAAGAGTCCGCAGCGACTAATAAATCTTGCTATGATTATGGAAAAAAAACCTTTGAAGATTATTTAGTTTCACAATTCTTAATGTTTACATTAATTTTGTTAGTGACTAAAAATACTTGTTAATAACTTTTTCCAGTGGTTTACTTTAAATCTTTTTCTACTTTATTGCATGAATAGATAAACGGGCTCACAGTTCAACTGGGATATTGGTGCCTGGAGCTAAAGACATCATAATGAGAATTCTGCCACCATCTTGGGACATGAAGTTTCAAGTCTCACTATGATAGGACTATGGATGCTGTACATGACTGGATCACAGAAGAAATAACTGGAATCATGGTATCCACAAATGGCCTGCGATTTTGATATCATTCCTTATATTTTTATTTCAGTTTTGTCTCACTCCACTCCACAGAAGTTAGTATTAAAGCTTGAAGCATAACTTTTGCGGTAATAAAATAATGGCTAGTTTCATTGTTTATAATTAATTCCAATCACTTTATAAATTTGTAGGTTTATATTCTACTTGCAAATTTCTATTGTTTCAACTATGGCCATATGATCATCCCTAACACTCCTATGGAATTCCATACACAAATATTGAATAAAAACTCATGAATTCATGAATGACTTTTTTCTAGCTTTGATTTCATCAAATTTTCATTCAAATCACCAATCACTTTAAAATTAAAATAAACTGTTATTACTACAATAATAATAAATAACATAGATTACCAAAAGTGAATCCTTTCTCCTTGAAATCGCTGAATGCATCAAACACAACATCATTTGCCGATTTACATTTATTATGTATGAGCATCACAATGATGTACAGAGGATAGAAAAATATCAACCAGTTTGTGCAAAACCAGGCTGTGAAGAATGGTGCTTTATAAAGGTTCTGTTGAAGAAATGCAATCAATGAATCTTACTCGTTACAGTAAACTGACATGCAAAATCTTAACCATATCTATTCTGAAACTCACTTGTATTCCAGTTTGTAGGGAAGGGCCCACCATTATAAATGAACATTCATTTATATTTCACCTGCAGGTGGAAATATTTCAGAGCTCTTGTAACAACTTAACACCAGGAAGACCAATAAGCTCATCTGCCTGTCTGCCTTTATAAATTCAATGCTATTAATTCAAGATATTCCAAATCTTGTACAGTTTTAAAACTATACTCATATCAATTTACTTAATTATTTTAATCTGTATAATGAAGACAGGCATCTCCCTCACCTAATAGATGTAATTCTGTATCATGCTATTAGTAAAAAAAAATGAAATATTATTTTTTATTAAAAAGTTCTATTTACTTAAAACTTACATTATGTAATTTATCTGTGCTATTGTTATGGAGTACGATTGTGGCAGCTTCGGTAGTATAAGTAGAAAAATAGCCACTATAAGGATATTCCTCTAGGTACAAATGTTTGATACAATGTGTTGTTGTCACCCATGATGTAGTTAGCGTCAGCATCACACATATGCCGTAGTAGATCTATAAAATGAAAGCTAAGTTAAACAGCACTGTCATAGGCATGTGTAAGCATTACAGATCATATAAATCTGAATAAACATACTTTTTTAGCAAATTTGGAGCAACACGAACGTGGGCACTTTTTATCACGAAGCTGGCGCTCTTCGTCTTGACTACTAGTAGCTGACTCGCTGTAAGCTTGTTGTAGTGAAGGTTGAGTTGTTAGCGGAGGCGCCGAACAAACGGAGGCCTGTGGCGTCAATGGAACACGAGGGCTGAGCGGCGTCGGCGGTCCGTTTGGCCTTTCTCTATCTCCATCAACGCAATTTCTTTCGCTTTCTACCACTTCTTCACTGGTTATTATCACCGAAGGCGCACGTACGCGTTTTGGATTGAAAATCGTGGGAACATCACCGTCCCTTGCCATGTTTACGTAAAAATCACTTTGGAAAATGAAAACATAATTTTCGATCCTCTTTATTTTTTAATAACATTATTATTAATATTATTACATACTCATTTAAGGATACAATTAAATCTCTTTTGTAAACATTGGCTCTATTTTACGAGGCGCGATATTTTTTATTTATTTAATACACAAAAATTAAAGATATTATTTAAAATTAAACAACTATTGTCTGTAATTGAATTTTAGCTTCTCGAAGCCATTTCCGTATTTATTGGATTTCTGCATGATCCCATTTTGGCAAAAAAAGAAAAAAAATCAAGGTTTTTTATAACGGTCAAAGGATTCTCCATAGATTAAGCACTTAATTTATTTGAGAGGATTCTCGTTGATTAACCGACATAACTATCTACATTTGACATTAACAGATAACAGTGCAATTGACAATTGACAGTAGTACTAGTTCTATTTTTCCAACTGGAAAGGCAAAGATATCATACCATAATGCTTAATCTTTATATTTTTTTAGGAAAAATGATAATATGAAATAAAATGAAATGAAGTTAATTAATTTGAAACATTAATCAATTGGCATGAAATTATGCCAATCATATGCAAAATAAAAATATTATATGTATTATAATTATTATATTATTTGTGTTGTTCCTGTTTGTCCGATGTTAGGGCATCCATTATTAGGATGAATAGTAAGAGCTTAAAGCTGATCCCTGGTGTAAGCCTATCGCGTCAGTATCGTCAGCTGCGAAGCCTACGTATGAACGGGTTACCATAAATAGTTCGAACAAACCGCTGGTATTTCCCTGGCAGTCCTTTCACTTTCATGCTCCAGCACAGAACTTCACAGGGAGCCCCATCATACGCTTTTCCCAAATCAACAAATACCATGTGCACGTTTTTACTTGCACGGCGGTATTTTTCGCTCAATTAGCGAAGAGAAAAAATGGTGTCCGTTGTACTGCGTCCCGGCATGAACTCGAACTGGTTCTATGATACCTCACTCTCCTCTCTCATTCTTCTCGTTATCACTTTGTCCCAAGCTTTCATACTATGTGACATGAGCGTTATTCCCCTATAATTGTTGCATACCTGTACGTTACCTTTGTTCTTAAATACAGGTACAGGTGAGCCACCACTCATCAGGCATGGTCTCTTCTTGGAGCAGTTTATTGAAGAATAATATCAGCCACGTTCATCCACTCGCTTTCAGAAACTTCCCCACTTCTATTGAGATACCATTTGGTCCAGTAGATTTTCCATTTATCATATCTTGTACAGCCTTTTGTACTTCTTGCATACTTATTTCCCTTACTACACTAGCATTTATTGGAACATCGTGCAATAGAAAACAAAATCACAAAATTCTATATTTTTCGTTAATTACAAGTTAAGGAGAATTGGAAGTTCGCACGAGTAAGTATCGACCTACTGCCTATTTCTTGCGTGAATTAGTGATACGTTTTAGTTTATAGGGAGCGACAGCCGTATTACAATAAAATTGTTAACAGTATTAGGACTATGGGCCCTGATAATATTAATAAAATATCATTCAAGGTGGGTGGCGCATTTACGTTGTAGATGTCTATGGACTCCAGTAACCACTTAACACCATGTGGGCTGTGAGCTCGTCCACCCATCTATGCAATCAAAATAATAATAAAAAATCAATAGCAAATTAACCTTAATTGTAGAGTCATATGGAGCAAAATGAAATGAATAAAATTTTTGAGTGGAATTTGATCCGAAACTTCAGGAGATTTTTTCTGGAAATTCTGCCAATATAGTGTGACGCAACTGCAGCGAAATGACATTCCCACACAGGTAGGTAACACCACATATTTATTGCCTTTTCCTGTTTCTGCCGTGAATCGGTAATGCATTGCGGTTTTGGGCAGTCATTGAAGAATAGAACTAAGAATTAGAACTTATGTTTCAAGAAGGGGGCAGCCTTTATGTTATTGATGTCTATGAGCTCCTTTAAAAATTAATATAAGGTTGATCGTTCAGTAATCTAAGCAATAAAAAAAAACATTCCCTGAGCAGGGAGGCTAACGTACTACTATTACAAACTGGTAATCAACAGCATGCGTCTTTAACAACATGCATACCACCTTGAAGCACTTGCTAAGGAAATAGTATGGTAACTTCGAATGGCCCTGACTTACACCGGTCACTCACATGCGCACGAATACGCAAACCCGCAAGTGTAGGACGACATTTGCAAATGATTATGCAAAGTTTTCGCTGCATTCGTGATTTTCCAAGATGTGTCGGTTTTTTAACAGATATCAAAGCGCGCGAACCTCGAACCTTCGCGTAGTCTCCCACACATTCGCTTGCCCAGTTGCGCCGATGATTGCGAAGGTAACGGACGTATCGCCATTTTCATAGTTCGTGTAGTATAATAATATATACTGTGTAGCGTATCTTCATCAAAAGAAATCCCATAAAAACAGCATGGCTGTTAATGATGTCTGGGAAAGAATTCAAAACTCTTTTTCTCTTCAATGTTCTATTGACGAATTAAAAAGGAGGAGAAATTCGTGGGACATTCGTAAACAAGTGTAGGAGGAAGCGTAAACGGGTTCGCAAATTGAGTATGCGAACCCATTTGCGCAGCCGCTAGGTTTGCGAATGAATGTTTGACGGCCCTTCAGTGGCCGGCATTAGATACAGTGTAAAAAAATGTAAACAATCAAAAAATGGATAACTTTGTAAAAGAAGTATGAATTTGTGCAAAATAAGTGCCTGTATCGTAAGGTTATTTCTGTCATAACTTATTTGTTCTTTCAGCTAGTTGTGCTTGGCTGCCGTTTGAACTGCAGTATTCGGATTAATTTTTAATATTATTGAGTTAAAATATAGAAAATTGGTACTTAGCATCTTACTGAATTTTGAATGGAATAAAATATTTTATGGTAAAAATATTTTTTATTATATTTTCATGATTATATATTTTTACATTTTCATATAATTGTACTTGTGTAAGAAAATCTTAATACGACTTCTGATAAACCTTAATGATTTTTTGGATCAAAGTACTATTGTATCAAGTCAAGAAACAAACTTATTGTTTATGGAACTTGTTTTTTACTTTTCCACAGAGATGGCGCTAAGAAGTTCGCGAAACCAACACCAGAGGGAGATAATTAGGCTAGCCTACTTGAAGCATCCGGGAACCTCGCCATAGTATGTAGTAGACATGGCGGGTTTCAACCTGGCTAAGTGACGAAATAAATTTTGTTTGCTAATAAAATAACGTGTTAATTTCATATTAAAAGTGTTGATACTAAAAGACTATTTAAGTTATATTGGATTAGGACAAAGATGCAGAATGTTGGACAGTCTGAAAACCGAAATATCGATAAGGTGAATGTGCAACTTGATGTGGTAAAAACGTCTACTCCACAGAGTTCGGCTTCAAGTCCGGCCAAATCTGAAACTGAAACGTATTCAGGAGCTCCTGCCAAATATATGACAGACTCTTCGGAAAGTGAGGATGACTCCGTGTCTGAGGTAAAACGTGTTTTGTTTTGCGGCTGAGGCGGTGGCAGAGAGGGAATGTGATTATCTGTACCGCTCTAAATACTGCAAGGGACATTTTGAACAATTCTGCTCTAATCTGACGAACTATTTTGTTTCTGAAATCATTCTGCCACTTCGAACCATGCAATGAACCCTTGCGTAGCACGCTGTTAAAAAGAAATCGGTTTTACATTCATACAATACGTCGCTTGCCAAATATTCCATAAAACGTCAGAAAGTCATAGGTACATAGGTACTACAGAGAAATACCTGAAATTACTTGAGTCAATCGCTCCAAGACAGCGTAAACAATTTCATGTAACTCATGCGGGTTAATTTACCAGAGCCAGGCTCTTTTGTCTATTTTTGTTTTGACTAAGGGCAAACGTACGGTGGCCATGTTTCTCGAATCACATGCAATCATTGTAAATTTTTAAACGATGCATTTTTGATGTTTTTCGGTACGAATGGTGAATTATGTAAGTTTAGTTGTGCATCCGTGAAAACTGTCGTGTATAATGGGTACGACGTAAGTGTCGCCGCGCGTACTATCTGCACGTTACGCCTACTGAAATTCGCGCAAAAACTATTTGTACGTGAATTGCAAGGACCATTGTTTGTAATAATCACCGGTTTATGTCCTTATGCACCACATTGTCAGTACGTCTCATATGTTTCTCGTTGGTGTTCTAGATCTTGCTGGCTTGTTTGTGCCTTAGCAGGCCAGACCTGTTGGTAAGTCAAAATGACCCTACTGAGTGCTGAAAGCTTCACCAACAACAATCGCTGTGGCAGTTTGAGTGAAACTTACAAATAACCTGCATAATGTGTGTGCTATGGACAGTTAAATGTGCCATGTAATAATTATCTTCTATCTATGTTGAATGGTCCTTGTGGTTCTAACACAATCACCTGTTTATATCTCCAGGATGTTAACCTCACTAACTCATAATACCTAAGCTGAAGCTCTGAACATTTTAACCAATTAACAGATATTTCATATTAATTTATAACAATACTGCTCTATTAACCTATTTTGTTCAGTTATTAACTTACTTAGCTGCATTTGTGAATGAGTAAAAGTTTGTCATGAGTATTATTGATACACTGTCATTGAAACAATAAGATTTAGATTTGCCAATGCAATCTTCGTCATCACAAACAATGTCACTGTTCTATATGTTAGTTCTTTTCATTAACAAATGAATTAAACTTTATTTATTGATCTCTTTGAAATGCTTTTTACAAGAAAGCTGTATAAAGCGAAAAATAATTAAAGATTTTTTTTAATAGGCCGAAATGGAAGAAGAAAATGGTAGTACCGAGCCATCTAAGTTCCTACTCTCGCACGATGATCCCGAAAGAGCTGTCGATCCTGAAATGCAAGCCAGACTGGAAGCATTATTAGAGGCAGCTGGTAACTATTTTACCCTTAACTTACCGTGAATGAATTATAAAAAAGCACAATTGGTTTAAATTTTATGATTGACCCAAATTAATAAAGCTTCACTCTCATGAAATGGCAACAAGCGCTTTCATGAAACACTCAGTTGAGAAAAATGAAAATATAGGAATATCGGCTTCGTGTTGCACTCTCATTATTGGGTTTTCTCCTTAGTACTAATAACAGCAGTAACTTAGGTTTTATACATAATTATGATATATCACGAATAACCGATAACACTGAAGAATGGATTTTGATAATTCATGACAATCCTTATTTTATTTTCGAATAAAGTGAGACTGAATAATGTGACAACATTATTTAGTTATTTTTAAATTGCCTTCTATTGAAGTTTTGATTTCAATGTTTTCTAATTTGCATTCGGCATGGTCAAGTGCAAACACAGAGAAAATCAATTTGGGTTTATAAGCTAGCACGTTATACCATATTGAAAATAAAATGTATGGTCTGAATAAAAATCTTCATCATTGAACTGTGTTAAACTACAAATTAACATTAAAATATAAATAAAGAGAATTTATTTCATTTTTACTAAAATTTACTGGATCCCACAGATTTCAGGTCAATAAACTTTACAGACCAACAAATTAAATTTAAAATGAATCATATCAATGAACACTACAAACAAATTCTGATATTAGTAAATAATTTCACTGATTTAAATATATTATCAAGTGAGCATAATAATATCAGTGTTGTTAATTTAGTATGCAAACTTCAAGGAGATTTTAACAAAGAATAAGTTTAAGTTTGTGTTCCTAATTCTTCTTTCCTTTTGCGGGCCTACTGGAAGAGATTTCAACATGAAATAAGTAGTGCCCTTGTACTCTGTATCCTTATTGTCTTGTTTTTTCTAACAGCTGTAATATATAGTATAGTAATATAGTAAAATAAATAAAAAAATAAAAGAGTAGATCATTATAACCAATGAAAAATATAGGTGCGCTAATAGTGAAAATGTTCATAGGTGATTTTTTCATTAAGTTTCATGAAGTGATGATGTACAAATGCATGTGTTGATTGGAATTTAATGCTGGTTTTATACTGCTTATTTCATGATAGGGTATAACTGGACTGTGTTGTTGAAAATGAAATGTTGTGCACATAGTGACTTTTCTATCAAGATCATCGATTCGAGGTAAACTCAGCATCTACCACCACACCACTTACCACTAGAGGTGAGTTCATCCATTTTACCTGGAAGTGCTGTGCTCATTCATTCACAGCCCATTTTTTAAAGTAATTGTCCCTGTTCGACTAGAGTATGGAATGAACCCCCAAATATTTCCACAGTACTATGGATTGTCGTACTATAAACAGATTTTTAAAGTGGGCAGCAATATGACTGCTTCTTGAATGTCCAGCATGGGCTACCCACGATTGACCAGGTGACCATGCTCCTAGGGATTTAAGCTAGCTGACAGTCAAAAATGTAGTAAATTTAGCTGAGAATTTAGTATTGATTTTACAGAGCCCTTAATACCCACAACACTTCCTAACTAAAAAAAAGTAGCCAATCTGACTTCAATAGTGAAATAGTGATGTGATCATGGTTAATTTTTGTTTCTCATATTAGGAATCTATTATTCATGATGGATAGTGTAGTATCCACGATCTGTTTTCCATAAATTGGCTGTACCACCTGACTAATCATGAACTATCAAAAATAGGTTGGACTAATCTATTGCAATACATGATATAATAGACTCAATTTCAGCCACTATCAGAAAATAAATACCATAACCTGACTTTAGTGTTTTACTCAATCAGCCAATCACGTGCTGTTCTGTGGATATATAGTTTATAATCTGTTTCTGTTAATCCACTATAACTTGTCCAGCATTACCAACAGAGTCAGCTATCTCCACGTATTACCTATTATTAGGTCACTGTTGCTGTATGCTTGAGTTTTTTATCCAAACCTTACCAATCAAAAATACAATAGAAGAGCAATTCTCCACAAATTATAATGGTCCTATATTCCTGTTATTTTACATATTATTAAAATCTTGTCTGTTTAGCTGTTTTCAGTATCCCTACATATTCTCAAATACAATTTTGTAAGCTTTTGGAGGTTTATAAATGTGGTTTAAATCATCTGAGATTACTCTGTAACCTGAACATTTCTTTGTTTCAAATTCAAAATACATAGATCCTTAGATAAGCTATCAAGTTAATAATATAGATAGGTAGAATATATTTTGGCAACAATGGAAAATTAATTAATGATTTCACAATAATTTCTTTTGCGGCCAGCAGAATTGGGATGCCTTTAGTCGATGTCTTCTCAAATAATTTTCAGAATTTATAGTCCCATTACATGAGCTCTGCAAGCACAGAGCTATTGTGGCTTTAGTAAAATAGGTGGATTTTGCTAGATCAATAAGTACAGTAGTCTGAAGTGAATCTCTAATAGTGGTGCGTTAGTGGGCTTGTTTTCATGTCTCCCGTCTTAGGCATATAGATCAGTGCCTGAAACTATTATCATATCAACAGTTCCATTTTCCAGGCTCCTCTAGATGGAACTCACATAACGTATGCTTTAACTAACCATGAGTATTAAAACTCCATGGATAACCATTGTATTAATAAGCCCAATGTCTGGCTTATCATCTTTTGACATCAAGGATGATTATTACTTTCTCTACAGTCTGATTTCTGATTGTCAAATATGCAGTCTGTTCTCGTGTTTTACATTTGTTTAGATCTATAAAGCTAGAGCGGTATACAATATACATAGTACAGTTACTCCCCTTATATATTATTGAGTGAATCTAAGACTTCTGTTTCGTGATGATTAGCAGTATTCAAATTGTGGTGCCTATAGGCTCCACAAACCGCTCCGCACCTGTTGGGCTATGAATTTGGCAGCTTATAGATAACAACAAAAGAAGGTAAATTCTTCTAATGTCTCAAAGAAGAAAGCGGTAGTTGGATTCAGGGGGGTTTTGGTGGTAATTGATTACAGTTTTAGGGTCGCCCACTAGAATATTAGAATTTTTTTTTTATTGCCCGAGCAGGCAGACGGTCGGACGACCCACCTGATGGTAAGTGGTTACCGTCGCTCATAGACGTCAGCAATGCCGGGGGCACAGCCAAGCCGCTGCTTTCCGCATAGCGACTAAATAATATTGAATTTCAGAATTAAAGTGAATAGGATCCAAATCTAATAGATGGAAATAATACGAACTTAAGTATGAAAACTTGTTGTACTCAATTTCATTAACTGCAATGAGAATTTGTGTTCCGATTTTTTTAATTTATTTGAACTAATACGTTGGAAGTCTTCGATCAATAATAGTACTAGATTAAAGATCAGGAACAAAAATAAGACGCTCCAGTGGCCACGTTTGCAGACACGAAAACATCTTCATTTCTTAGAAAAAAGTTTAATAATGTTAACGACTTCAGTTTATTCTAAACCTTAATACTTAAACATAAAGTTTAATTACCATTGCAAAATATATGTATTTAGGTCCTTTCGTCAGAAAAAGAATATTATGGAATAAATTTAAAATGTCACTTGAACATAAAAAGACATCAGTACAAAAATATTTATTCTAAAATGATACTTAAAGCCTAATTTATAAGGTTAAAAATATTTGTTTAAAATTTCGTGCTTATTGTATTGTGGAACTAGATGTAGTTCTTGGTATTACATTTCAATGCTCAGAACACAGTAAGTATTGAAAGACATAGAGTTGCAGAATATACATATTTGTTTAAGGTTTGTTTTGTATGGTCGCAATTATTTTTGACCGATTCAAAAAAGTAGTAGATAATATTTTACATTGCCGCTATTACAACAAATAGGTGATAAAAAATAAAATTGAATAAAGTAAAAAAAAAATGAAAGGAAACACGATACATGTTTTCCACGTATTCTTTATACAGAAGTAATTAAAACAATAATGTAGGTTTAATTACCTTTAAACAGATTCAGTTTGTTATAAAGCTGTCTTTTGGAAGTCATTTTTATATGAGCGGTTTCTTTTTTACAAATATAATGTAATCTTATATCAATGAATTTTTCTATAATCAGTTTAATTTAGGTTTATTTTATGGCTGTGTTCGTTTCCCCCAGAAAACAAATCCTTTTCAGCATATACGCTTAAAATATTTACACATACATATAAAGTTTTTTTAATACTTTTTTGCATTGATTTGCCACCACCATTGAACAATTCTAGAATTTTTATAAGGGTTCTATATTTCTTCTCCTCTTTCTTTCGCGACAATATATATCCATTGTGTACAGCGACAAGGGGCTACTAGGAAATCTACAAACAAAAATAACATTATAAAATAACAAAACTACTCTATGCATTCCCTGTTCAAGAATTGGTGATGTTTGTTACAATAGTTGGTGCCTTGTTGCAAACATTGGCCAAACAATTACAATATTCGTAAATTGTGTTTTATTTACAATATAATTGTGTTTATTATTTTATGAAAAACACTTAATAATATAAATTTACCAAAAAAAGATATTCCTTCCAAAACCTTGGTGTTACGGTGGTTTTTTACTCAGTTTTTGAACGCGCATTGCAGCGTTTTGACGTCTTAGTGTTGGCTATGATTGGACCATACTAATTTGAAATAAGACCACAAATTTATTTGTGGTCTTATTTTTCGGGCCGTTTTTGAAGCGCTAATCGCGAATCTAGTAGTATTATTGATCGAAGTTGGAAGTCCATTTGGTTGTGGGTCAAACAACAAAAAATGCACTTTGCGGCTTATGACGTCACCGCACAACATAGTCTTGTGAGCGTGCGAATGTGAGATAGCTAGATGTTGAACTATGAATCCACTCTTTCATAAAATATTGAAACAACGATATATTTTGTAATTTTTGAAATTTAATAAAATTTATGTTTTTGGTCTGAAGTAAAAATAATGAAAGTAAAAAAATGCATAAAATCGAAAAAATAAAATTGTATTCACAATTTTTAAAAAAATCATGTTTTTTTTTATCCAACAGAAATATTAAAACTATTTTACGTAACAACAATAGAATATAAAAAGTTTTGGTTCTGGATTGTGATACGTGTATTTTTTCAGACCGGTACATAAAGTTTCATAAATCGACGGTTGAAATAAGCTCGCATGGCTTATTAACATAATTACATTGGAATTAATTAAAGTAATTATGCTTTCGTATCAAATATGATACGATGAAAATTATACCAAAAATATTACTTTTATTATAAATAAGCTCGGGCGCATATTGTGTGGTTAATACGTGGATAGGCCAGACAAGATTTTTTTTTTTTTGCTTAGATGGGTGGACGAGCTCACAGCCCACCTGTTGTTAAGTGGTTACTGGAGCCCATACACATCTACAACGTAAATGCGCCACCCACCTTGAGATATAAGTTGTAAGGTCTCAGTATAGTTACAACGGCTGCCCCACCCTTCAAACCGAAACGCATTACTGCTTCACGGCAGAAATAGGCAGGGCGGTGGTACCTACCCGTGCGGACTCACAAGAGGTCCTACCACCCCTAATTACGCAAATTATAATTTTGCGGGTTTCCATTTTATTACACGATGTTATTCCTTCACCGTGGAAGGCAATCGTGAACATTTGTTGAGTACATATTTCATTAGAAAAATTGGTACCCGCCTGAGATTCGAACACCGGCGCATCGCTCAACACGAATGCACCGGACGTCTTATCCCTTAGGCCACGACGACTACTACCACCCTGCCTATTGTTGCCGTGAAGCAGTAATGCGTTTCGGATTGAATGGTAGTTCAGTCGTAATTATACTTGAGACCTTAGAACTTATATCTCAAAATGGATGGCGGTATTTGTGTTTAGATGTCTATCAGCTCCGGTAACCGCTTAACCAGGGTGAGTTCGTCCACCCATCTATGCAATAAATAAAAAAAATAACATGCAAAAATGTTATTCCGAATACACGTGACATCTGAAAGATTAATCGATCATGTGGTTGTTATAAACTTATAGGACAATAAAAATAAATAAATTTAATAGGCAGCTACTTTTTTTGTACCTGACATTGATCGCATTCAAGTGTTAACGGTAACCATTTACCACCGGATGGGTCGTGTGATCGTATGCAATCGATTGCAATAAATAATAATAAAAAAAAACGTTTATAGCTAAACAAATTCATGGTTGCTTCTAAATTAGTTTGTCGCAAGGCGAATACTTCTATTCAATGTGTTTCAATAATGGTATTTTTAACACGCAGAAAAAACATTCGTCGGTTGTCATTAAAGAAATGAAAACATACAAGAATTAAGTTCACGTCAAAATTTTTTTTGTTGATAATGTTCTCAGAATTGTTTTTGACTTCGGTGTTAGGAAGTAGGAAACTTTGTCTTGGAGCGACCGGCTCGGTTACATACTTGCGTATATACTTATCTACGCACAGCTGTTACGTTGTTGACATACTTGTGACGTATGCAGAACTGCAAACTTTGAACTATGCCTACACAAAGGACGCGAGTTCCGTAGCGCCGTATCATGTCACACAATTTCAAAACTATTCGGACGTTGCATTTATAAAAAACCCTCTTCTATTGCCATCAATTATGATACAAATCTCTCTCACTTCTATTAATTACGAATAATTGAATACGCACACACGCACGCAGCACATTAGGTGATCGCCTCGGATACTAGTGTGCGTTTTTGCACATCGAGGATTATTTAAGTGAATTTGAACCTTATGCCTTTGAGGTATTTCGAAAAATTTTTCGCCGAAATGTGTAACGTCAGTAATAAGCAGACACGGTAGTCAGCGGTACACAAGCTCAACGCTTGGCCCAAATCATTGGCTATAGCGTCGTAACGATATTATTTTAATATTGAAAATATGAAATATCTGACAAAAATTTAGTTCGAAACTTTTTTTATAAATTAAAAAAAAATTTACTAGGGGTAAGAGTTCATCAAACAAAAAATCTGCATCGACTAGTTCCGAATGATATCTGAATTTTTTTTAGTATAGAATTTATGGCTCAAAAGTGTGAAGGTCGTGACAACGGCCATTCGATATAAGACTTGATTGAGTCGCAATTAGTATGGGGTCAATAACCGGACAACAAGAGTCCGTTGATTATTTTCAATAGTGGGATTAACAAAATAAATAAACAAACATTGGATCTCCAATGTATAACATCCTAAAGTTTCGAGTCCACAATCTGACATTGTATTTACAACACAGTAAACATCGCAAAAACAATGATATTTCAATGAATTACTTAAAGTACAGTCGTTCATAGTCAATTTCTATCTATATATTAATACGTGAAGCAAAAACTTTGTACCCCTTTTTACGAAAATTGCGCGGACCTAGGAGTATGAAATTTCTCACACTTATAAAGAGTATAGAGAAGGAGTGCAGAATCTTATATTTTTAAGAAAAAATATGCATTAGAAATACATTAAATCAATAAAGAAGACATTGTATTTACAACCAAAACATTGTTCTGTTGTAAATACAATGTACTCTTTGTTTATTGTCAAACTTTTGTTATTGCTTAAAGTCTGGTTAAATTGAGAATAGGTTAATATTGTTTATCTATAATATTCTTGTAGAAGTATAATAGTCTTTGATAATAAAACCATAACAATGTTCAAACTTATAATTTCCATTAATTATAATCGAATTTCGACTACTGCGGGACCACTAGTTTAATTAAAACAGCGTGTATCGCGTTCATCACTTGCGCCACACCACTAACGCCCCATAGCAATTGATAAGTTTTAACTGGCTTGAAGCGTCCATATTATTCTCTTTGGTTCGCACTAAGCCGCACGTCGCGTCGGCCAGATGTCGGTGCGATGCGTTCTCATCGTTTTATCTTATACTTAAACAACACGTCTTCTTTTGTATTGTATTAAAATTGATCGTGCACAGTCCGTTTTAATCATGATGTGAAAGTATTCAATCTTGAAATCAGATGTTTGATTAGACTTTGAATTGTCGGGGGGAGTTTACTAAATGTGTTTTTTTGTTGTTGTTAAATAACGAATTTATCAATGCAGATAGTTTTGTTGTGCACAATATTTGATTTTTTCTAAATTAAAGTGAAATTTTGCGTAATGTTAAAAAAAAATAGGCTTTGAATATTTGATTACATTTTTATGATATTTGTAGGTGAAATAAATAACCAGCTTGACAATTTGAAAGTTCGTTTCCCCGCCATAGCTCTATATTTGTTTTGTAATATGATTGTATTACATTCATTTTGTGTTTGCGAACTTAATAATGTTTCGTTTGAAATAAGTTTTAATAAACCAAACAAACGCCTTGACCTTTCGCGTAGCTAGCTGCATATAACGGTGTCTAGGTGTCGGACAAATCGATAACTTTCGTTCAACTCGATTTAGAGACTGTGTAATTCAATGACGAAATTTTATATAGGGCTTAATGGATCGGCTCTTTGAAAAGAAGACAGGTCGCAGTGTCGGCTATTCTTAACGCGGTGCTATTTCAAAATCGCGACAGAAAATGTTCCGTTCTCAACGTTTTTGTGATTACGTACAAACAAAACTTAAGTGAATAAGTAGATGAAGTGTGCAATCGAAGCTCTTAACGGAACTAAGAAACCGGTGTGCTTAGTGCGAGTTTTTTAAC
Source organism: Bombyx mandarina (assembly GCF_030267445.1). NCBI lineage: Eukaryota > Metazoa > Arthropoda > Insecta > Lepidoptera > Bombycidae > Bombyx > Bombyx mandarina. The sequence continues at coordinate 13,272,318 of NC_143213.1, forward strand.
TCCTCGATCTCGTAAAAGTTAACTCAAATTTGTATGGAGCTAGAACAGCGCCCCTAGCGACAAACGAAGGGAAACTGTTCGAAGCACACAGTCCAGCCTTAGTCGCTAAATATGAAACTAATTACACATGAGCATTTAGCTTACCAGAATATTATTATTATTATTTCTAGTTGTTCGGTAATATCTATATATTAATACGTGAAGCAAAAACTTTGTACCCCTTTTTACGAAAATTACGCAGACGGAGGAATATAAAATTTCCCACACTTATAGAAAATATAAAGGAGTGCAGACAGCTAATTTTTTTTTTTTAATTATTCCTAAAAAATACATTAAATCAGTAGAAGAAACATGACACACACTACCATGTATTTGACACACACACACACACACAAACACACACACTAACGCGCGCAAACATACTCTTCGTTTATTGTCAAACTTTTGTTATTGTTTAAAGAATTTAGTTAAATTGAGAATAGATTAATATTGTTTGTCTTTGATATTATTTATCTATGATGTAGCCTTGGCGAAATCTGTGATTATAAATGTGAAGTAAAATAATAGTTTTTGACAATAGAACCATGATAATAATGATCAAACTTATAATTTCAATCAATTATAGTTGAATTTCGACTACCGCGGGACCACTAGTTTTTATAAATATGCGTAACTGCTCGTAGGAGTGCGTAATAAAAGCCCGCGCAAGTACCATCGCCTATGTAGATATTATGTCGTGAAAAAAGTTAGGTGAAGAGTACGACGCCCACAATACATTTAAGAGTTTGAAATCATGTCTCGCTGTAGACATTTATTGGGATTTCCACGGAGTCTAGTGACTCCTGAAGGTGGGCCAATGGGTTCTGCCCATTTAAAGTAACAAAAAAAGGTCAGTCAATCGCAATTATGATGGCATTGTTTACCTATTGCTTGTTACCTTGAGGGATTAGGCTAGCTTCACCGGACGTGTAGATGAGCTCACAGGGCTCCGCTTTGGAGACTCTAACGTCTACCTTAGCAAGGGCTGTGCCTGAATCTATCAAAGATCGTAATCGCGACCGACTAAGAAGATTAACGGAGAGCCACACCCTTACAAATATCTATTGAAACAAAATCAACTTACTTGTCTTTTTTATTAGTAATTCTTGTCATTTATTTTTAAATGTACTTACTGTACAGTACATCATAAACAATAAATACCTAACAATAATAATAAAATCAAATTATCCGAAGAAGGCTATTTTGACATTTGTTAGATGATCCTTAATATACCTACACAAATGTTCCTTGTATAGTTTCAATTTGTGTATTCATAATTGAACGTTTTATGTGATCTTGTAAAGGCGCTCATATAGTCCCCTAAAAGAGCTATTTATACTAACATATTCCAGTCGCCTTCCAAACTAGACTATACTAGTTCCTATTACCTACAAATTTACGTTTTCCAGTAATCAATTCCATGAATTCGTCAATATTGTTGAGTCTTTCGATAGGTCAAAATTACATCAAAATATTTTCAATTTGTATTCCATTAAACGAATCTTAGTAACTGCAATCACTAAAGAAGATTGTTCCTAATTTCAGTTTTGGTACATATATTATAATAACTAGTTTCACTTACCATTCTTTTTCTGAGCTGGCGAGAGCGTCCGTTCGTAAAGTGAAGTGATAATGACAAATTACAAAGCTTCACATTCCAAAATACTTTATTTCGTAATTAATCGTGTTTACTGGGTTAAGGTACAATGATTGTCTACGTAAAAGAATAATTTACGTGAATCTTGAACTCGTAACTCAATCAAATTCCGTCGTATATTTGAACTAGAATACATGAAACTATTTGAAAAGTCTGATTTATTGATAAAACATTACTACGTTACAAATAATACCTAAGAGCGAATTAAGCTCATTGAAAGTTTTACCACATATCAAGCTCAAATTAAGTTAAAGATACGCGGAATCCGTATTGTTTTCATTTCTATTCTAAAATTTTAAGTAAGTTTTGCGTGAAAATTGGTCCCAGAGATGTTTCAAAACGACAAGCAGCGACTTATTGCCCATCACAGCGGATTTGTTTCTGAGAGATTGTAAACACCAATATACAAGGTTTTAACTCTGGGTCAGGTTTGTGCTTCTGATATTATCGATATCCGCTGAGGGTGATTACTTTAGGCAGGTCGTTGATGCGCCTCGTCATCATCGGCAATAAAATAAAACAATAACAATACTAACAAATATAATGTAATATAAAATACAGCGTTTTTGTCTTGCTAGAAGCCTATTGATACCGTAATTCACGTCTGCAGAGCGGATGTTTGTCAGAAAACTCGAATGAAACTCGTTTGTTTCGCGGTTATTACTAGTAAATCGAAGATAATGCGCTTTAGTCAGTCATAAAGATCACTCGTACCTGAAAATTTGCAGTAAAATTGGAATTTTAAAATAAAATTTAAATCGTAATTGTTGAGGAATATGTCCCATATCTCGATGTATTACAACACGATGAAACCGATACCAAACCAAAATTATGCGGAAATCACAGACAAATTGATTAGGATGGACGTCGAGAACCCTAATCTGATCGGCGCGGAACCAGTTTTTGGGCTGTCAGAAGCTCTTAAAAATATTGAACTTTTGGGCGTTTACTGATGGTATTTATTTCTAGATAGATCCCATAAGAACTTCATGCGAAAGCTCTATGCAAAGGACCGATACAAATGGGAATCACTTAGTATGGGTCGCAACTAACTGTGAGCTCCCGCAATAACCCTCACGGACTACTACGCTGTGTTGGTATATGTGCAAGCTAGACCTTGCTGCTGATCCAGTCCCAAGTATTATAAAGAGGAGTCACAAAATCCTGCTGCACACACTGCGCGACTGTTGCATCAGATACTCAGTCCTGCGAGACAATCTTGATTTATTGATGAACTTCGGTAACCACACTCTTCGATAGACCGTGCATCCTAACCTAAACATCAACCCGCTGAGTTTCTCGCCGGATCTTCTCAGCGGGTCGCGATTCCGATCCTGCAGTAGATTCATTCGCGAAGCAGTTACTCTTGAGTTGTTAGGTATCCTTTGGAGGCGCTCGGGTTGCAAATCATACCCCTCCTGGCTGATCCTTTGCTCGCCCAACTGTCCTAGTGAACTGGAAAGGCCTCCGGGCCACCAGTAATCCCTCAAACATAAAAAAAGTATTGATGGAGAGTTGCAGTTCAGTATAAGGTGAAGTTCTATCACCGGAAACAAAAAACAAATGGGGACTTTAATGCTTTTTAAACGCATCATCTCACTACTTTTTTTATATTTAATGTAATTCCGCTTACTGAAGTGTGCAAAGAAATTCTTGTTTGGGTTGTTTTGAATTAACCTATTTCCGTGTACTGGTGATAAGGTGCATCTATTATTCTACCGATTACTGCCGCGAACCAGTTACGTGTTTTTGTTCGAAAGGCGGTGCAGCCGTTGTACAATTAAGTTGAAACTCCAACCTTGTGGCCCGCTATGAGTGGCGACGTTTAACTTTTGATGCCTATAAGCTCCGATAAATACTCAGCATCGGGTGATAGGAGATAATTTTTTTTATTGCTTAGTTGGGTTTACGAGCTCACGGCCCACCTGGTGTTCAAGTGGTTACCGGAGCCCATAGACATCTACAATGTAAATGCCGCCACCTACCTTGAGATATGAGTCCTAAGGTCTCAGTATAGTTACAACGGCAGCCCCACCCTTCAAACCGAAACGCTTCACGCTAGAAACAGGCAGGGTGGTAGTACCACTAATTACGCAACTTATAATTTTGCGGATTTGATTTTTACTACATATACGATGTTACTCCTTCACCGTGGAAGTCAGCCGAGAACATTTGTTAAGTACGTATTTCATTAGAAAAACTATTACTTGCCAGCGGGATTCGAACATCAGTGCATCGCTAGATACGAATGCACCGGACTTCTTCTTATCCTTTAGACCACGATGACTTCACGATTTTAAGATGTTTTTGTTAATAATATAGAAATATCTCAATTTAGATAAAATGTGTATTAAGGAAACGAAAAATGAGTCGTCTATTATCAAAGGTGGCAATCTGTGCATTTGAACAAAAAAATGTTATTGATATGTCAATACAAATTGATTTGAATATAATCGTCTCCTTCAAAGAATACGGTTCAAAACCTGCATTAAATAAAGGTTAATACTTAACCTGTTATTTATCTAAGATGTCGTTCAGAAGAGTTTGGTGACTGCCAATGGAATACAAAAGTCAATAATTCGTTTTTCTGATTTACCTTTTTTTTTTTTTCCTACCTAAGCTGAGAGCCTTGAGAGGCTATGTCAGCGTAACCCTAACTTTAGTAGGTGAGCTCACGGGGCTCAAACCTGACGATGTTGCTAACACGAACCCTAGCAAGAGTCGTGCTTCGCAGAATCTACCACCGGATCGGAAACGCGACCCACTGAGAAGATCCGGCGAGAAACTCAGTGGGCTGTGTCTGAGAGTTAATTTACTCGTCGAGCCCTTCGTCGCAAGCGACGGGTTCGACGAGAACGGTGACCGGTGCTTGAAGTACCTAGAAGCACCGTTAGTGGATCGGGCGGATCCGAGATGACGTGTTTTGGGCGACGTCGACTGCTTTCCATTCTGTCCGCAGGATCGGGAATGTAGTTACCGGCGGCCACGATGAGAGGGTTCTCGTGTCGTGCCGCTTTATCGAAGTGGCGCATGGACGCCGACTGCAGATACTTACTGATGGACTCTAAGTCCAGGTCGTCATGGAGGTCGACGTTCCTGACGAACCACGGGGCTCCGACGGCTATCCTGCAAAAACGGGATTGAATAATTTGGAATGATTTCAAGTGTATGCGGGCCGCGTGAGCGAACACTACACTTGCATAGGTCATGACGGGGCGTATGCAAGTTTTGTAGAGTGTCACCTTATTTCTAAGGGACATTTTACTTCGCCTACATATCATCGGGTAGAGACGTCCTAGAATGAAGGCGGCACGATCGCGTACCGTCTTGATGTGGGGGCGGAATGTCATCCTACTGTCGAGGGTGACGCCTAAATATTTGACCTTCGGGGCCCACGGTATGGGCTGGTCGAACATCGTGATCGGGCGAACGGCGGGGGCGGGGGTATTGACGCGCCTAGTCGGAAGGGGGATGCTCAGCGTGGTGTTCGGAGGGCGACCCCTTTTGAAGAGCACCGCTGTGCTTTTCGTGGGGTTAATGTCGATGCGCCACTTCCGGAACCACTGTCCCATGGTGGTAGCTGCGGTCTGAAGTCGTCGATGAAGCAACGCCTTCTTCCTACACGAGTAGTAGATGGCGGTGTCATCGGCGAAGAGCGCCAGATGGGTCTCCGGAGACCGGGGTATATCGTTGATATACAAACTGAATAGTAACGGGGAGAGGGCGGAGCCTTGCGGGACTCCGGCTGTGACGTGACGGGGCCGGGAACGCGTTCCCTCGACTCGATATCGGAACGAACGGTTCGACAAGTAGTCTCGTATGATGAGCACGAGTCTGTCTGGCACTCCCATGTTATACAGTTTGTATATCAAACCGTTGTGCCAGACTTTGTCGAACGCCTTCGCTATATCGAAGAAGAGGGCTCCTGTCGGAATGGCTGATTTACCAATAATTGTCCAAAAGTCACATTGCCGGCTTTGATAATAGTCGACTCAGATCTCGTCGTTGAATGCATTAAAGATGCTCCTGTTTGATATGAAGCGGTTTTAGACTACAACTTTTAGTTATCGTTTGGTATATCATTACGCGTTCGATATATGTGGTTGGTTGCCACCCAGTAGCCGTGACGTAACTTGTTTATGGACAGTTATCCAACAGTTGACGAGGTATCCCTTACAGCATCAAGTATATTATTAGCATTGTTGTAGTGGGTACCCGTAAGTCTTCGTGTGCTTTCGGAAAAGCCTCGAGAGATGTCAAAAATGTATAGTGTTGTAGCTCAATCTTTATAGAGTCAAAAATGTATAGTGTTGTAGCTCAATCTTTATAGACTATTGTTGTTTATAAAAATATTGTTCATTTAGTGTCTTTCAGTATTTCCTAACGTAACCTTGAAAGCTGAAACCAATATACCGTACTATTTGTGGTATAACTTACTTAACGGATAATATTGGGTTTTATTTGGAGACCAAAACTTCCATAACCGAAAGAATCAGACTTTCTATGTACTCTTATTAGCGGACCAAATACGCGTGGATTAGAAACACATAGATAGGCGTTTTTCTAGGAAAATACGTATCCTATAAAAGTTTAAGAACGACTTGCGGGATAACCGAATAATATCTATCTATACTAATATTATAAAGAGGAAAGATTTGTTTGTTTGTTTGTTTCGAATAGGCTCCGAAACTACTGGACCGATTTGAAAAATTCTTTTTCCATTAGAAGCCGACATTGCCCTTGATGAACATAGGCTATTTTTTTTTTTTTTTTGTTTCTTGTGTGTTTTAATGTTTCCGAAGCGAAGCGAGGGCGGGTCGCTAGTCTATAATAAACATCAAGCCCGTCGCAAAATTAAGAAATTTTTGTAATAACTGGTGCTATTGGGTAATGAATGTAAATCCGAACGGGGATGACACACAACTTTTCTTTCCATTTCTGACGCGAAGCTACCTTTTTTGTCGGCCTAAAGACGGGTTAGTAATTGTACGAATATGTTTGAGATTTCGACTTCAATCTCTTCTCAAAGTGGACAAAATTCACGCTGTCTGGAAGCTTTATTAACCTATTATGAGGTTTTTAGTTTTTTTTTTTTTAGTTAATTTTGCCGTTATACTACACAACAGTCTGTGCCCCTAATTTGACTGGTCGTTGGTTCTTAGTAATAGTAATCATTTCACATGTAACACGCCACTTGATAACAACAATAGGCATAATAAAAAGATCCGCCAAAGCCACAGCCGAAGAGTCTCCATAAATACAAATAGAGACGGGTCGTCGACACACCTTGTCTCAAATATTATTAAGTTTTATCATCGTTGTCTTCGATATACGATGATCAGTAATACTAATTAACTAAAAATAACAATACAAAGGCGCATCGAAAACTTTCCATCGCTACCAGTTGAAAATAGATTTGGTTTATCCAATCACTATCACAATATATCTTATATGCATATGTCTGCAATTTTATGGTGGCCATTCATTATGAAACTGAGCAGTTAATATTAATTACATGGAAGGTTTTATAAAATTAAGAGTCGCTAAGATTTTTCTATAAAACTATTGAACAAAATAAAACAAACAAGACTTAGAAGCCGCAAAAGCTTTTGTATTCTTATATAGTCAATGAGTTGGAAACGTAGGAAATTGTTGAGCTCTTATCAATATAAAATAGTTTCATATAAATATTTTTATACATTAATCGGATAGAATAACCCATTTCAATTATTATTTTCACAAATAACGAAAAATGTCGTGTTTTGCTCTGGAAAAAGTTGCTCGTATCACTCTATAAACTACCAGTAGATTTTTAAATAGGTTGGTATGTAAAATGAAATCAGCAACCACTGTTGACGAGGCCGCCGGTAACTACATTCCCGATCTTGCCGACCGAATGGTAAACAGTCGACGTCGCCCAAAACACGTCATTTCGGATCCTCCCGATCCACTAACGGAGCTTTTAGTTACCCCCAAGCACCGGTCACCGTTCTCGTCGAACCCGTCGCTTGCGACGAAGGGCTCGACGAGTAAATTAACCCATAGACACAGCCCACTGAGTTTCTCGCAGGATCTTCTCAGTGGGTCGCGTTTCCGATCCGGTGGTAGATTCTGCGAAGCACGGCTCTTGCTAGGGTTCGTAGTAGCAACGTCGTCAAGTTTGAGCGCTGTGAGCTCACCTACTTGTTAGGGTTACGCTGAAATGATCTCTCAAGACCATCATTTATTTTTCGATCAACTTAAGTAGGAAAAGGAAAAAAAGCCACTGTCGTATTTATAAACCCGTGTGCTAATTCAGGTTTATAAAGTAGATTTGCGCGATTAGAAAAAAATAGAAAACTTTCTCATTTATTAGTATAGATAGAAGAAGAGATATAATAGCCTCTTCCAAATTGCGGAAGTTAAAACCATTGCAGTGCGGGTCACTATTGGATCTGTTCGTTGTTTGCATAAGCGTGCTACTTGGATTAATTACGAGATGGACTCCGTACCCTGATTTTTTCTTTAATACAATTGAATAGTCATATTTAAGTTATTTTTTCAGCGAAGCACTGTCCTTCCTAGGTCCGATTTTAGCAGTCTTCAAAGCTGAGCCCCGTAAGCTCGCCTACACTAGGTTTAACCTTAAGGCATAACCCCTGGAGGTTACCAGAACTAGGTAGGCAAAAAAAGGTACCAACACATTACGGCGGAGAAGCAAAAATAAGATATTCAAAAGTTTTGACATAAAAAAGATTTCGTGTTGGTCGTGCTTAGAGAGACTACTACTTGTTAAATACTACTAAAGACTATGATTATCTACCGGAGCCCATAGACATCTACAAAGTAAATGTCGCCACCTACTTTGAGATAATAGTTCTAAAATCTCCGTTTTTACAGTACAATGGCTGCCCCAGTCTTCAAACCGAAATGCATTACTGCTTCACGGCAGAAATAGGTAAGGTGTTGGTACCTACCCGTGCGGTCTCACATCACGTTCTACCACCAGTAATTACGCAAAGTATAATATAATTTTGCGAGTTTGATTTTTATGTTATACAACAAAAAAGGTGTAACTGAAATTTAAGGCATCATTCCGCCGTCTCCATTTCAGATGTAGATTTGGATTTTATTAAAACGATTACTAAATAAATACTTGCTCGTCCGTTACAACATATCAGGTACGCTCATTTAAAAAAAAAAAGTTTTTTTGAAAATAGTTTGAAACCATCTTTTAAAATCACTTTTAGAAATATTTTTGATGTTTAATGAAAATTCGTAAATTTAGTAGAAAAAAAATCCGCCTATAACACCACAGTTTATAGATGCAAGCTTCTGTCATATATTAGATTCGCATGGATGATAGTAAAATTATTATAAGACAAGAAAGTTTTTTAATTTAAAATGTTAATAAATAAAGCCCGTATAAAAAAAATCTTATTAAGTAATTCTCATATTATGAACACGATATTCATTTATTTTTCGATTATTTTCACATCGAACACCAAATGTAGATTGAGCTTCTTCAGTAGTACATATTAGTTATTGTGCAGCTTGACTATAATTTTTACAGATTACGTAAATATCTGGAGGCACATATAGAAAAGTTTGGCAACCAGTGGCCAACTGAATTTGTATTCAAAAGTATTTCGATCGATTATAAACATTAATATTAGTTTCGATAAAGTGAATGAAACTATTTTAGTTTTTTTTTTTTTAATTGGTATTATTCATTCCCCCGTTATAGGAATATTTTTTGCAAGAACGCACGTGCTTCGGGTTTCAAACAAGATACACAACAAACAATGTCCTTCTATATTCGTGTGTAGAGTTAAATATCTTTATGTTTAATTTCTAATGCGATTTCATAACTATGCGCATCGGAGGTCGACACAGGTGAATAATGCATGTGTAAAGCACGTTCGCGTAATACAAGAAGTGAAGTTTAAATTGATAGTCTCTGTCGTGGCCCGGCACAGCATCAAGTGTGCTTGAATGAGGAAGACGCGAGCGATGTGAGTTTAAAAAAAAATCACATGGCACTTTGATTGTGCATCGAGCCGCCTCTATTAGAACACAAGATTTTTGACAGATGTCTGAATCTCGCTAACGAAATTTTCAAAATAAGTTTACATGTATACAATTTCCGAACAGTAATATTTCGGACCTTCGCCTCAGTCTATCGAGTAATCTCACGCGCACGGTAGAAGATCTTTCCTGTGTCGTTGACCTTCCAAATTTGTTTTAAATGATAAGCCCGGGGATAGAGATGACTAGAGGTCGTGAACAGCGAACGGAGACGAATTCGGAGGGTGAATGCCGTCCTTTAAACCAGAAGGCATTCTGGTAGGTCTTTTGTTCCTACCTATGCTGATAGCCTTGAGAGGCTATTTCAGCTTCACCGTAACGTGTGTAGGTGAGCTCACGGGGCTCAAACCCGAGTGTTGCTAACACTGACCCTAGCAAGAGCAGTGCTTCGCAGAATCTACCACCGGATCGAAATCGCGACCCACTGAGAAGATCCGGCGAGAAACTCAGTGGGCTATCTGGTAGGGATTCATGCATTCAACATCATAAAATTTATGTTTTGCAGACTATGTTTTAGACTAAATGTTATTGCTTAGTCATTTTGTTATTTTAAGGCATGATCAATAAAAATGTAATTAGATCTATTGAAACCGAAGAAGATCGATCGAAACTATGATTTAGAGTACAAGTCGAATGAGTAATAAAAATCATATTAAGGAAGCAACAACCATATTAATCACAAGCGATAACCCTACTATTGACGTTCAAGACAAGGCTTAGTGCCCTGACTACCGAATCTTAGACCCCGATGTGAATCAAAACAAATTTACATAACATTTTGACATTCTTCCTGAAACAGAAATTATCCACGTCCGTTAGTTTATTGGTTTCGTGTTAATATTGTTATTATGTTCTTTGTTACAAAGGAAACATGGTTATAATTGCTTATCCAATAATAATGACATTAGCTCGTAAAACCGGTTCATTACTGTGGGAATTATTTTAACATTTGACACTTGTTTACAAAAAATACCAGTTTTATATAATATATCAATATTAGGTAGTAAAAAATCAGTTGATCGAAGTGCTTTACTGTCTTTCACCGGTCATCGTTCTCGTCGAACCCGTCGCTTGCGACGAAGGGCTCGACGAGTAAATTAACCCACAGACTCAGTCCACTGAGTTTCTCGCCGGTTCTTCTCAGTGGGTCGCGTTTCCGATCCGGTGGTAGATTCTGTGAAGCACGGTTCTTGCTAGGGTTCGTGTTAGCAACGTCGTCAGGTTTGAGCCCCGCGAGCTCACCTACTAGTTAAGGTTACGCTGATATAGCCTCTCAAGGCTTAGGTAGGAAAAAAATACTGTCTTTCATTGTTTTCATTGTACATACGTTAAAAATGCGATATGAATGAATGAATGTTCGTCATGCACGTAACATAATATGATTATTTCCGTGTAAGTTGGTAAACTTTAATCTTGGTTTTGATAACGCTTAAGAACCGTCACTAGAATGCAATCGTAACGTGAACTCAGAAGAGCGTCATCGAATAAAAGAACCGACCGCTTTTATGTCGTGAATATGTAAATTTTTAACACACAACGACGCACCAACGATTTCCGGTAACGTAATAAAAATGCGACACAAAAATTTATTCGACATCTAAAAAGAACCAGCGGAGAAACAATTTTGTTGTTCAATGAAGAAAACAATGTTTTTTTTTTTGAGTTTTATTTGAGTTTTTCAAAATAGTTTGATGAATGCTTCGGCGTATAAGTGGGTCATTAGTGTCTGACCATATTTCGACTTTCTTTGCGTCAATGGTTGCGAGAAACTATGGAGGTTGTAACGGTCATCTTCTCGCGTAGACAGACTCGTTCGATGTGTTAGTAATGATTTTCAGTTGAATGTTAATATGATTGACATGTACGATCTAGCCCTTGCATAATTTGAGCACTGTGTAATTTGTATACAGACAAAAAAAAATTTTTTTTTACCGTTGTGTTATTTTTAGTATAACCATCAAATATAAAATCAAAACAAATGCAAAACATAAACACTAAAATTACAATGGGTAATCTTATTTCCGGAGTGAACTATCCAGACATATTTCATTCCAGAATCATCTAATCATTTACTTTACCGATATGGAGTTTTAAAGGGCTCGATCTCAGAGGCCTGCCGTTTCGAAAACAATGTCTTATATAAAGTACTGAGACTTAGAACACATGTCTCAACGGCATTTAATTTATTAACACCAAATGAACTGTCTAAGGCACTTTATATATAAACGACGAAAAAAAGTACTTTTAAGTTTTTTTTTATTTCTTAGATGGGTGGACGAGTTCACAGCCCACCTGGTGTTAAGTGGTTACTGGAGCCCATAGACATCTACAACGTAAATGCGCCACCCACCTTGAGATATAAGTTCTAAGGTCTCAGTATAGTTACAACGGCTACCCTACCCTTCAAACCGAAACGCATTACTGCTTCACGGCAGAAATAGGCGGGGTGGTGGTACCTTCCCGTGCGGACTCACAAGAGGTCCTACCACCAGTGAGTGTCTAATATACAATCTCTTTATCTTTCGATGCAGGTATTGGTAAACTGTCAGGCGAAGGCAAACACTTGGCCGACCCGGAGGTCCTTCGTAGGCTCACCTCTTCAGTTTCTTGCGCACTAGACGAGGCGGCCGCCGCCCTAACGAGAATGCGGAGCGATCAGCCCGCGCCCCACCACAGGCATCATCACCAAGAAAAGAAGTGAGTTATCGATTCAACAATAATACTAATACATACTAAACAGGGTACAATAATATGTTAATTTAGGATCCGTTAGCCCGTAGTATAATAATAAGCACAAGGTGGAATACGCCTTTTGCAAATATCGCTTTTATTTCAATTTGAAACGGAATCACGACCTTTACGCATCTAATGTCGAGAAAGAATTTAATAATATGTGAAAACAAAGATTTAATTACTTAAAAATATATACGTAACAGGTATTCTTTGTTAGAAACTATCGTCAGGTTAGTGACAATGATTTTGCGCAAAAGTCCGACGGCGTCGCCTAATTAGAATGCAGCGGACAATAGTTCGTACAGCGATATAGTTTTGTTTTCACTGAACCATTCTGGAACGTCCTATTTTCATCCTTTGAATTTGTTCCATAATAAGTTCTCAGACTACTTTTAAAATTTTGTTTACCGCTACGTCACGTTATCATTACCGCTATCATTGTTTTTGTATATTAATAGCGCTCTTCAGAATCGATAATATTTTCATGAGAATACAATCGGCTCGTTCGATTAAAACGAACTACGCCGTTGCCCTGCATCATTTAACATAAAGAGATGCTCTTTATCCGTAACATGAATATGAAATGGGTTTTCCACGTAATGCCTACGTCAGGTGAGGTGACCCGTTTTGAGTTCCATCAGAGAACTATCTCTGCGTTTTATGAATACATTGACTTACCACATGATGTAAATTCGAGAATTGAGCCCACATCCGAGCGCGCGACTTCTCGGACACGTCGAGCGGTCGAATTAGGTAACTGATTCCCCGACGCGTCCGATAGAGGTACGCCCCGGCAGTGATTATTGAAGCTTTGATCTTATCTGATCCTCGATAATTTTTTTGCTTTGTACTAGTTCTCGTGATTGCGTATAGACATGTTTGTTTCTCATAGTTTCAGTCAGCCGTGCGGGGTGACTGCGACGGGCTCGACGCCTGCGGTCCCCTCGTCTGTGGGCGCGGACGGAGCGCCGTCGCTTGTCGAGGCGTGCTCTGACGGCGACGTGGGCACCGTCCGCAAGCTACTCACCGAAGGGCGGTCTGTCCACGAGACGACCGAGGAAGGCGAGCCCTTACTCTCCCTCGCCTGCTCAGCGGGATATTACGAGCTCGCGCAGGTCCTCTTGGCGATGCACGCCAGCGTCGAGGACCGGGGTATCAAGGTAATGGTTAAATGAGGAGTAGGTACACTAACTAGACCAGGGGCTCCCAAACTTATTTTGTCTACTACCCACTTTGAGAATAAATTATTATTTAGCACCCCCTTTTTTTAACCTACTTAAAAACCACTATAGCGAGAGTTCAGTCGGGGTCTAAGAGTCCTCCTAGATGAAATTACAAACCGCCTACCAAGCCTTTACACGACATCGTCATTGTTTTCTGAGTCTCTTACCGCCCCCCTTTAGGCTTGCAGCACCCACAGGGGGTCTTATCGCCCACTTTGGCAAAGGCTGGACTAGACTGATTAGATTCTCACAGAACTCACTATAAATGATCTATTTTATGTTATTTATTTATTTATCTTATCCATGGGAAGTATTTTGCAAAACTGTGTTAGATTGTCGTAGCAATATAATTTTATACAAAAATAAAAAACAATTGGCGAAAAGTTCTTTATCATTATTTATTGTACACATAGTTAATAATTTTTTTTTTTTTTTTTTTATTGCTTAGATGGTTGGACGAGCTCACAGCCCACCTGGTGTTAAGTGGTTACTGGAGCCCATAGACATCTACAATGTAAATGCGCCACCCACCTTGAGATATAAGTTCTAAGGTCTCAGTATAGTTACAACGGCTACCCCACCCTTCAAACCGAAACGCATTACTGCTTCACGGCAGAAATAGGCGGGGTGGTGGTACCTACCCGTGCGGACTCACAAGAGGTCCTACCACCAGTAATACAATACAATAATTGCGAAAAGTTATAAAATGGCGAGCGTAACTCAACAATTGAGTTATCTACCAGCCAGCCGTTCTTAGAGAGGGAGAACTTTACATAAGTGGGTAGAAGAGTACAATTTAATCAGTTTACTTATTGATACAATACAAAGTTCGACTTATTAGAAATTTATATTTGTATACCTTTCAAATAGGGAATAAAAAAGTTCTGTTAACTAAACCGTTAAGAGTATTATTATTCCGTACAGAAATTAATAAGTCAATAACGTATTAAATAAAAAGAAGGTAAACACAAATAACCAAAAGAATGCACTTTGTGTTTCTTGACGTCATTGTTCATCGGACGTTCAAGAGAGATATTAAGATGCTGTCACCAAGGACACCACTACATTATAATCATTTTAAATGTTTCAGTTGTTTTGCAATCGCAGTTTTATCAATATATTTCGCACCTTTAAAATTATAGCGACCCATTTCGAAATTTTAAAAAAATGGAACGACCGTTTTCAGCGAGACTTAATAATCAAATGACCAAAGTAGCTTATAAAGGGACAAACTTATACATCGGTCTCTTTCATTCCGTCCCCTTCCTCTGCGTCTTTTCAGTTTGAAAACTTTATTTGAGGTTTTCCAAAAAAAACACATCTTTTTGTCTCTTATAATTCTAAAAGGTGCTATATGTTTTTTTTATTGCTTATATGGGTGGACGAGCTTATGGTGTTAAGTGGTTACTGGAGTCCATAGACATCTAGAACGTAAATACGCCACCCCCCTTGAGATATAAGTTCTCAGGTCTCAAATACAGTTACAACGGCTGCCCCACCCTTCAAGCCGAAACGCATTACTGTTTCACAACAGAACTAGCCAGGGTGGTGGTACTTACACGCGCGGACTCACTTGAGGTCCTACTACCAGTAATTACGCAAATTTTGCGGGTTTCATTTTATTACACAATGTGATTCCTTCGTCGTGGAAGTCAATCGTAAACATTTGTTAAGTACGTATTTCATTAGAAAAATTGTTACCCGCCTGCGGGATTCGCAACACTGATACATCGATACGAATGCACCGGACGTCTTATCCTTTAGACTACGACGAATTCAAACTGCATACAAGTTTCACACACAAAAACTCGCACTAGTACCCTGAAGAAGAGACGCTATGACCTTACTATAACAAGAAGTTTGTCATATGGTTAAAAAAAAACTATATCGACGCTTGAAAGGCAAACGTGACTAAGCGACAATAACTGCTTTGTACATAAATGATAGGCAATAACCATATTCGATGCGCAAAAAAAATATATTTCTAGGTCTGTTAAAATCATTTCAATCCTGCAGCTAGATTTTTTAAAATAGAATTTTGTTCAGTTATTTCTCATGTATATTTTAAATTAATTTCAACTTTAAATTAATCTGCTGTAAAGTTCACGCATTGTCGCTAAGTCACGTTTACCTTTCAAGCGTCGAATGTCTCTTATCACGATGGAAGTCAATCGTGAACGTTTGTTGAGTATATTGAGGAGGCGTCAGTTTCGTGTTACACTAGAGGTGGTGTTGTGCTCAGGGCGACTGCACGCCGCTGATGGAGGCGGCGAGCGCCGGCCACGTGGACATCGTGCGGCTGCTGCTGGCGCACGGCGCGGACGTGAACGCGGTGTCCGGCTCCGGGAACACGCCGCTCATGTACGCGTGCGCGGGCGGACACGAGGACTGCGTGCGCGCGCTGCTCGACAACGGGGCCAACGTCGAGGACCACAACGAGAACGGGCACACGCCGCTCATGGAGGTACGTACACACTTCACTACGAGGCCGTCAGCGCAAAAGTGGCCTAAGCTTATCATAGTTAGCATGGAGGCAACACGCCGGATCTTCTCAGTGGGTCGCGTTTCTGAACCGGTGGTAGATTCTGCGAAACGCTGCTCTTGATAGCTGCTCATATCGAGAGGAGTTAGGGCCTTGTCACACTAGCGGTTAGCGAACGGCTGCGGGGTGGAGCGGACGCGTGGCGGGATACGCAACGGTTTCGTCACGTGTTTGTTGCGAGTTAACACCGTACAATAAATACACTGTAACAAAATCAATTCCAACGAGGAAACACTGCTATTTGTTTTATTACACAAAGACGCGGGAGGCGAAAACGAGAGCATCGACGAATTAAGGAGGGTGTATTATCCATGTTTTTTTGCAAACTAATAAAAATAATCCAAAACAATTTCGCTCCTACCCGCGAATGTCAATACCTACATTTTATGAGTTGTTGTATCTGATACAAACTGACTTGAGACATGAATATACACGGTAGACTGGTTGGCGTTTATACGAGACAGTACAAAATGGCGTTTACGCCGCTATTCACGGCGATGTCGTTCCGCTGCGCATGCGCGGCGTGTTCGTTGCGCGCCCGCTCCGCTTTGAGAACACTCGCAATCCGCTAGTATGATAAAGCCCTTAGGCATCGTTCACACCAACCGATTGTCCGTCGACGACTGTGAATATTCTCACTATCAACCCCAGTGTAAACTTACAGTCGGCGGCGGAAAATCGGTTGGTGTGAACGATGCCTTAAAGTCTATTTCGTTAATGTGACATTTCGATTAATATGCGAGGTTTGTCTTTGTAATTAAATGGGCGTCATAATTGAACTTCAATTATGTTTACTCCGTTCAAATAGTTGAAGAGGTTTTTTAGTTATGATCCTTTTTTTTTCAAATTTTAAACTTTAAATGGCTCTCCTGTGTGCTTAGTGCGAGTTTCTTTGACGTTCTCGAAAGTGTAAAAGTTAACCCAAATTTGTATGCTGTTGTAACAGCGTTCTTGCGACAAACGTAGGCAAGCGTTCCAACTCCATACAAAATTGAGTGGACTTTTGCGCTATCGAAAACGTTAAAAAACTTGCCCTAAACACACTGTAAGTTGCAAAAATGTCGCTTAACGGTCATTTAACGCGTGGTATTCAATCTTAAGTCCACAAATAATTCAGAAGTAGGCAGCGACTTAATAATAAACCACAATAAAAGTTAGGAAACTGGGCTTAACACCAGTTGTTGAAATTAGTTGACATTGTTTTAAGGCTTAGCTGAGTTATTTTCATATGAGGGTTGATAACAGAGTCTTAGCACTAGGCAACGCTGAAACATATGACCCGCCTCTTGCTGGCTCTCTACTGAAGCCTACACACAGACCGGTGACGTGGTGTAGCTGTCGCTCAGGTAGACACTTGAAGTCGAGTTGAATTGGAATAACCTCTGCCTCAGCTAAATAGGATTTGTTGAAACTTCACCGTCATATAATATCTTGGCCTAATATGGAGACGAGATGATAACCAAACTAACTATTACAAAAAGACATTATACATAGTAGTAATAAGTAATTATACATACATAGTAACATTGTAGAATCTAGTTTAGCTATGTAATTATAGAACCTTGCTATGTTGTAAAAATCAAATTAGATTATTGTATTACACACATCTATTAAATTAATTTTTGGTTAGCTAATACACAAAATTTGTAAAGTATTTTGAGAAGGAAGCTATTAATTGCCATGTCACGCAAAGTTTATGATGCTCTGGTATTTATTGTATGCTTTCATGATAGTGACCAAAACATAAGAAAAATGTTAAAAATATTTACTAAGTAACAATTCGCCCCGCTGAGTATTGAAACTATAGTGTCGTGAATAGTATCACATTACTTAATGTTCAGATTATTGGCTTTAGGCGTTTTCTTCCTTTATTTATTTAGCAGATGAAAACAAAATTAGTACAATCCTAACAATCGTTACGTACTTTTTTTTCAATGAAATAACTACGTTTTTGTATAAATTCACTGAAATTAAATAAATTAATTCGTATAGACAAGACATTACGCGAACGGAAAACTTTGCCAACATTGCTCTAGAACAGGGATTCCCTAACTTATTCTGTCTACTGCTCACTTTGGGATAAATTATTTTGTAACGCCCCCATTTTGTCACCTACTTAAAAACCGCTATAGCGAGAGCCCAGTCGGTGTCTAAGAGTCCGAGATAAAATTACAAATCGCCGCCCAAGCCTCTACCCAACGCTTCCATTTTTTTCTGGGTCTCTTACCGCCCCCTTTAGGCCTGCAGCGCCCACAAGGGGGCGTTATCGCCCACTTTGGGAAAGGCTGCTCTAGAATCTAGTGTATAGTAATTATGACTACTCAACTAGACTATAAATTCATTATAAATGAAAAGCATTTTTACAATAACACACATAAAACAACCCAAATAAAAAATTATAACTTTAATAACAGACAAATTTAGCATGCAAAAGTGAACCAATATGAATTGAATAAAAAAACGGTAATTACGTATGTATTAGAGCTCTAGGTTCAACTTTAAATAATTTACTGTCGAATCTTGGAAGCGAATAGGCAAATATGTCAGGGCTTTCAGTTTCACTGACCGCATAACGTTTTTGTACAAAAATACATTAGGGTTACCATCAAACTTGTACAAAGAGTATTATTTGTTTGCTAGGCCGCGTCGGCGGGCCATGTCGGCGTTGCAAAGATCCTGTTGGAGCACGGAGCAGGGATCAACACTCATTCTAACGAGTTCAAGGAATCCGCGTTAACGCTCGCCTGCTATAAGGTACTCTATCTATATTGACATAAAATACATTTTAGATATGTCTGCATTGCATTCATTCACTCACATAATTGCAATGATGTAAACAGCATAACCATTGAAAAATTTATCATGTATTATTTTCCATACCTGCATTTTATTATCAGTAGGTAATGCAAATACAGCTGTGAAATAATTAGTCAACCACCATAACTAATATTACAGTAGTTATTTATGAATTTATCTTGAATGTTAACCGTGACATCCATTGAGTAAATTTTTAATTGTAGAGATGATTTTTTTATGAAATATTAATTATTATTAAACAGACACTTACTCATAGAAATGCCATGGTAGTTTATATTTCAATGTCAAAAAAGTAGCAATAGGCAACAGGTTGTCTACGCTTCTTGCATTTTAGACCATGGGCATTGGTGCTTATATTGCCACAAGTATTGGCTTCATTGGTCACAAAATAACATATAATAATTATTTATTTTTATAATACTACTAGCTGACCCGGCAGACTTCGTAGTGCCTCAATCGATAAATAAAAGACCTTTTGTATAAAATAAACTTAAAACAAACAAAAGGCGACGGGGACACCTCAAAGGGAAAACAAAATTGTTATTTTTATTTAATTCCGAGCATTTTCATATTTATCTATCTTTTAAACCTTCTCTGGACTTCCACAAATAATTCAAGACCAAAATTAGCCAAATCGGTCCAGCCGTTCTCGAGTTTTAGCGAGACTAACGAACAGCAATTCATTTTTATATATATAGATAGAAGATAGATAGTAGAAGAAGGATTTACTTTTAATAATTGGTACTTGTATTTCCGCACACGAAGCATTTATCTTAGTGGAGTAGGATAACTGAGATCGGGATGCTCTTTGTTCAGGGTCACCTGGACATGGTGCGGTTCCTGCTGGCGGCGGGCGCGGACCGCGAGCACAAGACGGACGAGATGCACACCGCGCTCATGGAGGCCAGCATGGACGGACACGTCGAGGTCGCCAGGCTGCTGCTCGACTCCGGGGCGCAGGTAACTGCTGCTCACTGAGTTTCTGTGATGTATATCAAATATATAAAATAAAATCTAAGGAATTGTTTGAGATGATCCCCTCATCTCCTTTTTATCATCGGAACAGAGTTCATCCATATTATCTGGAACCGCTGCGTTCATCGACAGTGCGTTTCAGGAGGTCTTTTTTGCCACAACCCATCCGGCTATGGAATGAGCTCCCCTCCACCGTGTTTCCCGAGCGCTGTGACATGTCCTTCTTCAAACGAGGCTTGTGGAGAGTATTAAGCTGTAGGCAGCGGCTTGGCTCTGCCCCTGGCGTTGCTGAAGTCCATGGGCGACAGTAACCACTCACCATCAGGTGGGCCGTATGCTCGTCTGCCTACAAGGGCAATAAAAAAAATGTTTGATAAACCAGGTGAACATGCCAACGGATAGTTTCGAGTCGCCATTAACACTAGCGGCGTGTGGAGGCCACGTGGACCTGGCGATGTTGCTGCTGGAACGCGGCGCCAACATCGAGGAGGTCAATGACGAGGGCTACACGCCGCTCATGGAGGCCGCTAGGGAAGGTACACTGCGCAACCGCTCTTTTTTATTTTTCTTACTTATTCGGTGTAACTCGCTCTGTATGAGCTAAAGTCTGTACTGCCGTACTTAGACAGACTTGGGTTTCGTCATATTTATTTACATCATGCTGACATAAAATTAGTACATACCAAGCTCTGGTCAGATAGATACAATAGCGTGACATTAAATGAAATTACGAATGAATTTCACGAGCCACGCAATCAGAATAGTCGGAATTTTAATTGCCTTGAAATAACGCGTGTCCTATTCTTCAAACCGGTAAGCATGAGTTGGTTATTAGTATAAATAAGCATGGAGCCATCTTCATCAACATTACCGGCACATGGTAATAATGAAATGAGTGTCATAAAACTTGTGTTATAAATTCACTAACCATTTAGAACTAAACATGCTGAATCTCGCCTAGGTCACGAGGAGATGGTTGCGCTGCTGCTGGGTCAAGGTGCACAGATAAATGCACAGACCGAGGAAACGCAGGA
Organism: Bombyx mandarina; assembly: GCF_030267445.1. Classification (NCBI taxonomy): domain Eukaryota; kingdom Metazoa; phylum Arthropoda; class Insecta; order Lepidoptera; family Bombycidae; genus Bombyx; species Bombyx mandarina. Next base: position 13,293,405 of record NC_143213.1, read on the forward strand.
GACTGCGCTGACCCTCGCCTGCTGCGGAGGGTTTCTCGAGGTGGCGGAATCGCTCATCAAGGCGGGCGCTGACGCTGAGCTCGGCGCTTCCACTCCGCTCATGGAGGCTTCGCAGGAAGGGCATCTAGAACTAGTACGGTACGTGTCTATACCGGCACGTCACTTCTTGATACGGTCATCGGCAGGTACTCCCCGCCTGAAGATTAGTCAATAAGATTGAACGTAAGACGTAATTGAATATGCAATTTCGAAAAGGGCACATGTCGCATATTTTGTCAAATACGTTTTTTCATATACATGTAGTTTTGAGGCTTACCTACACCCATTTTATAATAATAATTCCAGTAATTTTCAATTGCTAATTAACACTAAAATATATCTCAAAAGTTAATTTTAAATTTTACACTGCTTTAGAAAATAATCAGTTTTTTTCATTTCCTGGACATTTTACATTTTCAGAGATGTGCCCTTTTCGAAAATGCATATTTAATTATATTATTTATTTGTCGAGGACAGGTATCTGATCAATGCGGGCGCGGACGTGCACGCGACGACGCAGACGGGCGACACGGCGCTGACGTACGCCTGCGAGAACGGGCACACGGACGTGGCGGAGCTGCTGCTGCGCGCCGGCGCCGCGCTGGAGCACGAGAGCGAGGGCGGCCGCACGCCCCTCATGAAGGCGTGTCGCGCCGGACACCTCTGCACCGTGCAGTTCCTAGTCGCGAAGGTTCGACAACGCACCCTTATAAACTCACCTATTCAACCAAATTGCAGACATTATGCTGTGTAACGTGGAAAACGATAAAATATATCTTACAATCAAAGTTTTAAATACTAGAATTAATTTGAAGAATTATCCTGATGCAATTTAAATACGTTGATAATGCGCTCGTTCTCTTTTTGTTCAAAATGAGTTACTGTTAAAATAGCATAGAAAATGTCCCCAAGAGATATTATATCGCACCTTTACAATTATAGAGATTCAACCCAAAAAATTTGCCAAAAAAACCCGAAAAGACGTATAGTAAAAGGGATGGAGTGAAAGAGACCGATGGATAAGTTTATCCCTTTATAAGCTACTTTTGGTCATTAGATTAGCAGTCGCTGAAAAGGGTCGTTCTAGTCCATTTTTATTAAAGTCTCAATCCATAAATTTCGAAATAGATCACTATAATTCTAAAGGTGCGATATACCGATAAAATTTAAATAATATTAAAATATTCTAGATACGTGTATTAGAATTATATATAATAGTTTCTTAATAGCCATACAAGAAGACTCGCACTGTAATTGTATTTCACGCCTGTAGTTATGTAATTACATTTCTCGCGTTTGACAGGGAGCGGACGTTAACCGCATGACGGCTAGCGGCGACCACACGCCGTTGTCTCTGGCGTGCGCGGGCGGACACGTGGACGTGGTGAAGTTCTTGTTGGCCTGCGACGCCGATCCCTTCCGTAAACTCAAGGACAACTCCACCATGCTCATCGAGGCAGCCAAGGGCGGACACACGGCCGTCGTGCAACTGCTCCTCGACTTCCCACATTCTGTAATGCTTCCTAGAGGTAAGAACTTTTCATAGCAAATAAATGGTTACATGAAAAAAATAATTTAATTATTATTTTATCTTCCATGTTGTGTTCTCTGGAATCGTAAGAGAAGCACAATTTTAGAACCCACACGCCGCATAAAATACTAGCATTGTTACTGGATCCTATAAGAGATACAAGATGCTAGTTGAATTGCGCATATTTACCTTTTTTTTATTTATTACTTAGACGGATGGACGAGCTCATAGCCCACCTGGTGTTAAGTGGTTACTGGAGCCCATAGACATCTACAACGTAAATGCAGCCACCCACCTTGAGATATAAGTTCTAAGGTCTCAGTATAGTTACAACGGCTGCCCCACCCTTCTAACCGAAATCCATTACTGCTTCAAGGCAGAAATGGGCGGACCACCAATAAAACCTATTCTAGTACATAGGATTAAATCTTTACGTGTCTATTTTAAGGCACGACAACCACAACGACGGCGGAGGACGGCGCGGGGCTGAGCGCGGCGCAGGCGGCGGCGCTGGGGCTCACGCACGCGCCCGCCCCCGGCGCGCCCTCCGCCCGCGCGCTCCTGCCCGCGCACGCGCCCGCACCCGACCTGCCACACAACTTTGCCAAGGCCTATCTCGACGGTATGCACTATTTAAAAAATTAAATGTCATTTACGAACGAGGCGTTGCACTCGGGTTGGATTTTAGGGAATTTAATACCCCCGCTGTTTAAGATCGACTTGTTTTATATAATTGACTTTTTTGCCCTATTTCAAAATGGGTTAATACTAAAAAGCTCTCGTAAATTTTCAGCTCACAAGAGTACAAAGAGAATATGACTTAAATCCCGAAACACTACCCCAAAGATAATTCATAATCAATTCAAACTTAAAATACACTTTAATTGATCCTTTTCTCAATCGACACAAAGAAATCAAAATAAATAAACAATCGTCGCCAACAGAACGCAGTTCGGGCGGCGGTCGCAAGAAACCGAGCCCGTACCCAACGGCGGCGGCGGTGGCGAGCGCAATCTGCGGCGCGACGGGCGTTCCCCCCACCTTGAGCACGCCCACCGCTGCGCCCGGCCCCGCGCCCTCCGCCGCGACCCCCCACCAGCCCCCCAAGCACAAGTGTGCGCGGAAACAACGGGCGGCGCCGCAGCACCCCGACCACCACCTGCCGCCGCCGCCGGACATACACGACGAACACGTGAGTCTTGCGTTTCTACCGTTACCGTACCCTAACCTAACTCGAATACTATTCGCGTCAAGTGAGCCGCTCTAAGCAGAATACCTAATTTAGCATTCTGCATAAAATAAAAATAAAAATCATATGTCACACAGTTTATAAATGTGTATATATTAAGAGTAACCGTAATAGAATAACTATAAAAAACTATTATAACTATAACTTTGCTTGAAACAGTACTACAGACAAAAAAAAATTAGATCTAAAGTAAAATTGGCACATTCAAATTTTTTTTTAAAGTTATAGACATTTCAGTATCAAAATATTTTTTGGAACTAAAAAATATTCTAGATGCTTCTTTGTGTTGGTTATGGGTTAACAAAGTCTTGCGCTTTAACAAAGAATATTATTTATTAATCATGATCTTACGATAATGTTGTTATTGTTAGATTGTAGTTACCTAATAAGAATAGGAAAAGTAATATTTTATGGTCATATATTTTAATAGTATTCAGGATCAATTGGTGATCTAGAATGTCTAGATGGCGATATACAAATTTCATAAAATAAAAAATACGTACCAGAAATATTACTTGATCTATCTGTTATTACAGCAATGATTGTGGGATGCGAATAATATATCCAATTGTGACGTCATTCTCTGTATATTTCTAACGAGGTACCATTCCATCGGGGGACTGTATCAACACCACTAAATCACAAGATCACACACAGTAAACTTGTACTCGTATTTTTAAAAGCTTCCGATGTCCAGGTTGAAAGCATTCGCGGGTACCATAACAGCAATAACAAACAATAATAAACTCCAAAGTTCATTTGCTTGCCCATTACATCGTAATACGGAAACGTAATATAGCTTCCACAATGTCATTTATCATAATGTGCTTGCTTCCCACGGTGTAGATATGCCAGCACGCGATGGCTAAGCTATCACTGCCCCCCGGCTTTACCTGGAAGGATGCTAACAAGAAAAATAAAATTAAATACAACAATAAAAATAAAAACAATGTGAGTGTCATTCTATAAATAATGAACACACCTGCTTTTGTCTGTAGTTGTTGTTTAACGGTGGCGGGTGTACTACACCCACGTGCATCTATCTCAATGTTCCAACGATATAGCTGTGGAGAATGTGCGATATTTGACTTTTATCATTTCACTGTACTTCTGTTTTTCATCAAAGTTTTGCCTATTTCAGTTTAATTCATTGGTCTTTAAAATATAGCTCGCTAGTGATATATCGTTCGACTATAATCTCACTGGTGTACATTCGGAAATCTCATAATAAAACTATCTACTAATTAAAAATATTAAAAAATGCACACAACCCACTGCCATATACAAATAATCGAATGCATCTAGAAGTTTCCATACATTCGCCACCAACACACACCTATTGAATTAAAAGTAAATGAGTAAAGATTGTTTTTTCTGTGAATACTGTGGCTTTTAGTAGAAATTTCGAAAAATATGTGAATGTAAATTATATATCTCCTTATACATATTTGAATGTATGATTTTTGTATCTTAAATATCTGTTTTGCAGCAAAGAGTGATTCTATCATTTAATAGAATTTTTTTATTTTATTTTGTGACTTATTTGTTTATTGTTGTAATAATTTGAAAATTAACCTATTTATGAAGCTATGTCGTTGTGCATGTTATGTGTCTTAGTGAAAACAAGAGACAGTTTCATACTTGTGTAGACGTTATGGGGTAACAATGAAATAAATATGTCTTAACTAAAAAAAAACTACACAAACACTTGTCTTATTGAGTTCACGAGAGTAATGTGGTATAGTTCTAATTCAGTAAGTTATAAGATTTCAAAGATTAGTTCATACTAATGATGTTTATATTGTGTGATGTGGTTACAGAGGGCTGAGGCGTTGGTCGCGCAGCAGAGGAATGAATCGATGCCGGACACCGAGAGGGGGCTCTCGCTCGAAATAAACGATCCCTCAGGTTAGTTTTGGCTTGCAAACTAAAAAACACAACCGACAATATGATATTTAATTTAATTTCTTTTATTTTAATTTTTTTAATTTTATTTTTTTACTAACAATCACGCCAGGTTAACTGGTCCCGTGCTAAGTTCGTAAAGAACTTGTGTTACCGGTACCAGATAACGGAAATAAATGAAAGATTATTATAATACATATACATATAATATTTAATATACATCCATAACCCTGGAAAAGACATTATTATATTTATCATACAAATATCTTCCCCTGGCGGGATTCGAACCCGCGTCCCCCTTGTGTAGTGACCATGTCACTTACCACTACACCAGACGGCCGTTAAGTATTCAGAAAAAAATTTACCATAATTTCTCAACACATTAAAGAACTAAAAAATTTTACATTTAATTATGCCCTGTTAACGGTATATTTCTAAATAAACCGTCATTATGAGCACCGCTTGCGAGTCCGTCCAATCCAATAGAGCGTGAGCCGCGGTATAAAGTTGTCCGTTGTTGTGCGAAGGTCCCCCGACGTTGGCCACCTCGGCGCTGCACGCGCTCGACCTGCAGTTCTGCGCGCAAGGCAAGTGCGAGCGCCGCATTCTGTTCGTCCCGGCTTCACTATTAACCCGTCCTGTGCTTGCCTTAATGAGCTTCTACTAAACTTCTCATGTGTGTGTTAAAAGGTTTACCTTTGTTGTGATGATAGACGACCTGGTGTGGGCAGCGCGATATCCATACTGCGGTCTATTCACTTGGGACATATTTGTTTGAGTTTCTATGGGAAAAATGTCGCCGATCTACTGTCAAATTGCCGACGATTGTAGCATTTAATATTCACACATTCGCTCGCAAAACTCGTAACTGTTTAATGCATTTCGTGCCTGCTATATAACATTCAAAGCCTATATTGAAATCTTTGCTTCTGCCCATTAACAATTCTAGTACAAAAATGCGTTTTTTTGTTGTTGTTGTTCTAAATCATAATATACTCGTGAGTCTTGCAGATTGTTTTCAGCAAAAAATTAGTTGCTGTTTTTAAATTACATTGGATATTATATTTATTTTCTTTTTGGCAATAAATAAATTATTTTTTTGTTAAAGCTACCCACAGAAGTTTTATAATATTGAATTGAACTGAGTTTCTATAATTTACAAATATGTATTAAATATATTTTCTTTCAATTCATATACGTTAGGAATCTTGAATGTATCTATTTAAAGTGGTTTTCCCTAAATTCGTACATAACATACATAATATACATTAACAATTTTTTAAATTCGATTCTTTAACTTATATCAAACTAGCGACCCGCCCTCGCTTCGCTTCGGAAACATTAAAACACACATGAAACCAAATAAAAAAAATAAAAAAAAAAAAATAAAAAAAAGTAGCCTATGTTCATCAGGGACAATGTCGGCTTCTAATGGAAAAAGAATTTTTCAAATCGGTCCAGTAGTTTCGGAGCCTATTCGAAGCAAACAAACAAACAAATCTTTCTTCTTTATAATATTATTAACTTATATCAAACAGATAGAATAGAACTTTTTAAAATATCGCAAAAACTAACACCTCCATAACATAAGCTTTGTACCAAAAACAGCTTTAATCCTCAAACTGTATAATAACGATGGATGCAATAGGGATTTGGATATGGGATAATGATTTTAATTTCCAAGTTACTAGTGCTTATTATAAAACGACTTGTAATTTTAGGTGTCACAACGAGTCATTCGCCGGCCACTCCGCCGTACCCTCCTCCGCAACAATTGTTCCCAGTGCAACCAATACCAACCAACCTTAATCAGGTATTTTGAAAATATTATGAATAAATATATAACTAAGAGTAAGGGTAAGAGTAACGCGTCCTTTTAACTATTTCACTGGTGGTAGAACCTCTTGTGAGTCCGCGCGGGTAGGTACCACCACCCTGCCTATTTCTGCCGTGAAGTAGTAATGCTTATCGGCTTGAAGGGCGAGGCAGCCGTTGTAACTATACTGAGACCTTAGAACTCTTATCTCAAGGTGGGTGGTGGCATTTACGTTGTAGATGTCTATGGGCTTCGGTAACCACCTAACACCAGGTGGGTCGTAAGCTCGTCCACCCATCTAAGCCATAAAAAATAATCATTATATATAATAGTGTCTCGAATCAAGATTCAGTTTCCGTTTCTGTCACATTCAGTTTCTTGTATCTGCATTCAACCTGTTTAATGTTTTTGTTAAATTTAACAGTCATGTCACAATACCATCTATGAAATTATATTAAATAGTATAATTGTATAAGTTTATGAGAAAAAAAATGTATCATTAGAATACAAAATCAAATAAACAAACTTCTCTCTCACTCTGCTTCCGTTAGTGAGATAATTTAAACCGGAACCAATTTATCATTTCACTATTAAACATATTCTAGAATTCAATACAACGATGCATTGTATCAAAATCGTCTGGCAAATGTTGTTCGTTGTTAGCTTGCAAGTTACTGCTAATGGACGCTTTGAAACGTGGATTCTATATTGACGATTACGCTATTATAGCGGTAAGATATATTACATGTAGACTTGGATAATATTTTAGAACTTTCTGTTCAGTATTTAGGGGTTTGTTTCTGCAGTCAGACCCAACAGTGGCCGCCCGCGTCCCTTTAATGAGCATAAATAAAATATTTAGTAAAAAGAAGCTCAAAATTACAAACCATATTTCGTCCATGGTCTTTCCCTAAACGAAAAATAAAATATAACACGTTGGTAGTTAATATTGCTTGAGAGAAGACTTAAGTTTAGCAAATGATGTTTCCGCTGTAATTGACTAAACAAGCGCAGATACCTGTAAATTTTATATCTTCATTATTGTAGTACTTAGTAGTAAATTAATAATACGTAGAACTAAATCTTCACGTTGGAACGTTAGTGTAGATACGGTAATAGTAATTATTTTATAACAAGGAAAATTGAAGTTTCATGTAAAGTAACACATTACTAATGAACTACTTTCTTTTTATAGTAAATTAAAAATATAAAAGTTAGTTTTCTCAAAAGTTAGTCTGAAAGTTCACCAAAATAATTTGTGATAAGTAAAACTACTTAACGAGTTAAGGTCTTCTAGCCTTCGACATAATCGAAATAATACTTTTGAGAAAAAAGTAAAAGACAAAAAAATGAATGCCTCATACAATTTCCAGCAGCAACTTCAAGAGTTGCAGCAACAACAGTACCAACAGCAGCTAGCGGCGCAGGAGCAAGCGCTGCAACAACAACAACAAAAGAAGCTACAACAACAACAGCTCCAACAACAACAACAACAACAGCAGCAGCAATATGCACAGGAACTGCAGCAGAGGCCTGAGAGCTACGGACCACAGGTAATCAAGATGATTTTATGTTAACTCCGAATAATTCATTGTTGTATATCTCATGTCTGTGATACATAATAATTTCGGAAGTGTACATACCCATAGGTAGCTTTCGCTCCTGCACACTGACAATGCCATAGTCACCATATAGATATTATCTGGTGCTTAGGATCTCTTCAAAGCTAATTTAAAGAAGCATTGTGTTAATGTAAAAGGGTATTAGACGTTGTAATAAACATAGTCGGTTGTAATCCCACACTGAAATTATAACTTAATTTGTTTTTAATTTTCAAAAACTTTAAAATTACCAGTATTTCTTGATTAAATTGAAGATTATAAGTTTGGCTATTTCTAAAATTCTCTGGTTTGGTTTAATATATGTTGTCGTTGTTGTTGTATGAGGCGATATAGTAGACAGGGTACTGTGACAACAGACGAATTAAGAGAGATGTAGTAACGTATGCTGTGATGAACGGCTGCACTGACGTTTCAGTACAGCACCATCTGACGCGATACTTGAAGACAAATATTTTTTCGTATGGAAACTATCGACATCTTGTAGCGGATGCCCCTAAAATTACATGTTGTTAAAGCTAAGGTATTTCATTCATGTGTAAAACAAAATCATACAAGGCTTTATTTGTTATAGACCAATTGATAAAATTTTCTCAATTTGTGGTTTCTATTAATTTACAAATTCCGTAATTTAAAAAAATAATAGGATAGTTAATGTTACTACCATCTATAGTAGCAATGACAAACTAATCGAAGCGAAGCCATCTAGTGGCCGACGCCCGTAAACATTTTTGTTGAGTGCTTGAGTTCTTAGTCTCTAACTAACTTATGGGTATTATCTATATTAATATAAAAATATCTAATATTTAAAAAAAACCCGCTGAGTTTCTTGCCAGTTCTTCTCAGGACGGAGGCTAATTGTTAAAATTGGCGGTAGTTCTTTTTGACGATCAACAAGTATGTACATTCATTTAAGTTGAATAATTGTTGTTTGATTTGATTCGATCGACGCGACATTAGTGAGTGATGGATTTTTTGGCGGGAAGGTGAAGTTGTGTGATTTGTTTTGTTTTGTCTATTTAGTGTTTCTTCAGATTTAAATGTGTAGTAATGGTGTTTTATTAACTGCTTAATATCTGTGAAAGTGCACAAATGTGGGAAAATGAAACAAAGCCACTGGACGTAACTTCTCGGGATCCTCCAAAAAGTCCACTAAAAAAATCTCAGTAAATGACCACCATTTTACTCAGTTTATATTTCATCCCAGTTGATTAATGTCTCAAATTAATCATCTTCATTTCATTTCACTCCATATTATCATTTTTCATAAATTTAAAGTTTAAAAAAAAATAAAATAGTGAGTAATGTTTGAGTGCGTGTTGTGCAGTTGGGCGGCGAGGAGTGCGCGTCCGGGTGCTGCGGGCCGGCGGCGGGCGCGGGCGGCGCCGCGGAGCCGCGCGAGCTGGGCGCCGTGCTGGCCTACCTGCAGCGGGAGGTGCCCTCGCTCGTGGCGCTGCCGCCCAACGAGCTGCGCACTCTGGTGTTGCAGGCGAGTGCCACACCAACCCACTATAAATACTTGCTACAGACGAAAGCTCTTTACTGGTGGTAGGACCTCTTGTGAGTCCGCGCGGGTAGGTACCACTGCCCTGCCTATTTCTGCCGTGAAGCAGTAATGCGTTTCGGTTTGAAGGGTGGAGCAGCCGTTGTAACTATACTTGAGACTTTAGAACTTATATCTCAAGGTGGGTGGCGCATATACGTTGTAGATGTCTATGGGCTCCAGTAACCACTTAACACCAGGGGGGCTGTGAGCTCGTCCACCCATCTAAGCAATAAATAAAAAAGATAAATGTAATAGGCAGCGGGCTTTGCTCTGCCCCTGGCATTGCTGAAGTCCATGGGCGACGGTAACCACTCACCATCAAGTGGGCCGTGTGCTCGTCTGCCTACAAGGGCAATAAAAAAAAAACAAAAAAAATACAATAGCCAAACTACCAGATTCTTTTTTGATACAATATAAAAAACTAACTACCATATTCATGCTATATCAAGTAATGATAACAATGAAAGCTTTGCGAGAAAGAGAAAGAAATAATACCCTATCGGTCGTCTCATACCTCTAAAAACTACCTCTAAAAAATTTAAATGCTTTTAATATTCATGATATTAGAACTTCTGTGGATTTAGGGCTGGATAACCATTTGCTTGATATATTTTGCCTCTTGAATGGAATAATAATTGTATATCTCAATTATATAAGCCTATGAACACTCATTCTTATTTTTATTCAAACTAGAGTGAGACGTATCGCTCGCTTAACCGATATATTGCTTTTCTCTTCTTCTACACAAATAAAATAACAAAAAGTGCGTTAAAAACCGCTTAATTTAACATTACAAATACATAACTAATAAGCTACTATTATTTAACATGATGTTTGCTAAAGCCGATAAAGTGATAAATTAAAGTAATAATTATTATAACGATCCTTTGTGTAGGTGATGCAGCAGAAGTCTCAGGAGATCCTCTCTGGTAAATGTGGCGAACTGGAAGGTGAATGGTTGGAGGGCGAGGAGCGCCACGCGCGCCGCCTGCTGGCCGCCGCCGAGCAGGCGCTCGCCACCGACTACACCACCAGGCACCACCATCACCACCACGTCGACGTACCGGTAACGATTCAATCTTAATCTTGAAATTATATTTTTACTAGCTGGCCCGGCAGATCTGTAGTGCCTCAATCGATAAATAAAAGACCTAAACTTTTGTATAAAATAAACTTAAAAGAAACAAAAGGAATCCGTCCGACGGGGGACACATCAAAGGAAAAACAAAATTGTTATTATTTTTTTAATTCCGAGCATTTTCATATTTATCTACTTTTTAAACCTTCTCTGGACCGACACAAATAATTCAAGACAAAAATTAGCCAAATCGATCCAGCCATATTCGAGTTTTAGCGAGACTAACGAACAGCAATTCATTTTTATATATATATAGTGTTCAATGATTGCTACAGACGTATCGACTGATGCTGCCAGTCTTGAAGCCTACTTTAGATGTGTCAATTGTTTTGGAAAAACAGTTAGTTTTTAACCAGTAAAATCAACAATGACATAAATGATAAGCATGGCGACATATTTGTTTCAGCAACAGCAGAACAACGGTTGTCAGTTCCGGGTAGGCGGGTCACCCCCGTCCGGTGCATTGGAGCCGACGACGCTGCCCCGGGGGACGGAGGAGGATGTGCAGCCGCCCCCCGACCTCCAACAGCACTTCGCCCTTCCACCTCCCACCCTTCCCTATGACGACTATAGGTATGCAATGATGCGCAATCTCTTGTTATTTATAGAGTAGTACCATTTGAAATATTTCCACAATTGCCAGAGTTGTCGTGTAAAAGTGTTGTTGCAACATTAGTTCACTTAGCGAAGCCCGTAGATTCCACTGTGTCAAAGTCGAGACAAGGTTCCTGGCAAAATGTCCTTCCAAATAATCTAATATAGTTTTGTGTTATGTAATTACGCAATTTTGAGTTTTACTACGAGCAATAAAGGTGTCGAAAAAGTATTACTACATTAAATAAAATAAACATATATTGGAAATGAACAGATCGTCGTCGTACACTCCTCCTCTAACGGAACCCCAGCACCGACATCCGCAGCAGACAGCACCCCAGCAACACGCCAAGCGCGAACACCACCACGCCAATCCCACCAGCAAGAAAAAGGTTAGCTTAGATCTCTGGATAATTTACATAACTGTCCCGCACCTGGGGATCCCATTCCACAAGTAGTTACCTAGGTAGTGACGCATAACAATCGTGCGGTGTTATATTATATGCATTAAACTTTCGACCGTGACCCTACTGTCTTTTGATAATTTTGAAGAACAAATTACACCTGAGAGATACTTTCAATTGAACAAACTATTTTTTATCAAGGTTTATAAACATTTTAAATGATGAAATCGACGCAAGTTGACGTCAAGCGTAATCTTTAAATTCGTCTCTTCTCAATATTGAAATAATAATAATGAAATTGTTATCCAGAGTCGCGGCGGAGGCGCCAGCGGGGGCGCGCGGGCGCGGGTGGGGGAGGCGGCGGCACCCGCGGCGCCCGCACCCGCCGCCTACTGCGCCATGGACGTGGACGGCGAGACCGACTCCAACCACGACACTGCACTCACGCTGGCGTGCGCCGGCGGCCACGAGGACCTCGTCGAACTGCTGCTGTCCCGCGGGGCGGACATCGAGCATCGCGACAAGAAGGTGCGACCACATATAATAACTCAGTATCTACTGGACTTTGTTAGCCCACTGAGTTTCTCGCCGGATCTTCTCAGTGGGTCGCGTTTCCGACCCGGTGCTAGATTCTGCGAAGCACTGCTCTTGCTAAGGTCAGTGTTAGCAACACTCCGGCTTGAGCCCCGTGAGCTCACCTACACAGGTTAGGGTGAAGCTGAAATAGCATCTCAAGGATCAGCATAGGTAGGAAAAAAAAAGACTTTGTTCATTGACCTATCCATCGGGTGGAGGTCGGGACGATCGACTAGGATGAATTTTTAAATGTAGTTTGTATCGTGGTATGAAGTATAGTTAATATAGTATAGGAAAAAATATAGATCTTATCAGTTTCAATTCAGTTAGATATTCAACTAAACAACGTATCAAATGTAGGGTTTCACTCCACTTATCCTGGCGGCTACGGCCGGTCACGAGAAGATCGTCGAGATCCTTTTGAACCACGGCGCAGATATCGAGGCGCAGTCGGAACGCACAAAGGACACTCCCTTGTCGCTGGCGTGCAGCGGCGGCCGCTACGAAGTAGTCGAACTCATCCTCAGCCACGGCGCCAACAAGGAGCACCGCAACGTATCCGACTACACGCCACTGTCGCTGGCCGCCTCCGGGGGCTACGTCAACATCATCCGGCTACTGCTCACGCACCAGGTAATTGTGATGCGCTAGAACTCTGGAAACCATTATTATCTGTAATGTAATGACAAAAGTTCCGTAACTAAACCTTAACTTCTCAGGCGGAAATCAATTCTCGCACTGGCTCGAAACTGGGTATATCACCGCTGATGTTGGCCGCCATGAACGGTCACACGGCAGCGGTGCGACTCCTTCTCGACTGCGGGTCCGATATTAATGCGCAGATAGAAACCAACAGGAACACGGCGCTCACCCTCGCTTGTTTCCAAGGTACCTCCTAATGTAGTAGCTAGTTGAATTAGAGGTGGGTTCGAAAACAAATCTCATGTAAACTCAAAAAGCGGGCTTGTCGACTCTAAACAATGAACCATTCATGAAAATAGTAACATCCATTTTGTACTGAACAAGCTTGAAATGTTTTGAACATTGTCAATTTCGCTGTGCAGGTCGACATGAGGTCGTCAGCTTGTTGCTGGATCGCAAAGCGAACGTGGAGCACCGCGCCAAGACCGGCCTCACGCCGCTCATGGAGGCGGCCAGCGGCGGATACGTGGAGGTGGGGCGCGTGCTGCTCGACAAGGGCGCTGACGTCAACGCGCCGCCCGTGCCCTCCTCCCGGGACACCGCCCTCACCATTGCCGCAGACAAGGGACACACCAAGTTCGTCGAACTGCTGCTGCAGAGGTAGCTTCCTTTCGCTTTGCTGAAGACTGCTTTGACTCATCAAACCAAAAGCCATGAATTTTTCGCGGCTGTCGAACAGGATAGCCTTTAGATGGGTGGACGAGCTCACAGCCCACCTGGTGTTAAATGGTTACTGGAGCCTATAGACATCTACGACGTAAATGCGCCACCCCACCTTGAGATATAATTACTAAGGTCTCAGAATAGTTAGTTACAACGGCTGCCCCACACTTCCAACCGAAACGCGTTCCTGCTTCACGGCAGAAATAGGCAGGGCGGTGGTACCTACCCGGGCGGCCTCACAAGATGTCCTACCGCCAGTAATTACACAAATTATAATTTTGTGAGTTTGATTTTCATTACACGATGTTGTTCCTTCACAGTGGAAGTCAATCGTGAACATTTGTTGAGTACGTATGTCATTAGAAAAATTGGTACCCAACCCGCCTGCGGGATTCGAACACCGGTGCATCGCTCAATACGAATGCACCGGACGTCTTATCCCTTAGGCCACGACGACATTACTTACTACCTGTGCGAGCTCCTAACAACTCTATCACCGATTGCACCAAATTGCGACCTTCTTTTTATTACATGATGTTTGTCGTGTAAACCTTCTTAAATAAATTTAATAAATAAAATACTTTGAACATTTAGTATTTTTCACGATCATGAGTAATTTACGACTATTAAAAACAATCATTGTTACCGTGAATGTCCATCCAGGCGAGCCGCCGTCGAAGTAAAGAACAAGAAAGGCAACTCCCCCCTATGGCTCGCCGCTAACGGCGGACATCTCGCAGTTGTCGAGATGCTGTATGCAGCCGGCGCTGACATCGACTCTCAAGACAATAGAAAGGTATATTGACTGTTTGATTCGCATTGCGAAATATTATAAATTTTATGGAATTCGAGTTTTGTAATACAAATGTTATAGGTTTCGTGTTTGATGGCTGCCTTCCGTAAAGGTCACATAAAAGTGGTCAAATGGATGGTCGGGGTCGTCACGCAGTTCCCTTCAGATCAGGAGATGACTAGGTAACTTTAAATTTAATTTAATTTTATTATTACATGGCCTTAATGGGAGCCCAAGATTAAAAAAAACTGAATACTTACATTTTTAAATTTAACTGGCTATAAAAATTGTGTTCTTTATTAGTTTTAAAAATAAATAGTTTCATTTAAAATTTTTAGGTAATTTTGTTTATTGAGTGTTATATTGAATTGTCTGCCTGCTTCGTTGTCCAGGTACATTTGTACCATCTCGGACAAGGAGCTTTTGGAGAAGTGCCAAGAGTGCGTGCGCGTAATCCGTGCCGCTAAGGAGACGCAGGCCGCACGCGCCAACCAGAACGCAACCATCCTCCTCGAAGAACTTGACGCAGAGAGGGAGCGGGAACTCTGTCGAAGGCAGGCCGCTGCCAGGAGACGGGAACGGAAGAAGAAGAAGAAGATGGAAAAAAAGGTAGGAAGGACTTTCATTAAGCGAGTATCGTGATTATTGAAGCTGCTTTTGCGCATCTTTTGGATCAAACTCGATCATAAAACTCTTCAATTATTTATGACTAGCGACCCGCCCTCGCTTCGCTTCGGAAACATTGGATTTTATTATTGATGATAGCTGAGTCCCTCGATACTATCCGCGGTTATTTTTGTACCGCGGGTCACACTGCGGGGCGAAGTTAGTTTAAAAAAAGTAGCCTAAGTTACTCTTTATATCATCAGCTACCTATCAGTGAAAGTATCGTGAAAATCGGTCCAGCCGTTCCAGAGATTAGCCGGAACAAACAGACAGATAGACAGACAGACAGACAAAAAAATATATATTTTGGTATATGTATATAGATATACATTAAAAAATGGTTATTTTATTATTACAAACAGACACTTCAATTTTATTTATTTGTATAGATGAAATTATTAAATGAAAAAATAAAGATATATATAACCAATATGGTTGAAATTTTCCATTAAACAGTTAACAATCTTACAGGAGGAACGTCGCAAGATGCAAGCGGAGCCGGACAAGAACTCCGAATGTAGTGACAAAGCGCTCGGAGACTGTTCCGAGGGCGGCGAAGGGGACGATGAACCCAGCCCTAAGGAAGAGGGCGACTCCGGCATCGATGCCAACTCACAGGTAAAAATATTCAGCTATGGTAAATGGATTTATTTGCTTAATCAACCTTGTTGGCACTGATTGATAGATGCCGTGTCCCAGCAAGACTAACCTGTCATTATATCTCATACACTGCGGCATGAATAAGCAGTGTCGAAAACTCACTTACATAACAGATCTATCCATTAAACTTAATGAAAAACACTAGTCTCAAAACTCCAGTAAAATAATTATTGTTAATTTACATCCAAAGTAAAGTAATTAATTACAAGACGTTCATATTTTATTAATGTTTGTACAAATATATAAATAACGGTCTGTTTGATTTCCACAAGGACCACGACCACGTTACTTCCTTTAAAACAAAACAAAAGTGTATTTAGCTTTAAAATATGTTCTTTATAATTTGTAACCTAGTGTTCGAGCTTTCTCAAGGCAAGAATTCGTATTGTTATAAGGTTTAAACAAATGATAAATAATATAGGGTTCGTGTTCGTCGTCCGATGTGAAGGCTCCTCCCGTACAACCTGCCAAGAGTAAGAAAAAGAAAAAAGAGGACAAGGCATCTCCTCCACCACCTCCCAGTACCGTTAAGAAACAACCTGACAAAGTAAGTATCGCTAAAATAACGATTTAGTAGTAGCAAGTTGCAAATTTATTGCAGTTAATATTCTTTTTGTTATCGATTATTCTACTTTTCGTCCAACTCGACAAATAATCTTGACATAAACTATAGCGTGAAATTGGCACCCGTAAACACACATGTGACATAAAAATACTCAAAAATGCTAGTAGCTAGAAGTGCCTTTTTTCGCATGTTATCACGTGTACAGTAATAGAAAACTTCATGTGAATGTCATCATTCCACAGCCTAAACCTAAGATAGAAACAAAACCCGAACGAGAACCAACTCCCAAACCTGACAAGAAGGAGAAGGAAAATGTAGCACCGTCTTCGCCGCCGACACCTAAACCGGTCGAGAGACGACTGCCCGAACGGAAGGAGAAGTGAGTCTTGGCCTTTAATTGTACACGTATTGTATTGTTTAAATGTTCACTTATACGGCGTATGTTTAAGGATATACTTAACATACATTCAATCCATTAACGTTTATAACCCAAAAATATAATATTTGCGTAATATCCAACAGATTCCTCGTTTTCATGTTAATTTTGAAAACAAATGAAGCGTTATCATTATAATGAATTTAAAGAATAATAAACTATATATATACTTAATTTTGCTCACGATCCTACGATACATAATATTTTTTTCGACGCATTGACAGATTAAAACTTGAGACAAAATAGGAATTGTTTGTTTTTCGCTTCACGCTTCATACAATAATTGTAATTTTACAATTGATTACCAATGAAAACAAACTAACGCTTAACCAACCCAAATGACAATAGTTCTTCAAATAAAGAAACTAAAATTACATTGTTAAAAACATGGTAATGTAAAAAATTAGTTTCAGTTAATGCATTATATGAACGAACTGTTTGTGAAGGCTACCTACATATTTTGTTAATTTCACATTACTAACAGTTTTTATAAAAGTTTTCAATATAAACATGTTTTGGTATGTTTTTGTTGCAAATAAATAAGGGTTTCTATCGATAAGTTTTGTAATACAAGGAGACCACAAACTCACCTACCTACAAGCCAGTGCAATACCTTAACATGATCAAAATTAAATGCCCCGAGTATGAGTATGAAAAAGGGGCTTATATGAATTGTTCTTACAGAAAATCCGAAGAGGAAAGTCCTAAGAGCATAACAGTAGCAAACGTTAACAAGTATGGAAACAACAGAAAGAGCCAGGTCTTCGAATCGAGCCGGCTTAATTTGGACGATACTGAGACGACTGACAAAAATAAAAAGACCTCAAGCACACAACAGTAAGTCCAAATTATAAATGTGAACATGATGTAGCCCCTTAATTGGGCATTAAGATTTCATAGTCAGTTAATTTTAATTATATATAATAACAACACTGCTATTGATTGTTTAAAATATGAATATATTAAATTAGAAATAAAATATCAATCGAAAAATTATATTATGCATGTTTTTACTTTGCGTCAATTGGATGAATTAATTGTAATAATTTTGTTGGTAATTTTGTTGGTTGACAAGGTTGATTATTGAGCAGTGACATAATAAACTATGGTGCAAAAGCGTAAATGTGCATGTCCTTAAGAGACTAAAATTCAAAAAAAGAAATTTTGTCACTAAGATTTTAGGAAGGACCTGAATTACCACTGGTGGTAGGACCTCTTGGGAGTCCGCACGGGTAGGTACCACCACCCCGCCTATTTCCGCCGTGAAGCAGTAATGCGTTTCGGTTCGAAGGGTGGGGTAGCCGTTGTAACTATACTGAGATCTTAGAACTTATATCTGGAGGTGGGTGGCGCATTTACGTTGTAGATATCTATGGGCTCCAGTAACCACTTAACACCAGGTGGGCTGTGAGCTCGTCCAACCATCTAAGCAATAAAAAATAAAAAAAATGTGTTTTGATGCAGATGGGAGATCGAAGCCAAGAGTACTTCTCCCAAAGCTGGTTGCGTCGGAGGTCGCCGCGAGGAGGGCTGGAAGGAAGTTGTGCGCAAATCTAGTGTACAAACCGTATCCACAGTCGAACCTGGGTACGTAGATATATATATATATATATATTTTTTTTTTTTATTGCCGTATATGCAGACTAGCATACGGCCCACCTGATTGTGAGTGGTTACCGTCGCTCATGGACGTCAGCAATGCCAGGGGCAGAGCCAAGCCGCTGCCTACCTTTAAATATGGCCTATTATTTCTAATAAAACTCCACTACAATAAGATTTGATTTTAAATTGCATTTCTTAGGTTGACTTGTATCTGTAGTATATACTATTTAATATAATATTTTAACTTGCCTACTTTAAAACTTCCAATTAATTTAAAAAAGGACTAATGTAATATAATTTATTACTTTCGCCTAATATCATGATAAAGAAAACAAGTTTTTTTTTTAAAGTATTTGTCCTATTCGCTATTGAAGCGAATTATTTTAAACTTCAAACTACTTTTTTTTAATTCTATATAGAATAAAATGAACTAAATCATTAAAATTTATCGCACAAATTCAATTCAGGTGCAAGAAAGTGTCCGTTGCATCGCACGCGATATCCCGCGTGATCGGTCGCGCCGGCAGTAACATTAACGCCATCCGCTCGGTCACCGGCGCCCACATCGAGGTCGACAAGCAAAGTAAAGGGCAGGGCGAGAGGATCATCACGATTAAGTAAGTCATCTGCAAAATACTTTACTATAACTGTACTTCTTTTTGCTTAGTGACTACTGTACCATGAGCCAACA
This sequence comes from Bombyx mandarina, assembly GCF_030267445.1. NCBI lineage: Eukaryota > Metazoa > Arthropoda > Insecta > Lepidoptera > Bombycidae > Bombyx > Bombyx mandarina. The sequence goes on from NC_143213.1 coordinate 13,312,600, forward strand.
TACTAGACAATCTAAAGAAGGAGAGACATAATAATTCTTTAAATTTTTGTCGTACAATTTTAACTACTGTATGCTGTATGTATAAATATCATCATCATCATTCTTTCCTATTACCCTCTGCTGGGGTGTAGGGCACGAATCAAATTCTCCCATTTACATGTATAAATATATATACATATGTAAATAAATTTAATTCAGGTTTACAAAAACGTTTTAATCGCTTTTGTATTACCCAAGCTCGGGTAATGAGCTATTAATGTGATTTAACCATAGTAATATTTTAGTGAAACGGTATTGTAGAATGTGCAATGTGCATGTTATTTTCAAAACAAAGTAATGCCATTGAAACAATGTAGACAAGTTTTTATCCTTAAAATTGATGAATTTGTGCAGGGGCTCGGCTGAAGCCACAAAGCAAGCCGGCGTTCTGATCGCAGCTATGATCCGCGACCCCGAGGCCGACCTCGGAGCGCTGCTGCCGCGCGCCAAGCCGGCTCCCGCACCGCATCCTGCCAAGCCTGTCAAGCAACCCGCCGCCAAGGTACTTCGATAACATTACAAACTTACTACAATAACAAACAGTCTTGAAATATATCTTGAATTTTTATTTATTTGGTAGTCATTTGGTGTTATCATTTTGAGACTGAATGTAAAGAAATGTTATTTTAATATATTTATAGTTCGGAAATATCAATACGTAGAAATCCGACCTTTAACCTCTAATGCTGAAATAAAAATCAACAAAATTAATTACTGGTACAGATTTAAAATAATAATAATAATAGGAGGTAAGGGTAGGGGAATTGACTGTTGATTCATGATTATGGAAGGGAAAATTTCTTCTTTTTAACTATAAAAAAAAGCGTTGTTAACTTTAAAATATTTTACAAATAACTGGAAGTTATGTAAAGTTACATGACCAAAAAAAATTATATATATACTAAACTTTTGAAACGAATGTATCGTGGTATGTTATATATTCTTGTCATGTGTATATTATACTTGTCATTCATTAAAAATGGCGCATGACGTGCAACTTTCATGCCGTCTGCATGGTGTGAAGCTAGCTTAATGCCACTGTAACTGTGAAACGATAACATGTGTTGTATGCAGCCTGGCCAGCCGGGCGCCCCGTGTCCGACGAGCAGCAGCGCGGCGCCGACCCGCAGCGCGCCCGCCGCCCGCCCCGCGCCCGCACGCGTGCCCGCTCGACACGCGCCCACACGTACGCACGGTAACATTCCTACGCCCTGACGCCACTGACCATGCTGCCTATTTCTGCATCAATCCATTCCAGGAACAGGGTAAACATTATTCTAATGATAATTAAATGCTAACCTCATGTCTAAAACTGAACAGTGGCCTTTCAGAAAGTGATGCTTATTGTAATCGCTTAAAAACAGTAGATTAGATTGAGGATTGAAGCGAATAACAAAATAACAGTCTTACTGCTGCAAGACAGCATAAATTAATTAAAGATACACTAGTTTTAGTAATGATTCACTTGGTAATGCTGCTATGTATGGCTTAAGATAGAAAATAAATTGATGAGAAACTTTTAGCTAGTTTAGCTTGAAGACCAAAGTCAGAGTTATTATACACTAGCGGCTCACTTCGGCTCCGCTCGGGTCTTTAACAAAAATTTTAACGGCGTTGTTTTATTTTTTTAAATAAAAGAACACTTATTGCGGCATAACTATAATACATATACTGTCACGACACTTTTTGTAAATAATAATGTGTTCTACAGAGTCGTAATACACTATTTTGTTCTATCATCAATAGTTTTCGCAGGGCACGCGATACAAAGAATATTTTTTTACACCTTGGGTTATATTATTGGGAGCTTTAGTAAGGATCCCTAATTTCAAAAAATATTATAGCCTATGTCACTCTGCAATAGTGTAGCTTCCAAACAGTGAAAGAATTTGTCAAATCTGTTCAGTAGTTTCGGAGCCTATTCAATACAAACAAACAAACCAATCATTCCTCTTTATAATATTAATATAGATAATACAGATTAGTATAGATTTAATTTATTTGTTGACCAAATTAATGTAAATTAAAAATTTAATCAATTTGAATAGCGGTAACAACGGAAAAGCGTCCGTCATCGAGTATTGGCGTGACGGCGAGCACCAGCAGCCCGGGCAGCACAGCGAGCAGCAAGGCGAGCACGGCGCTCTCGTACACGGGCGCCATCGTGGGCGCTCGCTCGCACACGTTCGCCGCCAAGCTCACCGCCAGCGTCGCGCCCCTCGCCCTCGCCGCCGCCGACCACAAGCCCAGACCTGCGCCACTGGTATGTCGATACTTATCATCAGCCACAAATGTACATCAGCGCCACCTAGGAAACAGACAAGAGCGTATTAGTATTGACTCGCAAACTTCAACTAAGTTTTTTTTTATTGCTTAGATGGGTGAATGAGCTCACAGCTCAACTGGTGTTAAGTGATTATTGCAGCCTATAGACATCTACAACGTAAATGAGCTACCCGTTTTGAGATATAAGTTTTAAGGTCTCAGTATAGTTAGTACGGCTGCTCCACCCTTCAAACCGAAACGCGTTACTGCTTCACGGCTGAAATAGGCAGGGCGGTGGTACAAAAAATAATTGTAATAACTAAAAAACTGCGTTTTGTTGTTTTTGCTTGGTTTGAAACTATCACAGATTATATGTACAGCACATAATTATTCGAACACAGCAAATCACAGCAGATCATAATAAAAATAAATATAATAATAATAAATAAAATTATCAGCAGCCAACGCCGAACAGCGGTCCGAGTCCGGCCGCGGTTTCCCCGCTGAAGTCTGCGCGAGAGAGCTCGCCGTCGCCCGCGCCCGCCACGCCCGTCTCCAGACCTGAAGAGGTTGACATTAAACAACCACGGCTACCCGAGAGAACGGTGCAGGTGATTCAATTTCTTAACTTGCATTTCTTAAAATTTACTCCGTATCTATCTATATAAAAATGAATTGCTGTTCGTTAGTCTCGCTAAAACTCGAGAACTGCTGGACCGATTTGGTTAATTTTGTTCTTGAATTATTTGTGGAAGTTCAGAGAAAGTTTAAAAGGTAAATAAAGATGAAAATGTTCGGAATTAAATAAAAATGACAATTTTGTTTTTCCTTTGATGTGTCCCCCGTCGGACGGATTCTTTTTGTTTGTTTTAAGTTTTTTTATACAAAAGGTCAGGTCTTTTATTTGTCGATTGAGGCACTACGAAGTCTGCCGGGTCAGCTAGTATTTGATAAAGATCCATTGTTATTAAGAACTGCTCTTGCTAGGGCCAGTGTTAGCAACACTCCTGGTTTGAGCCCCGGAGGCTCGCCTACACGTCAAGGAGAAGCTGAAATGGCCTCTCAAGGTTATCAGCATAGGTAGGAAAAAAAATATTGGTAGAACGTATTATAAGTTCACACTGATCACGCTTCCATCTTGCCTGTTTCTGTCACCAAGCAGTCCTGCGTTCCTGTTTGAACATTGAGCTGTTATAAGATAATTGAGAGATAGGCTTCATATCACTATGGTGATGGCATCGGTCTGTAGACTCCTGTAAGTACTTAATACCAGATCAGACGACGTGAATCTGAAAACGTGGGAATTCAAACATAAAACTTCCAGTAACCCATTAATCCGTGTTGTTGACATCTGAAAAAAATTTAGCTATATTGCCTTTAAAACTATAATATGTATTAATTTGTAATTGCAGCTGAGTCCCGATACTACAAGCTCATGGAGCACAAATGAAGACAACACGATCAACACTTCCACGTCAACCACTGCTTTGCACATTAACACTACACCGCAGGTTATTATTTTAAGACAGGTTAAATTAAATAACTATTGATTAATAAAATCGTAAATTTACCAAGTATCATATTTAAAAAAATAATAATATGTGCATATTGAGTTTTTTTATCTTATTTTAATTGTAAAATATCACAAGATCGGATCACATAATCTTTGTCAAATTAGTGTTAGTTAGCGTTCCCCATCATGCATTGCTAAGAAATTATTATTCGAAAATTTATGATTTTTCTAATTAATATGATTCCTTTTCTGAAGGATTCACCTCTGACTTCTAAACGTAATCGAACACAGAAGTATATTTCGTAAATTCGAAGGCAGTTTTTTTTTATTGCTTAAATGGGTGGACGAGCAGCTCACAGCCCACCTGGTGTTAAGTGGTTACTCGAGCCCATAGACATCCACAAAGTAAATACGTCAGCCACCTTGAGATATAAATTCTAAGGTCTCAAGTATAGTTACAACGGCTGCCCGATCCTTCAACCGAAATGCATTACTGCTTCACGGCAGAAATAGGCAGGGTGGAGGAGGTACCTACCCGTGCGGACTCACAAGAGGTCATACAACCAGTAATAATAATATTAATAAGTTTAATACAATAATAATGAAGTATGATATATTTGGTTAGTGCGGCGTTGTATCGAGCGGCAGCGGCGGTAGCGCCCCGGAGTACTCGCTGTTCAAGGACGTGTCGGGCGCCGCCACGCTGTGGTCCGCACCGGCTGAACATAATGAGCCGCCTCCACCGCAGGTAACATTATTTTATTACACTCGAAGGCACCCGGTTCTTTTGAATTGCCTTTGTTAATGAGTGTTCTTAATACTAGGAGCATTAGCTGCATGAGACTAAGAATCTAGTCAATTTTGCGTAACGTAGTGGTGCTTCGGCAAAAATATTCAAAGGAATCCAACCCCTTTTTTTTGGTAATCCAGATTCTAGAAGATATGTGGAAAAATTATAATTTTGACATTGTTGAGTCAGTATACGAAAATAATCAGATGTAATGAATTGCTCGCACTAATGATTGTTTATTTGTGTAGGTGGACGCGAGCAAAGCGCCAGGGTACCGCGGAGGGAGCGGCGCGGGTACGGGCGCGGCGGGGACGGGGGCGGCGGGTGGGGGGTGCTCGCCGTGCTCCCGCACCTCGTCGCACGGCTCCACGCCGCCGCCTGCGTACGCGCCCTACCACACCGACCATATGCCGCACCACCACTCCCGACCCTCCTACCAGGACACGCCGCCCAGGAATAACATTATGGTCAGTACCCCCTACACTACCCGCTCAACCGAGTTTGAGATTCACGCTTTGCTTACTTTAAAGTTTCATTTAAAAAAAGAGCAAATATATATTATAATGTATTTTCCCCATATAACACTATGAAATAATTTTTTTTACCGTATTACAGTATTTTTAATAATTATATTGTGCCTATAATATGATTTATTTTATTAATTTCTAGGTATCGATGTCGAGCGGTGTCAACATGAGCGGAGTGAACATGAGCGGCGCCAACATGTCCGGCTCGTCGCTGGGGCTCGGCTACGTGGGGGTCGAAGGGGTGTCCCGGTTGAATCCCCGCGCGCCCGACTTCGCTCAACGACACACGCTCATACACAACAAACACAATGCACAGGTATTACTTGAAGCTTCTTGTGTTATTGTCGTTCCACGCCGCGGAACAAAGCTAATCTAAAAAAATAGCCTAAGTTACTCCTTATATCATCAGCTACCTATCCGTCTCGTCAAAATCCGTCCAGCCGTTTCAGAGATTAGCCGGAACTAACAAACAGACAAAAATTGTAAAAAAATATATTTGTGTATGTACCGTATACATATATTCATATGCATGTAGGAAATACGAGAGCACAATATTAAAATATCGATGAATAACACCTTAGTCCAATAAAAAAGTTCATGCTGCAGAACTATGTTTTTAAACATTGTTTTACTTTTATCGTAACTACAGATGATGTTATTTTTATTTTTATAGCAATTGTTCGGTGGTGGCAGCAACTTGAGTAACTTACTCATGTACCAACAGCCTGTGTCGCAGTCGCCAAAACCGAACCATCAAACCCACCTTGCTTATCAGGTACGAACACTGTTAAACTGATGCAAACATCAAGGAATGCAATGTGTGCCTACAGCACGTCAGTATTGTCTGTATTATTCTAATACAGCCTTTCCCAAAGTGGGCGATAACGCCCCCTTGTGGACGCTGGAGGCCTCAAAGGGGGGCGGTAAGAGACCCAAAAAAAGGGGGGGCTTCTGTAGATGCTTGGGAGGTGATTTGTAATTTCATTTAGAAGGACTCTTAGATACCGACTGAGCTCTCGTTATAGTGGTTTAAAAGTAGATGGAAAAATGGGGGCGCTAAAATATAACTTATTATCAAAGTAGACAAAATAAGTTTGGGAGCCCCTGTTCTAATAGAAGGACGTGTCTACAGAACACCATCACTAGCGACCCGCCCTCGCTTCGCTTCGGAAACTGTAATTTATTATTAATTTCTCCACTATTCAATAATGGACGTTATTATACATATAAACCTTCCTGTTCAATCACTATCTATTAAAAAAAACCGCATCAAAATCCGTTGCGTAGTTTTAAAGATTTAAGCACACATAGGGATATAGGGACAGAGAAAGCTACTTTTTTTATACTATGTAGTGACTCACTCACCATATTTGGACGGCTATTTAGAAATATAAATAAATACAGCACAAATGTACAGATGAATGATGATGCATTTTGGATTCCCAGTCATTGCTGGATCGCGGCGTGAATGTCAGCGGAGTGGGTAACGTCGGCAGCGGTTGGGGCGCAGAAGAAGAGGAACGCAAGCCCCGCCCTATTGGAACTGAACGCGCGTGGAAACTCACCGCGGCCGAGGACTGGTCCCACGCCAACCTGCCGCACGCGACCGCGCACCACATGCAGGACCATGACCGCTATCAGGTAATGTAACTACTATGTCATCATATAAATACGCTCTTGGCCAAATGCGTTCCTACCCATAATTGCGGTAAACAAAAAACAAGGTTATGATAGTAGTAATTTCCACCACATGTTATTATTTGAAATACTAAGATGGAAGTGTATGCGACAACACTTTTATCTTTAACTTTTATCTCAGTTTAATTGACTCAGCAATTTGACTAGAGAAATAAAGCATAGCTCGCTTAATAATAGGACTCATCAAATCCAAACTGTTATCTAGGAAATGGTAAAAGTGAACGAATGTTAACAGCCTGAAATTAATATATTTTTTCTTCTACCTACGCTGAAAGTTCGGTTTTCCTCCCGCTGTACAGAGAATAAAGTTTAACATTTCCTCCCTGGGTACTGACAAGTGCCCATGTGCGTTAGTGTCTACGTCTGCTCTCACGCACATAAAATTCTCCGCCATTTTTGTGCTCGGGTAATTTGCAATATTGTGTTTAGTGTAAAAGTGAAATAAACAAAAGGCAATAAAATTTAATAGTGAAGTATTAAACAAAGATGAGTTCATCAGACAATTCTTTTTCAATTAGTAGTAGTTTATTTAAAAATTAAAAAACAGTTAAATTGTTTTTTTGTGTGGGGCGGGCTCCGCCCCCTCTAACCCCCGCCAGGGCTTCGCCCCTGAACCCCGGCTCGGTACTCCACGGGTGCTAAGTTTTTTACAATGTCGAACTTTCGGCCTGGTAGGAGAAAAAATAGTATGTCCACCGCGGGAAAAAAGTAGGCAATTTTACACGCCGGAGCAGAAGTCCAACTTTTCTCCCTTGGTGCACAATGTTCTATTTCATAAATTGAACCAGGTTCAGTTTGAAATGGATTATTCATTAATGTACTTACAGGGTGTGTCGAACATGGGCGCCATGGGTGGCGTGGGTGTGGGCGTGGGCGGCCTGGACGGGTCGGCGTACGGAGCGGGCGGACTGTCGCTGCTGCAGCTGCCTCTACAGTACTTGCCGCCCACCGTCACCCCCGCGCCCGACCCCCCGCACCACTGGGACCCCGCTCCTCACCATGCACACGACAAACAGGTAATCATACCCAATACATATTATGATGAAATTATAAAGAAATATCTTTTTGAATACCATAGAGGTCTTGTAGCTGTTTTGTATTCATATTGTTTGTAAAAGAAATATTTTCTAAATTATTATGATGAATTTTAAAAATGCCTTAGTTGTAAAAAAAATGTGTTTGCTAAAAAGAAACTTGTTTAAATAGAAACGTTTTGTCAGTAGAATCATATTTTTGTTTGTATTATGACACTATTAGAAAATATTTTTACCATAAATGGTTGGTTTGTGAATTCGTTTTTTTCGTTAAATTCATGTATTTATTACGAAAATAGCCCCTGTTTACACTGAATTAAGTTTTCCTTTTCCTACAAATTAGCGTTATAGTAGCCACAATTCACAAACACTGATCAGTATTTATTTGTCAGCAGACCTGGAGCAAGTGGACTCACTAAGAGTCCGGACCGGCTATGACGACTACTGCCTTAAATTGAAATACGTGAGCGCGCCTCACAACGCGCGCTCTACCGACCGACGAGGATATACTCTGTATTCGTAACCTTGGAAACGGTGTAGATATTAGTGAGAAAGATTATATTATACAGATTATCTATATACATAATAGAGAAAATGTCCTATCGAGATGAGACCTCCCTGTACTGTCGACTGAAGTGAGCATTAAACGATTAATTCTGATGGAACTCGTGAGGGGAGCCGCATGTAGTTTTATTTGACTGCCGCTCGTCGCCGCGAGACCGCGTTAGACAAATTATAGTTACGTTATAGTCGGCGTCGCGCCGTTTTCCTCTCGTGTAGAATGTACGCGTGACGAATGTAATGATATAGGTGGCTTGGAATTTGATTCCGAATTGCCTCCCAAGTGTTTTGCGTTGCCTTGACCGGGCCCTGTCCCGGAGACATCTCGTCATACATATTTTACACTTTTTGTTACGGCATAATACGATATTAATTTGAATGATTAAAGTGCTGGCGTGACCGAGGCGGATGATTAATTATACGTGTATTAATAAAATTTGCTTGTACATGAAAATTAAATATCATATATTGATGCACTGTATCCACTGGTGTTTTTTAATAATACCACCTGTTTTTTTCTAGTAATTCTTTTTATTAGGTTTATTTGGGTAATGTGTATATTTATATAAGTAAATTATTATATTGAAGACTTTGTCTCGAATATATGATTAAAAGCAGGATATATGCGGTAAGTTCTAGGCAAATAAACCGTTGTCAAAATATCTCAGTGTCTTCTTGAATAGGACCTAGAAATATGAAAAAAATGCAGATCTGCCAGTGGTCTACATGCTCATGTGCTTAATGAGGTAAAACTACCCTTATAGCTCATGAAAATAAAAGGCGAATTTCAGTAACAAATTTATTCGAGATTAATTTTTACATAACAAAAATAAAATTGATTGATGTCAGTCATTTAAAAAATGAACTCTATTTACAAAATTTTGATCATCATTAACGAAATGTATACTTCTGTTTGGCACTGGACATAACCATTTTCTAGACAATGGTATTCAATTTTAATCTCATTTTAAAAGCGTACAAATAGCAAATGTTCAATTTATTTTCATCTATAATAGCCAAAAGATTCCTTCTCAGCGTATTTAACGTAGGAAATGCTAAATTACCAGTAATTTTATGATTTGCTTAACAGTCATCGATGATGGTAAATAATGGAAAAAGCTCTCAAATTTACAATTCAGTGTGTCGTTCTAATATTCTGGTTTCGATATCTGCGTGCATCTTCTCAACCTTCCTGGAGTGCTTCTTGATGGTCTGCTCCTGGTCTTCGAAGTGGTTCATCTTTTCACCAGCTCCGGCCACCTGTATTACAAAAATAATTTATATGTAAATGTTTAGAACTCTTTATTTTCACAAAAAGAAATCAACTATCACATAATTTCGAGGGACATGGAAGACAGCAGGTCTATTAAATTAGTGATCCCCGTCGCTCGTGGACAGTGTCAATGTCAATGAAAGATCCAGGGTGTATTATTGTTAACGTCATTAAACAAAGAAACCTAATAGCCAAAGTTTTAAGCATCTTCCTGTTTACACCAAATCGTTAAGGCATAGATGTAATTAGAGCATTGGACAGAATCCTTTTGGATAGAATTCTCTTATAAAAATATGTTTCAACTTTTTCTATAATATTAATACAAAAGAAAAGGAAAAACAAAAGTGTTCGCGTTTTGATGTCCATGGCCTCAAGTTACACAAAAGCTCGAACTGTGAGCTAGTTTGCAGTATGCTTTACACAAAAGTGCAGCAATAAAATATGATTATTACCAGTCACACAGTAATGACTGCAAACGCGTAATGAACAACACAGCAACTTTCTCCCACAGAACACGTAAACACATGTATCTAGATAATCACATATAATTAATTAAATGTAAAAAAAAGTTTTATATAGTATTTAAGTATTTAACATAATTCATTATAATGTCAGACAGAGCAAATGGCGCGACATGTTTAAACGCATTGAGAACACTCTCATGACCTTCGGAAGAATAAAAGAAGTTACTAAGTCTAAAACTCAAATGCTCAAATATAATTCGAAAATACCAATGTTTTCAAAAAGAACACGAGAGAATAGAAAAAAAAATAGAACAAAAATAAAAACCTTAGTATTGTACTTCTCGCTATTGCTTACATGGTCAGCTTGTAGGTGACGCAGCTTCAGCAGTCTCGACTCGTAGTGCTGGAGTTCGACCTGATCACCAAGTGTATATTCAAAGAAAAAGATAATCTAGACATTTTAAAGCAGTAGGTACTAATATAAAACTAACGAAGTCAAGGTTTGAAGTCGTGGCCTAAAGTATAAGAGACCGGGTGCTTTTGTATCGAGCGATTCGACTGTCCAATGGTCGTATGCCGCAGGCAAGTACCAATAATTTGCATAATTACTGGTCGACGTCTTGTTAGTCCGCACGGGTGGGTACCACCAACCTGTCTATTTCTGCCGTCAAACTGTAAAGCTGTTCGGTTTGAAGGGTGGGGGCAGCCGTTATACTGTAAACACTAAGACTTAGAACTGATGTCTCAAAGTGGGTGGCGGCATTGACGTGATTGATGTTTATGAGCTCCGATAACCTCTTAACACAAGGTGGGTCAATATTCCGATATCTCGTCCACCAAATATACGAATAAAAAATTTATAAAAAAAATTGGGACTTTTACGCATTCCACCAACTAACATCGGAACAGAGTTTAATTCAGTTACCTAAATTTACTGCACTGTCACGTATCACCGGGTTCTGGAATTAACACCCCTAGGTCTCGAACAGGTAGGTTTTGAAAATCTACTAGGTAGAAATCGTCGTGGCCTAAAGTATAAGACGTCCGGTGCATTTGTATGTAGCGATGCACCGGTGTTCGAATCCCGCAGGCGGGTACCAATTTTTCTAATGAAATACGTACTTAACAAATGTTCACGATTGACTTCCACAGTGAAGAAATAACACCTTGTACTAAAAATCAAACCCGCAAAATTGTAATTAGCGTAACTACTTACTGGTGGTAGGACCTCTTGAGTCCACACGGGTAGGTAACACCGCTCTGCCGTGAAGCAGTAATGCGTTTCGGTTTGAAGGGTGGGGCAGCCGATGTAACTATACTGAGATCTTAGAACTTACATCTCAAGGTGGGTGGCGCATTTACGCTGTAGATGTCTATGGGCTCCGGTAACCACTTAACACCAGGTGGGCCGCGAGCACATACGCAAACCTAAGCAATAAAAATAAAAGTACCCGAGATGAAAACAACCAGGGGCTTAGCTTACCTTTAGTGACGCTAGCTCATCCACGGTAAAGTTTGCGGCAGCTGCCATTCGCCACAGACCTTGCACTTTGGGTTCTATAAATTCTTTGTTGTATGGACCTTTGAACAATAATCGAGAAATTATGTAGAACCTTTAAATCCTATGAGTGTGATGGAGTCACAGCCGATGTTGAAAAGGCAGTACCTACTTTCCTATAGTAACTTGAAAGAAAAACAACATTGATTTTGTAAATTATTCAGAAACATCGCTAATTCGATATCTTCGTGAAGACGCAATTGAGCAAACACAAAACTCGAAGACAACGACCTCAGTGGGGTGACATCTAGTAGCCCCGCCCGCGGTCTGGCAAGAACTTCGACGCCGTGTAAAGACAATTTTTAATTACTTTATTTAATTTCAAAAATCAACCACGCTCATATACAACGTGTTACAAAACAACCCGTAAAACATATAATTAATTAACAAAGCTAAAAATTTTTTCATCCCTAGGAGGCTGTCATGTCAAGGAACCAGATTATTTAACAGAAAGGCCTACAGAACTATTTTACCTACTAATTGTCTATTTTATTGTTTTCTATTTTTTATTCATAAATGTTTGCTACCTCAGTACAAGAATGTCATTATACTCAAGTACTGACTTCAAAAAAGGTCAAATTTGAAAAAAAAAAATTGTATTTTTCAAATTTTCTAATTAATATCCTACAACTGTTTCTAGTAGAAATGTAGGTACATTCTGCGTAGTTTACGCTTTGATTTTACTGAAATAGGGTTTGAACATCAGTGAATGTAATAATACTTTTATATTTTTTTGGGGTATGTTATACAGCGTTACTATGGTTCTTAAATATTGTGAATGGACTCGTTGTAAGACCCTATTTAACCTCCTTTCGGCTTTACGGGTAGTTTTGTAACATCCTGTATAAGCATTCGCGACTCATAAGCACTATGAAAAGGTAAAATTGAAACTTTTAAACGCAATGAAAGTATTTTTAGATTGGATTTAAATGACTTGATTATTTTGTATAATTTCTTCTCATACAAGCCACTAAATTTTGACGCCTTTGATATTCCTCGTTTGATGAAGAATTATCAATTCATAGTGCTGAAGAAATATGTTGAAATACTATAGCTTCCAAAGTACCTTTAGCAGTAATCCTCTGTAGTTTGTCATATCCTTCTCTCAAATCTCTGTGCTTTTCTCTAATCATATTGGCCTGATGAAGATAATCCTTTGTTATTTCATTGTTCTGCTCGGAAATTTCATTGAACTTGTCTATTTCATCATCATTTACAACATCTGGAATAAGATTACACACATTCTTAATTATCATGGTGCAGTAGTAAATGATAAACAAAAGCCGTTTTTTTTTTCTACCTAAGCTGATAGCTGAGCCTTGAGAGGCTATTTCAGCGTAACCTTAACTAGTAGGTGAGCTCACGGGGCTCAAACCTGACGACGTTGCTAACATGAACCCTAGCAAGAGCCGTGCTTAGCAGAATCTACCACTGGATCGGAAACGCGACCCACTGAGAAGATCCGGCGAGAAACTCAGTGGGCTGTGTCTGTGGGTTAATTTACTCGTCGAGCCCTTTGTCGCAAGCGATGGTTTCGAGGAGAACGATGACCGGTGCTTGAGTTACCTAAAAGCACCGTTAGTGGCTCGGGAAGATCGGGAGGATCCGAAATGACGTGTTTTGGGCGACGTCGACTGCTTTCTATTCTGTCCGCAGGATCGGGAATGAGGCCGTTTATAAATACATTTAACATTAATGTTATTGATGATTGATGAAGAGTATTGTGTTATTGTAAAAGACATTAATCTAGATATTCACAATCGAGTTCCGTACATTGTAACTTTTGTAATCATAAAGCAGTAAATAATCAGATATTAAGATCTGGATGTAACAGTGGCAGTCATGATAAACCTGCTATGTTACCAATCGAACTAAAATTGTCAGGCTGAGTCAGATACTCTGGTGTAAACCTTAAATCCTGGAAAATCTAAATAAAAGAAAACCCTGACATACATAATAGTACATTGTGCACCAAGGGAGCAAAGTAGGACATTTCCTCCCGCATGTAAAATTGACAAAATTGCCGTGGCAAACATGCGGGATGAGATGTTCTACTTTTTTCCTAGTCATTATTTGCTTGTTGGTGGTACTGGAGTGTAGTATAGAAATTAAGCTAAGAGATAATTAACAAAATGCTACAAACTCTTGTATCCATCCTTTTTTCCATTATCCAACTCTCCAAGTAATTCATAGTATTGATCAATTTTCTCCTGATGATGCAAAAATTCTTCCTTGAGAGCTGATAACTCTTCAGCAGTAAAACCTGAAAACTCAGCCTTGGACCACAGCATGTTCAACTTTTTATCCTTGAAAATACTCCTATTTATGTGATCATCCATTGCAGAATTAAATGCCTGAGGGTTCAAAATATAACACAATTTAAAAAAATAGTAATCTAGAGGTAATATTGTACATGGAACGACATGGTAAGAAAATAGTTTGCTATTTTACTCTGGGAATACATTACATTAATGACGACAATACAAAGAAGTTAAATTAATCACCCTATGGCTGGAAGATCTGTAAAATGAATATAACAGTTCATTTTTAAAATGGTCAATATGTTGTTTTTTTAAGGAGGCTGAACTTAGAGACCATTTGGTATTATTACTGGAGCCTAGGGACATCACAACTGAATGCCACCTATCATAAAACATGGGATTCATAATCTTGACAAAGGTTGATTGACTTATAATATCTGAGTCATCTATTATCAAAGGCGGCAATCTGTACATTTGGACAAAAAATTTTTATTGATATGTCAATACAGATTTATTTGAATATAATCGTCTCCTTCAAAGAATACGGTTCAAAACCTGCATTAAATAAAGGTTAATAGTTAACCTGTTATTTATCTAAGATGTCGTTCCGAAGAGTTTTGTGACTGCCAATGGAATACAAAGTCAATAATTCGTTTTTCTGATTTACCAATCATTGTCCAAAAGTCAGATTGCCGCCTTTGATAATAGTCGACTCATCTCTCGTATGTAGTGAAATTAGTAACTAGAAAAAATTGTGCAGGCTTACAGTTCTAGATCCAATTATACAAAATCAAAGATATTTGTTTTCAAGTTATACCTAAATAATATTCTTGGGTGTTAAATCTGGATAGATATGTAACAATGCTATTAATAAATTAATTCTTTCTTTCTTTCTTCTTTAGAAATAAAGTTCAAATAAAACCAAGGTATTAAGTTATACTAACTGGGTGATCTTTTTGTCTATCTGCCTTAGGATCAAAATGCTCCAATAGACCATAGACAGACATGATGTTACTGAGTTTTCTTCTCAGTTCTGCTTCTTTTAAACCTTCTTTGTCACCCCCATCACTTTTAAACCGTTTGTATGTAATTTCTTCTTTATCATGCAGCATCAGATCACTGTAGAGTGACTTCAATTTCGGTTCTGTAAGGCGCTGGAAATATTTTTCTATCATTAGTAATAATATAAATGAAATGAGAGGATGAAGGGTTTAGGTAACATTTTTAAGATTTTTGAGTTTTTACATTGAATGAAGGTGTAATGTGCTTATATACCATATTAGACCTTAAAAATTAGAGTTTAAAGACTATTTTTAGAAATTGCATGTAATGAAGGAGTTGTGTACAAAGAAAAAGTACAAGTAACAAAAGTTTGTTGCCAGTTTTCTCAAAATTAACAAATTGTATCATATCCGCTTCATTAACTCTTGTCCTCAAATGATCTTTACATATTCAGAATAGTTATAAAGGCCTTAAACTAAAAATAGTGGATTTATATCAATTTTCTAGTTTGTAGTAAGGATTGTCATAATCAAAGGATGAACTAAATAGATTTAAAAAAGAAGTAACCTAGATCGCACACAACTATCTAGCTTCAAACTTATTCCTAGTGGTATAGGAACCAGAGACTGATGACCATTCTTATAAATGCTTAAATAAATTTATAGATATTAAACACCCATTTAATGCTTAAACCTTTACTATTATACTATATGGACAAAGACAAAAGAGGTCAGTGACCTTTCACTCCTTTGTTTCTGAATCTGTTTTCTTCTTTTTCTGTTTACTAACTTTTGCAAGCTTTAGTGTATTGATGAAAAATTGGAAAAAAATTCTATTACAATAAAAAATGTGTAACAGATTGAGCACTGTTATTAGAATATTTAAAACAATGCTATTCAATCATTGTAATTTAAAAATATTTTTATACCAGTAGGTATAGAAAACCATGTACACGGGTAACACATACATTTAACTTTACCGTTGGGTTTCCTTACCTGTTGAGCTTTAGTCCATAAAAGATTTAATTTGTTCATCCTGAAAGGTTTTTCAAGAGTTCTAAAATCTACTTTTGCATCATCATTCTTCTCATTTGCCGAACGTGTATATTTATTTTCGCAAACAATGCCAGACATCAGTAGTGATATAAATACAAAAATCATTAAATGGGTGTTCATGGTGAAAACTTTATGAAGGTACATAAATAAACTTTGCTATTTTAATCAATTTCATAAATGTATCGTAATTATTTTCTTCTTTCTATGAAAACTTAGATTAAAACCATAGATTTTTTTTGGTACAATTTTTCCTTATTATGAAAGGCAAAGGGATCTAAGCCCATACAACCATACACTTATGATTAAAACAAAACATAGAGATCATAAAATATACACCTAATATATTATAGAAATTCAGCATACTGCATAGATTTTTTTAAGGAATTTTATAACCTGGTAAACTTTAGGTAAATTCTTATTTTAATCTTAATGAAAACCTTTTTGTATATGAAAAATGATATTATAAAATGAAATGAGATGAGATGATATAGGATGAAATATAACATCAGTAAAATTTTACTGGTGGTAGGACCTCTTGTGAGTCCGCGCGGGTGGGTACCACCACCCCACCTATTTCTGCCGTGAAGCAGTAATGCGTTTCGGTTTGAAAGGTGGGGCAGCCGTTGTAACTAAACTTGAGACCTTAGAACTTATATCTCAAGGTGGGTGGCGCATTTACTTTGTGGATGTCTATGGGCTCCAGTAACCACTTAACATCAGGTGGGCTGTGAGCTCGTCCACCCATCTAAGCAATAAAAACAAAAAAAAATGTTGGTTGTCATTGCCTGAGACTTTTTCAGTGGACTTTTTGGAGGATGTAACTATACCAAGACCTTAGTACTTATATCTGAAGGTGGGTGGCGTATTTACGTTGTAGATGTATATGGGCTTCAGTAACCACTTAACACCTAAAGGCCTAAAAGATGGCCTAAAGGATAAGACGTCCGGTGCATTCGTATCGAGCGATGCACCGGTGTTCGAATCTCGCTGGCGGGTACCAATTTTTCTAATGAAATACGTACTCAACAAATGTTCACGATTGACTTCCACGGTGAAGGAATAACATCGTGCAGTAAAAATCAAACCCGCAAAATTATAATTTGCGTAATTACTGGTGGTAGGACCTCTTGTGAGTCCGTACGGGTAGGTACCACCGCCCCGCCTATTTCTGCCGTGAAGCAGTAATGCGTTTCAGTTTGAAGGGTGGGGCAGCCGTTGTGACTATACTGAGACCTTAGAACTATATCTCAAGGTGTGTGGCGCATTTACGTTGTAGATGTCTATGGGCTCCAGTAACCACTTAACACCAGGTGGGCTGTGAGCTCGTCCACCCTCCTATGTAATAAAAAAAAAGGTGCGTGTACTTTTGTACGCGCGTAAGAAGTTATACTTAATTTTTATTAAATTTATTTCTTTTTTTTTTATTTAAATTTTAATCAGTTTGAAAAAAAATCGATTAAACAACATCCTCAAACACGCATATTGGACATCCCTTTTCTTGACATCGTATAAATGGGGTTGGCCGGTTAAAGCTTTTCTCAGATGTCGCCAGCGTAGCTTGTTCCCTTGTCACAGAGAGCCGCCATTTTGTGTGTTTTGCGTTCGTGATATTTCGGCATTTTGTGACTTTGATACGGTTCTTATTACTTTCTAAGTAGTGCTAAACAGTTTTACAACATGTATTCCAACTGGATAGTTAAAGAATTAAAGGAGGAGTTGAGAAAACGTGTTGCATCTTTACGAAGAAAAAAAGTGGATTTTGTCGAAAGGTACAATGTTGATGTTTTATTTTAACTTAGAAAACTTCTCTCAAACGTTTCCGGTAGCTATTATAATAATAATATTAAATTGTGTACCTTAGGAACTTTATTCCTTGTAGCATGTGCAAAAAGAATTGCTCATATTACACACATTACCTACCAACTAATGTATTATTTTGCTTTTTTCAGATTAGAGCTACATGACCAAAATTTTAATTTTGAAACAAAATGAAAAAAATGCTCTAGCAAAATATGCTAATATATATGATTTGCTAGTGGAACCATGTGGCATTTTCAATAGCCAAGAGCGCCCATATCTTGCTGCATCTCCTGATGGCGTGTTGGGCGAAGAAGCTATAATTGAAGTGAAATGTCCATACGCTAGCAGAAAACATGAAATAAATATAACAACGGTGCCTTACTTAGAACAATGTAACGGGATATTGTCTCAAAAAAAAACCTGCCCATATTATTATCAAATCCAAGGACAGTTATACTGCTCAGGCAAAACATACTGCAACTTGGTCATTTACACCTACAAGGACATCAGTGATTTATGTTGAAAAAGACAATAATTTTATAAATAATATGTTAAATAAATTAGATATCTTTTATGAAAATATTTTCAAAGAAGCATTGTATGAAAAACATCTGTATTATAACTATACACACTTGTCGAAATAAAAAATCAGGAATATTTTTAATTATTTTTATTGACAATTCCTTCTCTAATATTACATAAGTAACTTCTCTACTTTTTGTTTCTTCAGAAACTGGTTTCATATTCCATGATGTTTGACACCTACAACACAAAGAATAACATTTAAATATACTATCACAAGGAAACCTGACCATAGTTTCAAAATATTTGTTATTGCAATGGATGCAGCGATTTAGATAGAACTTTCAATAGTAACAGCTGTTAATGAACAACAGCTCATGAGGAATGTGTTTCCTCCAGTCTGATTTTGTGTTTGTTAAAAGGTTCCTTACAGCATAAATCTACTTGCAAAATTTGTTAGCAACTAATAGTATGCCTAACTAATTATTATTGGATTTTTTTAATAAGAGAACAAAGATGTGTGCTACACTTAGTCATGCATTATAAATATTTGATAGAAAGAAGCATACCTGTGTATTTACTAATGTTTTCATAGTCAGATTCCACAAAGTGTTTACGACATAACCTCGAACTTTTTGTGGGAGTACTTTTTTCGCGTCAAATGGCCTTTAACCACAGTCTTCTAATTTTCTTGTCCTTCGGGAATTGATGTACTCCAATTTCTGAGCATATTGGTACAAAACAACGCGTCATTGTGCTTAAAATAATTTTTAATCAAAAATTCCAATACAAATATTGAATGTTATGGGAACAATGCACACCAGCGCCACTTTGACAGTTGCCAACCCCATTCGGTAATTCTCCATAGACCTATATAGGTTTCCTACTTCATTGTAATTCTCGGTACGGTTCGGAAAGTTCACCCGCGGCTATATTCAGACTCGCCAAGTTACGTCGGTCGTATTGTAATGAGCGATTTAGTGGGCAAATTCATTCTGTTAATTTTGTGTCACAGTGCGCGCGCATCGTAAAATTTCACTCTCATAAATTTTTCATAACGCGTCTAAAGAAGTATAACTTCAATAAATAAAAAGGTAACTTCAATTACGATCAGACGAAGACCTGAGTTTGGACCTGTTCATAATATTTAGTACATAATGTTTAGTAGATCGAAATTATATAAACTAATTATATGTTGAATGGATAAAATGAAGTTAAAATCCGTATTAATATTGAATTCAAATCTATTAAATTTAATAAAATAAAATAAATGTAAGTACCAAAGTATTATTTAACAAACTTATTTCAAATTTGACAAATGTTCTTCCTTAAGAATTCTACAGAATTGAATGTGTGGGAGAGTGTAGGCGTACCTACTACCACGTCCAATATTCATTGCCCAGTCCTATAGCTTCTGGCAGAAAAACAGAGAGCCCACCCGTCAAATGTTCACTGTCAATCGTGAACATTTGACGAGTTCGTATTCCAAATTGCCAGCTGACTGACAAAACCGGCTCATGCGCAATGTAGGCGTGAGGTGATGGTTTGCTTATTAGATATAAAATAATTAATAATTGGGAATTTAATTGTTTTTATGATCAAACAATCACCAATAGTTATCGAACAAACGATAATTGATCAAAATTAATTAATCTGAGCGATAAAAATAAAGATAACTAGTAAAAGGGGCCAACTTAAGGGTGATCATAAATAAATAAAAGACGAACAAACAATTTTTACATTCGAACATTAACGAACAAATGACGGACAAACAATTGAAAATTTAAAAAATCCGAAAATAAAAAAAAAGGGGCCAAAGTCAGTGAGCCGTAGACATCTAATGTTTTATTTTTAATTACTCTGTGGAGAATTTGACATTGTCATACTGTGACATTCACAGAGTATCTCACTAGATACTGATGATGACACATTTTATGTAGCTACTTGATCTGTGCACCCAGGTAAAGTCCTAAAGTTAGACGAAGGTTCAAACTGTAAGTTATTGGTAGTCTGTGAGTTGCTGTAGAGTGAAGTAGGCACCTACCTACATAGGTGTTAGGGCTCATGTAAGACAAACCCGGTTTTACTTGTTAAAATTTTGTTCACAATGTCTATTTTGATCAAACAGTCCTGGATTTTTTATTTTAAAAGTATCGTCAAAAGTCGTTGAAACCGTGGCAATAATCTTATTTAGTCCTATGTGTTCGTGCATAATGGGAGTTGACTGATTCCTCCCCACCGGAGAGTGCATCAAAATTCACATCACGGACGCTGCACAAACTAGCTTCTCAGTATCTGAACTTTCTCTAGTTCATGCTTTGTGGGACTGTTACTCAACGCGTTGTTGTGCAAAGATAATTTTGCAAGCTGATGATCACAAACGGCCAGACGAGACGACCTAGACGCTGCTGTCGTTAGTGTGTGAATAGTGCGAGTCGAGGACAGTAGTGCGTCGATTGGATGCGTCTTCGTGTGTAATGTGTATTGTTTTATTGTGATGGTTGAACGCGAAGGATCTCGTCGCGGAAGCGGCAGTGGCGGTGGCGGAGGCTGCGGCTGGGGCAGCGGCGTGCTCCGACGGCTGTCGTTGCGAACCTTATTGCTCGATAGCCCCCTCGTGGGAAGAAGGCTCGCACATTCCGGTATGATTATTTATTAAAAATATTTTCACATCATCATTTTATTGTATTGGCATTTGTACTGTGCATTGAACACAATAACAAAACTTTAGTTAAGGTAGATGAATAAAATAACAAAAACGAATTAGAATCCCAATGAACTAAATACTGTATAGATCCTTTGTAGTCTAAATACTAAATCTACATTATTTTAGAAGTAATGTTATTTTCGGTTAGTAACTAAGAACTTACATTTTTGCTCAATCTTATTGAATTCATAAGGCAGTCTTGACTATTGTTTCTATTAAAAATAAGAAGAGATTTTTTGCTCCAACTAGTGACATATTTCTGGTATTCCCATTTTACAGATCTCGCATCTGATGAAAACAAATGTTAAAATTTGTAGAATATTCAATTTTAATGGCAACCAATCAATGCATAATGCAATTAATTTAAATACATATTGCATTGTATTTTTATTACTAGTAGATAATGTAATAAAAAATGGAAAGTGTCCAGAGATTTTTTGATTTTGCATTCCATAATAAGTAAAACATACAAAAACATACAATGTGCTGCCCTGTGAAACAGTAGCACATTGTATGTTTTTGTGTGAAACAGGCCAGTTTTTATTTTTTCACTATATAGCTTGTGACTACATCATTCTTCTTACACTTGATTGCTATTCTTGCTATTTTATTCTTTTGCATATAAAAAGTATTCTTTATTTATAAAGTTCAAGTTGGCCTTATTAAATAATGTTTTTTTTAGTGCCACTGTACAATAAAGAGATCTTGTGCTACTATAATAAAAAAGATAGTAAAACCTAATCAAGTGATAAAAAAAAGAAATATTAGCCTTATTGTTTTTTAGTAAGTAATAAGCGTAATTATTATCTTATCATGTTTATCTAAGTGATACATCAATTATGTAGGTTTCTAGTTAATTATTAATAATTTTACTGAAACTCTGTATACTGTAAAGATGTTGCATGAAACAGAAAGTCATAGTCAAGTCATGATTGTTCAAATTTGTATGTATATTTTTATAAAAATCTATATTTAAGTTATTTGTGTATGTATTATATGTGTATGTGTGGTTGTATGTATATATATTTCAATCGATAGGTATACCATTTCCAAGTGATTCTTCTCCACTTGATGGTTTTCTGGAAGAGATTGCTCTTAGTGATAAGACCAACAATTGTACTTTTTTTTGTATGTAATGTTTCATGTTCTTTATTTTTTTGATGTACAATAAAGAATACTCTCTCTTTCTCTCAAAGTCCTATACTTATTACTTAATAGAATTATAAAAATAATATTTATAATATAATTTTCAGTATAAAAATCTGAATTTTTGTTGCTTATGAATTAAGTTCGCTTTTAATTAGTATTGAGTGGTGAGGCAATATCAGTTATTGCTCCATGGCCTAAAGATAAGTAACTAACATAATTTGGGAGGCTTTAATGGTCTTCTATGCTCAGTAATGTTTTCTTCAAAGATGTTGGCACATAAGAATGCTATAGCTTCTTAAAACTTTCTTCTCTGTTATAGTCATATGTTAATAAACCATGTGAACCTCTGGCCTTAGTGTGAGGCTTGAGTCTTAATGGAAAATACTAATGCTGAATTCATCACTAAGTTCCACCACACTGTATACATATAAATGCACAATAAACAAACTCTATTGTTTATCCAGAAGTCATTGTAATTTACTATTTATCTGCTAAATTAAATTTACAATTGTTAATTACCCAAACTATATAAAGTTATCACTGTACATAAATAGGCACAGTGTACAAAGAATTATTTGGAATTCAAAATGAACGAAGAAAGATTGTGGTTACTATTAATGGTTTGTAGTTAATAAATTTATTTTCTAAATGCATAGGTGGATGAATGAGCTCATGGCCCATCTTGCGTGAAGTGGTTAGCAGTGCCAACTGAATGAGCTCACAGCCCACCTGGTGTTAAGTGGTTACTGGAGCCCATAGACATCTACAACGCAAAAGCGCCACCCACCTTGAGACATAAGTTCTAAGGTCTCAGTATAGTTACAACGGCTACCCCACCCTTCAAAACGAAACGCATTACTGCTTCACGGCAGAAATAGGCGGGGTGGTGGTACCTACCCGTGCGGACTCACAAGATGTCCTACCACCAGTAAAATGTGAACGCCACCTACTTTGAACATGAGGTCGAAATCTTGTATCGTATCATGGCAGCCCCACCATCCATCATATATAAAGTAACATTGCTTACATATTTCATATGATCACCATAGGATATTATAGCAAATACCAGCAAATACCAGATACCAGCAAAAGTATACGGAGATATCTAAAAAGATCTCAATAAAACATTGATTGAATGACTGACCAATAATTTTTACGACCGTAACCAATTGAGATGTTGATACTGGAGATTCGAATCTCGCAGGTCAATGCTGCGACTTATTAATTCTCGGTTTTTAAGAGAATGACCTCAACGTTTATTACGAAATGGCGTTAAGTCCGAAAGTGTCATTGTCTTGTTTTTGCGTGAACTTTTCAGTATAGGAAGGGTACGTGGATTTTGTCTTAGTAATGGGATCCCTAAAATTTGTTTTGGTAAATTGAAATTTAGTTTAATTCAATCATTTTATAATTCGATTTTCAGAAAAGTTTGTTTTTTCTGATTATTTCGTTTGATTCAATGAATCGTAAATGTTCTATATCACTACATAGTATAAAACAAAGTCGCTTTCTCTGTCCCTATATCTGTCTGTCCCTATGTATGCTTAAATCTTTAAAACTACGCAACGGATTTTGATGCGGTTTTTTTTAATAGATAAGAGTGATTGACGAGGAAGGTTTATATGTATAATAACACCCATTAAATAGTGGAGAAATCAATAATAAATTACAGTTTCCGAAGCGAAGCGAGGGCGGGTCGCTAGTACATAATAGAAGAGTGCTTAGTGATGTCACCTAAAAACGTGATCAGTCGTAGTATTATTTCGCCTTCTCAGTTGTAAGAGCATCTGCCCACTAGAAAGAGAGACCCGTGTTAGCATATAATATTTTTTTAAATATAAATTTGGCCTAGATGAGTGAACGATCCCACAGCCACAGGACAGTGTTAAGTGGTAACTGGAGCTTACGGATATTACTATCAATGCCGCCATCCGTCTTGAGATCGGAGGTCCAAACCTCAATAGAATGTCTCAATGTCCCACTCTTCAAAGAAATTTGCAGCGTGGTGGTTGCCTGCCCGTTGAGCTCACACGACGCCACTAGTAATTTTGAAAATTATGTTTTTTGCGGGTAGATGTCAAATACTTGTAGAATAAATACTTGTATATCTCTAAACGAATTGATACCTACCTTGAGATCTTCAAGTTCTAAGGTCTCAAGTATAGCTACAACGGCTGCCCCACCCTTCGAACCGAAACACATTACTGCTTCACGGCAGAAATAGGCAGGGTTGTGGTACCTACCCGCGTCCACTCACAAGAGGTCCTACCACCAGTAAATACCTTGCAAAAAACCTTCTCTGCTAGGAAACGATAACTAAGATAGCTAATAAATAATAAGGCGATCAGGTACGTTGCAATAATCGCGACTGACGCCGAACTCCTTGAGAATTCACCTTGAGGATTTTTTTTCTCTCTATGTATTGGTACTGGCTTCTCTGTCATCATTTATATAACTGTACCGAGAAGTGTGTAGGTATGTGTTGAGTAATGTAAAAAAATATTGTAAGCGGATATTATTAATTCCTGTATGTGGGTCGAGTGGCTCTTTGTTCGACATTGTTAAGCGAAGAGCATTCGAAATCGTAAAGAAAATATTTATGTATATTATTAATCCGTTACTTCGTCTACTGTACGTACGCCCACGTGTACTGATTTAGAAACTCTAATGAATGTCTTGTAAATGTAGTTTTTGTTAGATTTGTAATAGAGATAGACCTACGCTTCTTCTCAATCGTGAAACTGCAATCCGAATAGTTGACTGACTCAGTGGTGCAGTAGTTAGCGGTCCTGACTGTTGCGCCGAGGGTCGTGGGTTCGATTCCCGCATCAGGCAAACATTCGTGTGATGAACATGTTTGTTTGGTCTTTGTCTAGTCTGGGTGCTTATTATCTATATAATAATATGTATGTTTAAGCGTATATAAGTATGTCAATCTCTGGTACTCATAACACAGGGAATTCTAATTTGGGGCTGGATGCGTGATTTGTTCCCGGTTATTTATTTCATAATAGATTGTAAATTTTTTTTAAGGCCTAATGGTTTTTTTTACTTCAGAACTTGCACTTTGAGAACAGCTGTCGATATCTGCATGTTCTAAGGTTCTGATATGTCCTAGTGTCATGATATATCACAACAATAAATAATGAATAAATATTCCTCGCAATTTTAATGTTTAAGGATGATCAAAACAAAACTTAGTTAAATCGGCCGTCTGGTGTAGTGGTAAGTGACATGGTCACTACACAAGGGGGTCGCGGGTTCGAATCCCGCCAAGGGAAGATATTTGTATGATAAATATAAATGTATTTTCCAGGGTTATGGATGTATATTAAATATGTGTATGTGTATAATAAAAATCTTATATTTATTTCCGTTATCTGATGCCTGTAACAGAAGTTCTTTACGAACTTATTACGGGACCAGTTAACGTGGCGTGACTGTTAGTAAATATTTATTTATTATTAATATTAAATCTGTATGCTTAATGAATTAAATAAAAATCATGTTAAACAATCGCATTTAAAAGAACCGAGGTCGCATATACGAAATTTACAATAAATTAATAAACATAAAAATGTATATTAATATTCATGAGTTAATTTAAAAATTTAAAGTCATGTGCACATTTCGGAACTTCGCTTATGAATATATATGCATTGTGCAATTGATTTAAAATTATGTGAAATATTATTTATTATAAATGAAGAAAATCTATTTTTGGGATGGTATGGACATGTGATGAGACGAAATGAAAATGAGGTTGTTAAGAAAGTGTTAACTATGAATGTGGAAGGATTTAGAGGAAGAGGTAGACCTAAGAAGAAATGGATGGATTGTGTGAAAGACGTTATGGGTAGGAGGGAAGTGAGCGAAGAAATGGTATATGATAGAAGAGTATGGAAGGAGAAAACATGTTGCGCCGACCCCAGGAGAAGGGCAAGATAATGATGAAGAAAATCTATTTGATGGTCCAATGGAGATATAAACTCAAGGAAAATGGTCGTCAGACAGCCGCGGCCGATCCTAAAACTTATGCCGAACCCCAGCACAATGATCCAGCACAATAACATGCTACATTCTACGCCAATTCCACATTAGTGGGATAAGGGAAAAAATAAGAAAAAGATACTGAGAGTAGTTAAATGAAGCTGGAGCTCTCAAACAACCTCTAAAATAACAAAAAAAAGCAACTTCTACAAAATAAATGAGTAAGTATATCGCCAATGTAGTTTGCATTGCTTTGCGTTGTTTGCAATTAAGTGTGCATTATAATTAAGGATAACTCAAAAAGTACTGGTTAGATCTTGATAAAATTTACACCGGACCACATGAGATGAACCAACCGGCTTTCAAACAAAAAATAATCATCAAAATGGGTTCACCTAGAAAAAAGTTTTGGAAGTAGCACACCTAAAAATAATACATTGGAATTGAGCCTTTTTTGAAGTCGGTCAATAAGTACTGAAACAGATCGAAGAGAAAAATATTGATTACAAAATCGTAGGGATTTTTTTTTAGAAAATACAGACATTATTTAAATAAACACGCGTGCGCCAAACCTTCATGCGCATTTCCTGTCTTGAGCATTCGTCCGCAGGAAGAGAACAAGGTTTCTACCTACTTCGTAATATCATATACATCCTGCATAAAATGAAATTAAAAACTGCAATCGAATCTTTAGTTTTACCGTTAAATAGTAACAACAATTATATTTAAATAATGTAAATAAATAATAATAACTGGGAACAAATCACGCACGGTTATCCGGCCCCAATTTAGCATTCTCCTGTGTTATGGGTATCACAGACTGATAAGCATACTTGTATACGTTTAAATATACACATATATAGATAATAAACACCCAAAGAGCAAACAAAACTGATCATCACACAATTTTTGCCCGATGTGGGAATCGAACCCGCGACCCTCAGCGCAATGGTCAGGGCTGCTAACTGCTGCGCCACTGAATCAGTCGACCGTCATACTAAAATAAAGCGGTTTTTAAATGTGATAATAAGGTTGAGTCTTAGCGTTTTGTTGTGTTCTTTACGGTGACCGATCCGGTCTTATGCACATCCGGGCGGTAAGCATTAGACTTTGATTTTACTGCCATTGACGTGAGAATAAATTAACGATTTGTCTGCTATTTACTATAGGCACTGACTGAAGACTCAGAAAAAGTACCTTATATGAAAAATCGGGACCAGCACCAAAATACGTATTTGGGGGTAACGTTAAAGGAAAGATCTTCCACTGAGCGGGTGATATTGCTCGGTAGACCGGCGTTCCGAGTGTTATTGTTTAGAATTTGTATTTACATATATATACTTGCTTGTATATATATAACTAGTCAGGTCATAAGTATTGTCACACAGTAAAAACTTTTCTTTTAGAATGCTGGCCACAAAAACGTTTATTGAATTCGAATTTCGAATTGTTCATGAAAATAAAAATGTATACTTTTAGAATTTTACTCATTTTTTAAATATGGAGTGGACGCTTAAAGAAGACCGTGTTGCAGTTATTGCGTTGCATCGTTGCGGTTACGCGCCAATTCAAATTTTTAACATACTGAAAAATTTTAATATAACCAAAAGATTCCTTTATCGTACCATTAAACGATACAATGAAGACTCTAGTGTAGATGACAGGTCAAGAAGTGGTCGCCCTCGGTCTGTTAGGACTCCAGCAGTGATAAAAGCTGTGAAGGCGCGAATTCAAAGAAATCCCAAACGTAAGCAGAAACTGTTGGCCCTTCAGATGGGGTTAAGCAGAACCACGGTGAAAATGGTGTTAAATGAAGACTTAGGGCTTCGGGCATATCGAAAAAAAACAGGACATCGTTTGAATGCTCGTCTAATGGACCTGAGACTGAAGAGATGCCGCGCTTTGTTGAAGCGGTACGCGGGAAAAAAATATCGGGAAATTCTTTTTTCGGATGAAAAAATTTTTACCGTAGAAGAGAGCTACAACAAACAAAATGATAAGGTGTACCCACACAGTAGTGAAGAAGCGAGCAACCGTATTCCGCGTGTCCAACGAGGTCATTTTCCATCCTCGCACATGGTATGGTTGGGAGTTTCTTATTGGGGCTTAACAGAGGTACATTTTTGTGAGAAAGGTGTAAAAACGAATGCAATTGTGTATCAAAATACAGTCTTGACGAATCTTGTGGAACCTGTTTCTCATACCATGTTCAATAACAGGCACTGGGTATTCCAACAAGATTCGGCGCCAGCTCATAGAGCGAAGAGCACACAAGACTGGCTGGCGGCGCGTGAAATCGACTTCATCCGGCACGAAGACTGGCCCTCCTCCAGTCCAGATTTGAATCCGTTAGATTACAAGATATGGCAACACTTGGAGGAAAAGGCGTGCTCAAAGCCTCATCCCAATTTGGAGTCACTCAAGACTTCCTTGATTAAGGCAGCCGCCGATATTGACATGGACCTCGATCGTGCTGCGATAGACGACTGGCCGCGCAGATTGAAGGCCTGTACTTAAAATCACGGAGGTCATTTTGAATAAACTTTAGTGGCATAAGAATCTAGGTTTTGTTAAGTTCATTTTGGTATATGAATGGTTACATAATGAATAAACTTGTTTCAATTATTTTACATTAAACATGTGACATAATTTATGACCTGACTAGGTACAAGCCTATCTTGAAAATGTCAATAGCGAATATCTTTTTTTATTTATTGCTTAGATGGGTGGACGAGCACACACCCCACCTGCTTTTAAATGGTTACTGGAGCCCATAGACATCTACAACGTAAATGCGCCACCCACCTCGAGATATAAGTTCTAAGGTCTCAGTATAGTTACAACGGCTACCCCACCCTTCGAACCGAGACGCATTATTGCTTCACGGCAGAAATAGGCGGGATGGTATGGTAGGTAGTATCTTGTGTTCTATGAAAGCTACCGCCACAGGTATATTGCAGTTGTTGAGGCGTCATAATAGTATTAAGCTTAAATGTATAATAATAGTAGTACATAGTTTATAACGCCAGAGCCTGCGGAGCATTCATTATGACGCATTGAATGATATCGTTTTTGCACAAAACACATTGCTTTTAGCAGTTAGGAGCATATCAACTATTCTGTTCGTACATATATTGGTAAAATTAAAACTCTGTTCACGCGACCCTTTAGTTTTTTTTATTCAACCAATGATCTTGATTTTAAATTTTATTTTTTTGTTTTTTATCCGAACACGAACACTGTTGTACACCAGTCAGTACTGAACTAGACGAACGAAGTGATCGAACTTACAATTTTCATGCTCACGAAGAATTAAAATCTACACTGTAAAAACATAAATCTTTCACAGTCACACACACACACGAGCATAAAAATGTAATTTACGCGAACCGATTATTGATTCGCGTTTCTTAAAAACCTTCGAGAACGTGTCAAACTCGAGTTCTTAATTTCAAATAGTAATCCGGACTTAAGGATCGAGCGATAAGCGTATAAATCGAATTCAACTTTGCATATAAATGCATGTAAAGTATTATTAATCGGAACCAGAGTCCAAAGAAAACAAGATAGAAGAAACATAATTACTAAAAAAGGTTATAAAATAAAGGAATTTGCAATAGGTAAAAGAAAATACTTGGACCCTCAAGAAAGCCTATCGTCAACGCATCGAAGCGTTTGAGATTTGGCGCTGTTGGAGGAAAATGCTCGGGATTTATTGGAAAACTGAACAAACGCCTCCATACTTATCGAGCGTAAAATTCCGATGCAGCTCAGCAATATATGTGCGCGGAGGATTTTTGAGTTATCAGGACACGTTGTCAGAAAGATAGGTGACAATTTAAAAAATCTGCTGGTAACAGGCAAGCTTTGCGGAAGAGAGAGACAAAAATCTAATGTGCCGGTCGGAAAAGATACGTTCTACTTTCAACACCTCAATCCACGATGCTATCTGTGCACCCGAGGATTTGCAAAGATGTCACAGAACAACGAGAAAATGTTATTAATATTATTAATAAAGGCCCCGACTCTCACCATTAATGATAATCGACGCAAGTAGAAGAATAAAAGAAAAAAATATAAACTGTAAAATGCCAACATATTATATTCTAAAAATGTCTTCGGACTAGTTAAGTTTTTCTTTTCGCGCAAAATTTCCTCGTAACGTTTCAGTGGCTTGTTTGTCTCTCGTTTTGTAGTAAAGTCGCGTTTTTCATTGAATTTTTATTTGACACGATGGAGTTCCGTTTTGTTTGAAATTGCATATTTTCAATCAGAATTGCATAACATTTCAATTGATTGATTACATACCCACACACACGGCCATACCATAAAAGTAGCATGCTCCGTATGTGACGGCCATTGTAATCCCATAACTGCCTCTTACGCAACCGATCGCATGAAGTTTTGTATGCTCAGGACCGTTCGCTGTTGTTTATTATTATTTACATCGTTTTAACCCTTGTGTGCTTTGCCCTTTGTTTGTCACACAGTTGCTTTGTAAGAAAAAAAAAAGTTCTGTATAATTTTAGAATGATCATGTGAAGGAGAATTGGAACACCCTTCGTCAACACGAATAGGCAACTAGATAAGTTAAGCAAGAATACGCTGGATGTAGACCGCTCGAGTGTATCTAAGTCTGACGGTTTCTATTGGAAACCTATGTACGGAAAAGTCCTGACTAAAAATATTAATACATAGTAGGCGAGGAGCTTACGGTTGTCCTAGTGCTAAGTGCTTGCCGAAGTCTTGCCCCCGAACACTTGTTAACAACCAATATGATGTATACAAAATATCGAAAAATATGTGTGTCATGTCCGAAATCAGGCTTGTTTTGAACCTGATTTTCTGAAATATGCGGTCGAAAGACCTTTACCATTCAAGATCGTCTATTCGTTATACATAATTCTTCGTCATACATAGCTTCAGAACCGTCATGTGGATCGATTGTAATGTGGACTAATCTGAAAACAGCAATGGCCCGAAGGCGTGTTCGAAGAAATTCACAACCATAGCGTAAGCACCAAATTTTTATTTACGATTACAATTTGTAATCGCTATGCTCATGCTACTAAGAAGTGCACTTTGTGAAAGTAAGGGGCCGTCCGACATTCATTAGCGTATTTTGATTGCCGATAACCTCAAGAGAACCGCGGTAATGTTAATGCTTTCAAGTAATTCGATATTTCAATTTACTTAAACTCGAACAATTGAGTTTGTTATTAAAATTATTCACTAATTCTAATTTATTTGGTAACTATTTTTTGGATTTACAACAAAATTTTCGAAGCTTAAGCTGTTAGAATACATTTTCGGCATCAGTATAATATAATTTTTTTTTTATTGCCCTTGTAGGCAGACGAACATACGGTCCACCTGATGGTGAGTGGTTACCGTCGCCCATGGACTTCAGCAATGACAGGGGCAGAGCCAAGCCGCTGCCTACCGTTTAATACTCGACACAAGCCTCGTTTGAAGAAGGACATGTCATAGCGCTCGGGAAACACCGTGGAGGGGAGCTCATTCCATAGTCTGATGGTACGTGGCAAAAAAGATCTCTGGAAACGCACTGTGGATGACCACAGTGGCCAGGTAGTATGGATGAACTCTACTCCGGTGGCGGGCGGATAAATTTTAATATACTTATTTTTTTCAAGCTGCTAGCGTCGCTTTCTATGGAGAGCAGCCGACTAAGTTTCTCGTCGGATCTTCTCAGTGGGTCGCGATTCCGATCTGGTGGTAGATTCTCTCTTGCTAGAGCTAGTGTTAGAAAAATCACTCAGGTGGAGCCCGTAGACTCACCTACCAGCCCGAGCGTAACTGGAATAGCCCCTTAGGCTACCAGCGAATAGGTAATGAAAAAATATATTATTCAACTACGTAATTTATTAACACCGTATATATTCGATGACGCCTTAACTTTCGGCTACTCTGGGTACTGGCTGAAAACGCTTTCGGGTAGTATAGGCAGGAATGGCGCTTGGTGTCCTTGTCGCGCAAAGCGGTACGAATATTTCGTTTCGAAGCATCGCAGACACAGGCGTCAAGTCTTGTCGGGCGATGCTTCACTTCTGCGAATGCACGATCTTATAAAAGCAAGTCAATCTTAAGTAATATAATAGAAGTAACACAAGAAAATTATCTATACTAATATATAAATAAATCTACAGTGGTTTTTACGGATGTTCCGTTATAACTACTGAACCATGCATCCGATTGACTTGAAACTTGGTATTCATGTAGAAAATACATGTACTTAATAATAATAATAATAATAAAACATTTATTTCAGAAAAAATCCATAAAATAATAATAATACAATAGTCAGCACACAAACAGTTCAACAATACAAATAGAAAATGAACAATATACTAATTCAATTAATTAAATATACAAAGGAAATGAATTAGAAACACATAATTATATCAATACAGTAGTAACCACTCTATGTCAATATTAGCTATCATTATGTCAATCAGTCAATTAATTTGGAGAAAAAATAAAATAAAAAAGAAAATCATACACATTTCATAATGAAGAGTAAAATAATAATAAGGATATGTCAGTCTTGTCCGGTAATTATACACATCCATTTATGTTGGATCGGACAATCAGCGCGAGAAGCAATCATCACGAGGATGCCATTACTACTGTCTCTCACTCGTCTTAAAAAAGAGGCAACCTTTTTTCGGATTATAGCTTGATAGCCATCCGTCCGGGCATCAGCAAACATTTGCGACGCACTGCAGTAGGGAGGCAGCCGCAATAGCACCCTGAAGATGTTGTTATACTGAACGCGCAGGACCCTGGCAGCCCGCTGAGTATGATTCACCCATAGACTGCTCGCGTAAAACGATTGGCAAAATGCCTTAAACAAAGAAATGTTTACTGGGGAGGAGCACCGAGCGAATCTACGGGCAACCATGTTTCCTCGGACCGCCAATGCCCTGCGCTCCCGCTCCAAATCTGCGTCATCGGACAAATCATCCGTTACAATGTGGCCCAGGTACTTAAAACTGGTCACTCTCTGCAGTTCCTCATCATATAATTTAATTGAAGGAACACAAACTGGAACAGGTGCACCTGACTTACCCTTGAAAAGCAGAACTTTACTTTTTGCTTTACTGTAGGTCAGTCCATGCTCCCCAGCGTAGGTCTCGCATATAGCCAGCATCTTACGAATAGCACCTACCGATGGTCCCAGCAGCACCATATCGTCCGCGTAGCTAATATTATTGACGCATACACTATCAAAATGACAACCGGTATGAGTGCTGCTGAGCTCACCGATAAGGTCATTTATGTACAAGTTAAATAACAAAGGAGAGGTCAGCCCCCCCTGCCTCACGCCACACTCCATGCCATATGGCCCGGACAAAGCTCCCGCCCATCTCACCTGGTTCCGCTGGCAGTGGTACCATTCCTGTAACACTGATATGACCTTAATGGACAGGCTAATATTTATATGAGTGTTGGACTCCCTACACCAGTCGCGAGTCTCAATGATGAGAATCGTTGTGGGGGTGAGAAATAATAATGTTAATTTTAAATGCCCAGCGAAGCGGACGGGTACAGCTAGTCTCAAATAAATTTACAGTTGACGGACTCCTGTAATGAGATTGTTAATTTAAAAAAAAAAGTTTAATATGTACAGCTTTCTTCGTATTCTAGCGTATTTTAACGAGATATTAAGTGTTTGTCGAGACTAAATGTCATTTATATGAAAATAATGTTTGAATTTCAATTCTAAGCCACGACACAAATTTTCGCAGAGATAAAAGCTTTCTGGGTCGATGTTGGTGCTTAAACTGTCAGAACTGACGTCCTTCGAACTTGCCTTTCAAAGCTTCAAAGTCTCAAGTACGAGATATGAATTTACTAGGGAACGTTTCATGCAAAACAAGACCAAACAAACGTCTGTGTTTTAAAATAAATTTGAGAATTTATGTCTGTCTCGTATTTGGGTCGTTTTTATTTGTGTATTTGGCAATAAGTTCACATTGCCGCGCATTCCAAGACTGTTCTGCTGTGACTAGTTCTTTTCAGTTTAATTTTCGTATTTGTATATTTAACACTAATTATACCAACACTTACTGGTACCTATATCTACCATAGCGGGTAGTAAGGTTATACGACAAATATTACTCAAAATAAAGAGACCAAAACAAAAACAAAAATGTATAATAACTGTAGGTTAATTGGTAAGAAAAAGTCATGAAGTCAATTAATGTGCAAAAGGAATAAGATGATACGTGCATTTTCAATGGTAAAGTTTAAAATGGGTCATTTGACCCGTTGTGGTGTGTTTAGTGTTAAACATTATTAAAGACGTTGAAGTGCTTAGTATTACATTACATTATTAACCTAAGTCCGTCATGGAAGGTATTTGTTCATTTGCAGTGACGAGCTTAAATACTTGAGTCTTGGGCAAAAAAAAAACTTTATTTTCCAGTTCGTTTTTTGGATAACGTAAACAAATGTAATTAAGTACATCGACCTGTCGATAGCAAAATCTTCCAAAACAAATCGACATTGGTTTTCATTTTCGCGATACAAAGCGTGTTTAGTTAAGTTATTGATTCCAAACTTTGCCTCAACAATGCAAAGAATGTGATTTCAAATTTAATGTCCATAGAAAGTACAAAAATAAAATAATAAAATGGTTTCAATAAAAATAAAAATGTTGGTATTCAGTCGTATTGAATTATGAATCATCAAAACGTTACACGTGTCTTGCATCAACACAAAGACCTTGTGGACGTTAGGCACTTTTGAAATCAGATGGACCTACAGGCCATTTGATGCACAGTGGCAACTTGCTCGTGCCAACCGCTAAGAACTTTCAAGAAGACTTCATTTGAAAATCGCTCATTTTCAAAGTTTGATTCACTGTTCGAATTCAATACACGCATCGCCATTTAGCTACTGGGTACGGACTGTGGTATAAAACCCAGCTTAGTACGGACTTAAGAAGCAATATACAGATGAGCAGATGCATTATTCGGTAGACTGTCGGTGGACTTGTATACATGCAAACTTATCTTGAAAATGTTGTTAGCGAGATTCGGGTATCTATCAAATATAATGTACTCAGTGATAGCTACCCGCTACACAGCCTGGGCTTATATACCTCTATCTCTTATATACAAACCTACTGTAACAAATCAAATGGTGAATTGTTACCCTCCAACTTTACTTACTGTTTGAGCCTTGACATTTTATAGAAAATGAATCGAATTTCGATTATCTGCTTAATTAAATCGGCTTTAGTTTGATGGAAGTTTCATCGGATATTAATAATATAATTAATGGACATCGACTTGAAGACGATTGCACAATGACTTAGAGTATATTATTATGCTAACGGTACCCAATATCGCATCGCTATATGTTAAGGACACAGCCTTGGGTCCAAGTTTCTTAACGTTCTAAAGTTTTATGATATCTACATTTAATAATGCATCTTGTCGTATCGGACATTTATTTTAAAACATATTTCCAAATTTATTATTTAATTAGATCTGAGAGACCTTGCGGTGCCATCAGAATCTGTCGCAGGTTGACGGTATTAAGCCAGAAACCTCCCCCGAGATGCCAGCAGCGGCTGCCAAGTTTCAACTCAATTGCAATAACTACCCGCCAACACATTACCAACGGACAAACAAACTGTCAAAGACGTAAATATCCAATTTTTATTATATTACATTGGCAGAAGACGAAGAGAACGCGGTCTGACTTCCAAGCTTTCAATAAATTTAATAATTTAAATTAATGGCTGTGAGTACACTAAGGAATTGTGGATATTATTTACCTACTGTTGGCACGGCCAGAGTATGTTGGCGGCACATTGTTCAACAAATAATCAAGATATTAAAGTTTTCATAATTATATTCGTTTATATATTTTTACATTTATCAGTGTCATATATCGGTGTTCATATCACGTCAGTTAAACTCGTGTACGTAATACGTGACCTGATAATGATTCATGCTGTTTGAACGCTTACGTTTTTATAATTTAAAGTTTAATAGCCCCTAAATCTGTTAGGGTCACATAACCGAACGTCGAAAGCATTATCTTGGCAGAGGTCACAAACATTTTGTTCGGAGACTTATGCTGCAAATGCTCTATCTATTTAGACTTATATTTATTTGAGACTAGCTGACCCGACAGACTTCGTAGTATCTCGATCGATAAATAAAAGATCTATACTTTTGTATAAAATAAACTTAAAACAAACAAAAGTAATGCGTCCGACGGGGGAGACACATCAAAGGCAAAAGAAAATTGTTATTTTTATTTAATTCCGAGCATTTTCATATTTATCTACTTTTAAACTTTCTCTGGACTTCCACAAATAATTCAAGATCAAAATTAGCCAAATCGGTCCAGCCGTTCTCGAGTTTTAGCGAGACTAACGAACAGGAATTCATTTTTATATATATATAGAAGATAAAGCAGAGGAATTTACGACAGATCTAGTTTTAGAATAGTGATCACAGTAGGGAAAAAAATCGGAGTCGTCAGCATTTGTTGTGGGTAATAGATTCCACTTACCTCAAACTTGAACATAAGTCTGCTTCGCATTAGGAATACGCAGCCGCTCGGGCTCCATTGCCTAGGAATTAGGGATTTAGGAAGGAAAATACAATACTAGGACTAAGGATACAGGGAGTGAAGTAAAAGCAGACAGCAGTAGCTTGAGGAGGTCAGCATTGTATTCTGGTGTATTCTAATTAAAAGGAGTACAGAGTATATTTTTTTTTGTTTTCCTAGCTATTTGCTGGTAGCCTAAGGGGCAATTCCAGCTAAAGTATTATCGTTAAAATCCTCTGACCTAAATTGGAATAGTCAAGTAATGAAAAATAAATTAGGGGTGTAACTAATGAAATGAAAATGATCAAGGTTGGACGTTAACCATTTAAGCAGTCAAAATTGATTCATAGTTTCACGATTGATTTGCATTGTTTTGCCATAAAGGACCAAGAAAGTGTACCCATGTGTATCAAAAAGTATAATTAAAAAAACCTCTAAGAGTGTTTTTCAATAAATGTATTTATAGTCACGATACCGCATGTAAAAAGATTAAAATCGATATTTACACACACACACACGTGTGTTGGTATTTCACCTGGCGTATTTGATCAAATGTTGGTGCTATATTGTTAACATAAAATCGAATCAATGCTCAATTACGCAAAGTTGGTTTTGTTTCGACCGAATAGCAGCAATATTTGAGCAAATATGCCGAGCTACATGTCAGCAGTACGTGGTTAATGCGTAGGTACATGCATTCGTAATATCGAATGCATTTTGTTCATGCGATTTGATTTATCGAGTATGTGATTATTATTTTGTATCTCTTTAATTGTAGTTTTGATTTTGAATTGCGATTCGTGTTGTGGTATCGATTTATTAATAATTATTTTGATAATAAATCTTCAGTATTCGTGGTGCACTGTTAAATAAACAAGTTTAATTGTATAAATTTTCAACAATATGAAACCTGCAACTTATTTTGTGTTAGTTCAGTTTGTTCAGTAGTATAGTAACAGTAGTTTATCTCGAATGTTCTCAGCGATCAGAGCAATGACTGTCCAGTCTTCCAAAATCAGAACCCCAAATTATCTGGCGGCAGAAACAGCCTTCGTAGCTTTGGTAACCGTTTGACTCCAGTTTTTGGGAAGTGAACTCATCTGCCCACATCAGGCTAATAAATAAATAAAACAAAGTTTCGCTCTGCTTAGACCCGGCTTTTGACTGTAAGGAGACAAGTTTAATGGCTTGAGCAAACTGGAAAAGCATGTGTTCTTGGCCTCAGATAATGTCATTCAAACTAGGCGTAGATAGGGCACGTAATCGCAAAGAAGCATATCTATTCGTAACAAAGAGCCACGAATAAAGATATAAATAAAGGTTTAAAATAGGATTCGAAGAATGTTTTCGTAATAAATGCAGGTGTTTTGAAATAAAAATATAGTTAATCGCATTAAGATTACTTATGTAAGTTTTCGACATTCAATATATTTTAAGAAAATTATACGCTTAGGGGTTTCAATCGTGAGATTTTAAGTTTTTTTTTTATTGCTTAGATGGGTGGACCAGCTCACAGCCCGCCTGGTTTTAAGTGGTTACTGGAGCCCAAAGACATCTACGACATAAATGCGCCACCCACCTTGAGATATCAGTTCAATAATTATTATTGAAATAAAATTATTAGGTTCGAAGTATTTTGTGACGAGCGTGATCGTATCGACGATGCCTTAAATTAAGTAGTGACTTGAAATTTAGTCCTTAAACATTATATGCAGTGGTCTGGTTTTGGAATGCACGTTATAACTGAACTGAATGATGAAGACGTTTTCTGATATGGGTAGATATAAAAGTTCAACGGTAACCTTTAGCAACTGGTGTGAAATATTGTGAAACATGTCAGTGTGAGTACTTTTTAAGATACTGCATATTATGATGACAGTTTTTAAAGTAATACAATGTGGACAATAGATCAAATTAATAATATTGTAGACATTTTATTCCATAAAATGCACCCTCAAATGCTTTCGACAAACAAAGAATACTAAATATTATATTATGGACTTATTCTCGGTGCCGCAAGAACAATAATTATCTCGAGTGGTGTTGTTTAAGGCGAATCATTGAAGTCTTAAGATTTTGTATGCGCGAACTTAGATATCTATGAAGAATATAATGTAAACTATAAATACCATCGAGTACGGGCCGCGAACGTGACTCAGAATATTTGCAATGACAGGAGAACTGAATCTGACGTTTCGTAGACAGAGAAAAAAAAACTCGAATCTCACAAAAACCGTGACGCGGAAATCCTAGACGATGAAGGTGCGGTCGAGGGACCAATCACTCGAGCGGATGTAATGTTACTGATAAATGTTCTGAATCGAACATTCCAGTATTTTTCATAAAAAAAAAAACATCTAGACCTCGAATACGAAATTGATAATACTAGTGGTCGCCCTGTGGTCGAAATTCGACCATAATTAATTTAAATTATAAGTTTGAACACTATTATGGTCATATTGTCACATTTTTATAATCATCATTTCTATTATAATCATTGTTCTACAATCACAGCTTTCGCCAATTCTACATACACTACAGACATATAATATTAAAGAGAAACAATATTAATTTATTCCCAATTTGACCACAGAAATTAAACAATAAACAAAATAGTATATTTGCGTGTGTGTGTCAAAAACATGTGTGTAATGTTTTTTTAATAGATTTAATGTATTTTTAATCCATAGTAAAAAAATATGAACATTCTGCACTCCTCTATACTCTCTATAAGTTTAGTGTGGGAAATTTCATAGTCCTCCGTCCGAGCAATTTTCGTAACAAGGGGTACAAAGTTTTTGCTTCGCGTATTTGTATTATTGTTTTTTGTTTGTAGATTTTACTTGCAGCTTCGCTTGCGTTAATGGATAGCTGTCGGGAATAGTATTTTATTATGCATGAACAAAGGTATGCAATAAAACAAACATTGCATTTATAGTATCGGTATATAAGGGTTATTCGTTTATTGTCTAGATGAGTTTTTCACGGCCCGTATAATGTTAAATGGTTATCGAAGCCCATCACTACGTGAAAGACGTCTTTCTCCATTTTATTGTATAACAGCTGTTCACACCGGTCTACTTCATGATAGAAAAAGGTAGAGTAGTAGTACCTACTCGGGTGGGCTTACATTCCGACCTACCACCAGTAACTGCGCTATTAATCATTCTCCTACCCTTCTCCCAGTGACCTGGGGTCGGCGCAACATGTTTTCTCCTTCAATACTCCTCTATCATATACCATTTCTTCGCTCACTCCCCTCTTACACATATCGTCTTTCACGCAATCACAAGTAACTGTGCTATTAAAAATTAATAATTATACATAATATACATTGTTATTACATTTTATTTTGTTCCTCATAGAAATAAGCGGTAGGCAGCGGCTTGGCTCTGCCCCTGGCATTGCTGAAGTCCATGGGCGACGGTAACCACTCATCATCAGGTGGGCCGTATGCTCGTCTGCCTACAAAGTTAATAAAAAAAAAAACAATATGTACAGAGTACATATATGTATATAGCACATTGCAAAAAAATTTAGCCGCCTGGTATTCGAACTACGGCGCAGTCGTATCGCTTAACACGAGTACACAGGGCGTCTTATCCTTTAGGCCACGAGAACTTCGCATATTAAACAAAGATGCTAAATTTAATCGGGCATCAAACCCAAAGCCCATGTGTTTATCCTAAATAATTGATCATTAAATCAACTATTAATAAGATGAGAAGAAATTACTATCATGGAACACACTTTAGTAAAAGTAAACAGATTGTGGGATGCTATTACGAGCGACTCGGCTCAATAATCAAAAATATATGCGTCGAGATGATTTATGTATATATTTGATGATAACACAAACGAAGCAGCTCGTAACAGCTGTTGTACAAGGAAATAATGCGAATTGAATGTTAACGATCCGAGCTATATTAGTTCTGTTTGTGTGCTACATCGCTAATCAATAAGCGACAAGGCTAAACCGACCTTGCTCTTCTAAAATTATAATAAATTAGGATCACCAATAAACCATTCGGCCGTCTGGTGTAGTGGTAAGTGACATGGTCACTACACAAGGGGGTCGCGGGTTCGAATCCCGCCAAAGGAAGATATTTGTATGATAAAAATATAAAATGTCTTTTCCAGGGTTATGGATGTATATTAAATATATTATGTATAATAAAAAATCTTACATTTATTTCCGTTATCTGGTACCTGTAACACAAGTTCTTTACGAACTTGGCACGGGACCAGTTAACGTGGCGTGATTGTTAGTAAAAAAAAAATCGTCTAGTAAATATTTCTTAAGCAAAAAAACTTTTTCGTTACGATTGAAATTTTAAATATAACGAATTTTTTTGCGTGTTATTATGGTGCTGTTTAGATTGAGTAATGAATTTCGTATATGCACGCATTACACCTTAATCAACAGTTAATTAAATTGATAAACCGAATGATAAACGTTTGAGCGGGTTCACGAATCGTCCGATGTTAAATGGTTGTCTGAGGAAATAAAACGTGAATGAGGCCTTCCACCTCGGGATGTGATTTCTATTTATCAATTTGATTGTGTTACGGCTCTCCCGTCCTTCCGCGAAACCGAAACACGTGACTGATTCTCCTGAAACAGGTAGGACTTTGTTTACCAACGTAATTAATCACCAGTTTGAGGGGGGGCGGGGGGAGGAAAAAAACGGTGGGTTTTGTCTTATGTCACACAATGTTATTGCTTCAACGTTCGTAAGCAGTTCTTATGTATACATTTTCTTAGTAAAAGCGACTTCTATCAGCGTGATTTGATCACTAGCCTAGTGTAGCATTGTTCGATACGAAAAACCAAGATTATCTTAGGGTACGACAACTTCATTTGAAAATTAAATAACAAAGCCGTCGTGGCCTAAAGGATAAGATGTTCGGTGCATTCGTATCTTGCGATGCATTGGTGTTCGAATCCCGCAGGCAGGTACCAATTTTTCTAATGTAATAAGTATTTAACAAATATTCACGATTGAGTTCCACGATGAAGGAATAACATCGTGTAATAAAAATCAAACCCGCAAAATTATAATTTGTGTAATTACTGGTGGTATAACCTCTTGTGAGTCCGCACGGGTAGGTACCACCGCCCTGCCTATTTCTACCGTGAACCAGTAATGCGTTTCGGTTTGAAGAGTGGGGCAGCCGTTGTAACTGTACTGAGAATTTTAGAACTCATTTCTCAAGGTGGGTGTCGGCATTTACGTTATAGATGTCTATAGGCTCCGGTAACCACTTAACTAACACCAGGTGGGCCTTGAGCTCGTCTAACCATCTAAGCAATAAAAATAAAAAAACACGTCACGTTCTGTCATTACTTTGTTGGAAAATCGCATAATATTTAAGCCTTTTTTAATCATTTTAACGTATGTCCTTTAATTTTAATTGTGTT
Organism: Bombyx mandarina; assembly: GCF_030267445.1. Lineage (NCBI taxonomy): Eukaryota > Metazoa > Arthropoda > Insecta > Lepidoptera > Bombycidae > Bombyx > Bombyx mandarina. The sequence goes on from NC_143213.1 coordinate 13,354,823, forward strand.
GATTTTATGGCGTCGCCGTTGTATATTGAAAACGGCTAACATCCATAAAACTAAACTAACACCGATTTGTTTTATGGACTCGTGAAATCGTAATTGTTCATGTCAATGTTTATGATAATTTGTGGCACGAAGTGTGAATTATCCTTGACGGGACAGAAATATTCTACGCACCAACAAAAAAATAATTAGAGAAAATCTTTGGACGAATATTCATTAATTGCTTGCTCTTGTAGCTGCGTAATTAAAACCGTGTGACCCCGAATGGTAAACAGTCGACGTCGCTCAAAACATGTAATTTCGGATCCTCCCGATCCACTAATTCTATTAGGTACCCCAAGCACCGGTCATCGTTCTCGTCGAACCCGTCGCTTGCGAAGAAGAGCTCGGCAAGTAAATTAACCCACAGACACAGTCCACTGAGTTTCTCGTCGGATCTTCTCACTGGGTCGCGTTTTTCCGATCCGGTCGTAGATTCCGCGAAACACTGCTCTTGCTAGGGTTAGTGTTAGCAACATCGTCAGGTTTGAGCTCCTACTTGTTAAGGTTAGGCGGAAATGGTCTCTCTAGACCTAGATCGGCTTAGGAAGGAAAAAAACGGTCTTAATCTTGCCCGCGGCCATTAGGGCTGAGTTCCCCAAGATTATTTTACATGCTACTATACTACCTTTAACGCTTTTAGAAAGTTCACAACTGTTTGACGTAAGCTAACGCGACGTCATCTGAACTATTGTCCCGGGAATTCCCTGAAATATCTTCCACAATAATAAAAATGCAATATAGCCCGCGCTGAGTTTGTTTGGCTTGTTGTTCTGAGGGCTGTGGCTCTTGAACGGTACGGCAGACTTTACTTTGACTTTAAATGAAAGATCCCAAATTAAATAAAAGAAATAATTTGACTTTGAGACGGCTCTTGAGTATCATCTAATATTAGATTTGGCTTTATTGCGATGTTCGAAATAACATAATTTAAATGTAATCGTACTAGGTACTAGGTATTACGTAATGATTTTAGTATTTCACAGCTTCGAAGATAATGATTTTATGTACGTATGCGAAATGCGCCAAACGTGATTTTTTTATTATATCCATACGTACTTAGAAGTTAGAACGATACTGAAAACTATTATACATTAAATAAATGCAACTCAATACATACAGTTTAATTATTATAAAGAGAATTAATTAATTTGGAACATTGAAAGAATTATTACCTTCCAATAAAAAAAGAGACTTTCCTGACATCCTGTACTTGGCATATGTCAGTAAAATTATACATTCCAGTTTCAACAACCCCAAGTTGTGGTATTTTTTGTGTACCAGATGCCAGAAGCAAATATCACAGAACACAAAAACTCTCAGTCTCCGATATCTTAACACAAAAATGCCCTGATCGGAAATCGAACCCAGACTCCGTTGTATTTCCGGTAACTAACCATTAAACTAACGGGACGATCGGCAAGCCCTCGGTTTGTGTAAACACTAATATACACGTGTAACTTGAACCGCCTTTGACTTTATCGTCGCTTTCAATCAAACTGGATTGAGGTCAGGCTTAGTGCAGCACGGAACTCATATCGCACACGTATAGATATTTCTACTTATAGTTTTTCAAATGTATAGTTAGGGGCTCTTTTATTATGTCAAACCGCAAGCTGCTTTCAGACTACGCTATAATACAATAGCATATAGTATATAGCTCATAGCACAACAATATCGCGCACCATACATTGTTATAGACAAGTTCACACTGTACTGTACTATATATTATTGGCTTACTATACGCTGCTATACTATAAAATTGGTCTTCGATTTTCAAAGATCGTGGTCGACTAAGCTTACTATATTACTATACTATACTATAAATGCTTGCGATCATATCGCGTAATGTGAACGCCATGCTGTATAGTATAAGTATTAGGTCCTTCTTTGCTAAATTATAGCGTATACAAGTATAGCGTAGTCTGAAAGCAGCTTTATTTGGACTGATAGAAATTCCATTTATGGTCAAATGAGAGGACCGGTGAATGAACATTACGAGAAAAATGTTTTTGTAGAAAAAGCAACTAAAGGCAGAGCTTTTTGTCGCTTTTTAATTTTTATTGCTTGGACGGCTGAACAAGCTCACGGCCTACTTGGTGGTTTTTTTTACTGCTTAGTTGGGTGGACGAGCTTACAGTCCACCAGGTGTTAAGTGGTAACTGGAGCCCATAGACATCTACAACGTAATTGCCGCTACTCGACTTTGAGATATGAGTTCTAAGGTCTCAGTATAGTTACAACGGCTGCCCCATCCTTCAAACCGAAACGCATTACTGCTTCACGGCAGAAATGGGCAGGCTGGTGGTATCTACCCGTGCGGACTCACAAGAGGTCCTACCAAGAGTGTTAACGTTTTACCGGAGCCCATAGTCATCAACGACATAAATGCCCACACTTATAACTCGAACGCATTAGTGCTTTTCAGCAGAAATAGGTGGGGTGGTGGTACTTACCCGTGCGAGCTCACAAGATGCCCTATCACCACTAAAGTAGTCAGGTTTAATTGTGACTATTTTGCTGTCAAGTGAAGTAAAACAGCTACAAACAATATGCGTACTAGGAACAATATTTTTAACTACCCTACTTCATAAGCAACCCTGTTAGTATATCGTTCTAATTTTGACGGATGACTTGCTAAGATTACATCGTTTTTTAAGGGCTTTAAAAGACGCATTATAGCTAATTACTATCGGCTTATGATGTACACATTTTTATGTCATGCCTTCTACAAATGTGCTCTATATTTTTTATTTCATCGTCGTTCATTACATTCGGTCCAAATAAAACTTGCAACATAGACATATTTCGTCTGCTTTATTTAGCGTCTAGTGAAGTACCAAATACCGCTTGACATACGTTGTATACATAATGCGCTATTTAAATGCGTTATGTATTATTATTTATCTACGGCTGGTCAAGATACGGGGACTTTTTAATGAAAGATCACGTCATAGTTACTTTGTAATCGAAACAAGACCACCCTCAATTTGATTTGTTTATCGATAACGCAGTTACCTACCCGTGCGGACGCACAAGAGATTCTATCACCAGTAATTACACAAATTATAATTTTGCGGGTTTGATTTTTATTACACGATGTTATTCCTTCATCGTGGAACTCAATCGTGAGCATTTGTTAAGTACGTATTTCATTAGAAAAATTGATACCCGCCAGCGGGATTCGAACACCGATGCATCGCAAGATACGAATGCACCGAAAATCTTATCCTTTAGGCCAAGACGACTTCGTTATTTAATTTTCAATTGAAGTCGCCGTAGCCTAAAGTAATCCATAATAATAAATAATTTCTCTGTCCCTATATTTGTCCCTATGTATGCTTAAATCTTTAAAACTACGCAACGGATTTTGATGCGGTTTTTTTAATAGATAGAGTGATTGAAGAGGAAGGTTTATATGTATAATAACATCCATTAAATAGTGGAGAAATCAATAATAAATTACAGTTTCCGAAGCGAAGCGAGGGCGGGTCGCTAGTTTCCTATATAACATGATATGTTTTTTTTAATGACTGTTAAATCCCACCCAGTAGTTTTGTGATGCTTGATCAAATAAACAAATAGATAGGTAGGTCAGCGACTGTCAAACTTTTGCAATAGTTTTTACATTACTTGTAAATAATAAGGTAGATCTACTCATTTACTGGGGGTATGGCATTTTATGGTAGGTACTAATACTACCACTATTTCTGCCGTGAAGCTGTAGTGCGTTTCGGTTTGAAGCGTATGGTAGTCGTTATATTGTAAAAACTGAGAATTAGAACGTCTCAAGGGTTACGGTATCTGCATTTAGTTTATTGATATCAATGGGCTTCAATAACCACTAAACACCAGCTGAGTTGCAGGTTATCCACCCATCTAATAAAAATAACTGATATTTCCTATAATTTTCTTACTCGAACAAGGTCCAAGCAATTTGCTATACGATCGATTAGGTGTAGCCTGTAGCGCTGGAAAAAAAAACAGTTCACTGGACACTAATAATTTGACAGAAACGCAACTCTAACATTCATCTATCCAGAATATTCCATTTTATTCACAATATCAATGAGCACTACTACGCTCGAAAAACAGAATGTAGTCATTATCAAAATCGGAATATTTCTTATTGAAAACCAAGCCCATACAGATCAGAGACGATCGCTTTTTGTTAAATATGAAAAGAGAATGTGCTCACTTAAAAATCCGAGGACGATATATATTGTTAAACGACTTAAAGGCAGACTATTAAAAGTTTCGTAAGTAATAAAAAGTAAGGATGTAGATAGAAGGCGTTTTCAAGTGCACGGGGAAAGGGGGAGCCTTGCATTCAACACCAATGAAGCAGGCAGTACTGCGTGGGTGTCTTGTTCCTTTTTTATAACGCTTTGTACGATTTTTCTTTGTTTTAAATGCTACTCAATCGTTCGTATAATCAAATTTTTAGGGTAAAAGGCTTCGTTGTGAATCAAATTTAGAATAAAAAATTGTATCTCTATATATTAATACGTGAAGCAAAAACTTTGTATCCCTTTTTACGAAAATTGCGCGGACGGAAGAGTATAAAATTTTCCACACTTATAGAGAATATAGAGAAGAAGTGCACAATGCTAATATTTTTTTAAAATAATGCATACAAGATACATTAAATCAATAAAGAAAACATTACACACACTACATAGGATGTATTTGACGCACACACGCATGCATACTATTTATTGTCAAACTTTTGTTCTTGACGTCTGTTGTCAATTTGAGAATAGATTAAATATTTTTTGTCTTTGTTAATATTTTGTATAGTGTAGTCTTGGCGAAATTTGTGATTATAGAAGATACAATCATAATAGTGTATAAACTTACAATTCCAATTAGTTATAGTCGAATTTCGACTACTGCGGGACCTCTAGTTTTAATTTAATTGTTTACTTGAAAAGAATTATTTTCATAGGTTTTCGCGTGTCGTAGACATAATTTAACCCCTTAACCCACAAACACAGCCCACTGAGTTTCTCACCGGATCTTCTCAGTGGGTCGCGTTTCCGATCCGGTGGTAGATTCTGCGAAGCACTGCTCTTGCTAGGGTCAGTGTTAGCAACTCTCCGGTTGAGCCCCGCGAGCTCATCTACAAATGTTAGGGCGAAGCTGAAATAGCCTCTCAAGGCTATCATCATAGGTAGGAAAAAAAAAGTAATAACTGAATCCAATTTTAAGGTTCAATCTCGCGTTTTTGAAACTATCATCGAAATAATTTTCGGACATTTCGTATACTCTACAGTTTTCGTGGTCACGGTAGACCTAGGTGTTGTATATTAACATTTGAAAATTGCGCTGACTACCGTCTATTTTTACATTTCATTTCAGACACAGCGAACTAAGTGTAATAGTGTCTTGAGATCTGGCCGTTTGCTTCACTTAGGTTTTAATCTTCACGTTAAGTGGATCCGGGGTGGTAGTTTGATGGCTTTATTATTTTTCATTAAAATTTTATAATTGTATAAATTTTTGCGTGAAAAACTCGTACAATTTTTTTTTTGGGATTCCAATAACAATCCCTCTAAAATCTCCAAGTGAAATAAATGCCTCCTGAAAAGTATTTACGCTACGCACTTGAAGCGTACTGTGGTTCGCATAAAGTAAATAAATCTGTTTGTTCGATTAATTACCATATAATAACTTTCAAAAACATCGACCTCGATAAAAATGTAAATAACTTTGTTGAAATCAGCTCGAGGGTATTATCGCTTTATACATATATTTATAATTGTTTGTGGAACTTTGGCAATTTGAAGCGGAGCGGTTAATAGGGAAATCAATTAAATTGCTAAATCAAATTTTTAAAAAAACATCTGCAATATACGAAGTAAAAAGTGAAAATTAACCTATTTGGATGCGGGTACAATACAATAGTTTATTTGGCGGCGTTTTTTTTTAAGGGATTTTATGACCTGGTAACTGAGACCTTTAAGTCATGTCTTATTTTAATTTATATTCATATTTTTATGAAAAATGATGTTATGGATTGAATTGAAATGAAGATGAATAATTTGAGATATTAATCAACTGGGATGAAATGAAATGATATGGGATGAAATATAATCTCAGTAAAATGGTGGTCATTTACTAAGATTTTTTCAGTGGACTTTTTGGAGGATCCCGAGAAGTTACGTCCAGCGCCTTTGTTTCATTTTCCCACATTTATGTACTTTCACAGATATTAAACAGTTAATAACCACCATTATTACACATTTAAACCCGAAGAAACACTAAATAGACAAAATAAAACGAATCATACAACTTCACTCCTCGCGTTCCCGCCAAAAAGTCCTGGCGGCGTTTAAATGAAAATTTTTAAATTACCCTCATATATTTTTTATTTCTTAATTTTCACTTTTGTTAGTACCTATCTTTAATATAGTCCTATTTTTTTCTTTTATTACATTATAATTTATCTTATTAACGCTTTTTAGTTGTTTGATTATAAACAAAGGTAATCAGGTCTGTGTTCTGTATTGTAGTCAGTGTAGAATACAATGAATCATTTTATTATTTAAATAATATACATAAAAATACGTTTTTTTAATGTTTTGTTTCTGATTTTACATCCATATTGCATTCATTAAAAATAACATTTCACTTAGGATATTTGAAAAAAAAAATTACAATATTATAATTTCGGAATAAAATTAAAATTAATGTCATAAAAGTTACGAATTACTAAAAAATGAATGTCAAAACTACGGTAATCTCCTATAAGCTGGTTTATCTCTATATATAAAAATGAATTGCTGTTCGTTTGTCTCGCTAAAACTCGAGAACGACTGGACCGATTTGACTATTTTTGGTTTCGAATTATTCGTGGAAGTCCAGAGAAGGTTTAAAAGGTAGATAAATATGAAAATGCTCGGAATTAAATAAAAATAACAATTTTGTTTTCTCTTTGACGTGTCCCCCGTCGGACGGATTCTTTTTGTTTGTTTTAAGTTTATTTTATAAAAAGGTTTAGGCTTAGGCACTACGAAGTCTGCCGGGTCAGCTAGTAATATATAAAATAATAAACCTTACGTTACATACTTCCACAATTGATATTATAAAACACACAACTGATCATTATTGTATTTCGATTATTATTCTATATCTTTGGAATTCAGTGTATTGGACATTTGAAAGGACGCCCACAAATTTCATGTCGCTATTTGCCTGTCACATGCAATAATCTCATTTTCAACGATTCGCTGCGAATGCCACGCCACGGCTGTTTGATAAAATCGATTCAAATACGCAGTAGATACAAATTGTATCTAAAAATGTAGTCGATATGCAAATACAAATAATAAATTACATACTAGAGGTCCCGCAGTAGTCGAAATTCGACTATAATTAATTGTAATTGTATAATAAGTTTGTACACAATTATGATTGTATTTTATACTTCTATAATCACAAATTTCGCCAAGACTATAAAATATTAATAAAGACAAACAATATTTAATCTATTCTCAATTTGACCACAGACGTCAAGAACAAAAGTTTGACAATAAATAGTATGCATGCGTGTGCGCGTCAAATACATGGTATGTAGTGTGTGTAATGTTTTCTTTATTGATTTAATGTATCTTTTATGCATTATTTAAAAAAAATATTAGCATTGTGCACTTCTTCTCTATATTCTCTATAAGTGTGGGAAATTTCATACTCCTCCGTCCGTGCAATTTTCGTAAAAAGGGATACAAAGTTTTTGCTTCACGTATTAATATATAGATTATATATGTTTTAATTTAACGCTGATGATTAGTAAGTAAATAAATGAACGACTAGCATTCGCATTAATGCTTTTTATTTTACCAACACTGGCACTTTGGTATTTACTTGTTTTGGTGACTGTATCTTTGGCTTTTTTCTTTTTCAAATAATTTAATTCACTCCAACGACTTCGACCTTATGTCAAACGAGTAATATAGAGAAAGAATAGCTCTTAAATTTCGTGTGTGCTTTTAAAATACGAATTTGCATTTTTAACACACACTAATATTGTCAAGTTAAGAGACAAAGGATTCGTGAAAACAGGTTTCTCTCTATGAATATTTGAAACAAAACAGACTGTATATGATAACGTAAATATGCAATGCAATGGAGAAAGTTGAGAGAATAGACGAATAGCTTAGTTAGGCACGGATTTGTAGCACGATACTTCATTTGTACGTTTGAAATATAAATTTGGTTTTAGAACGGACAAACTGAAGGTTAGTGCCCGAAGCTGACTTTAATGGTATTGTGACTCGACACGGATAGACACGGGAAGCAGTCATGCATTCCGGACTGAAGGGGTGCCAACTGTAACATAACTTTCACTGGCGGTAGGACCTCTTGGGAGTCCGCACGGGTAGGTACCACCACCCCGCCTATTTCCGCCGTGAAGCAGTAATGCGTTTCGGTTCGAAGGGCAGGGTAGCCATTGTAACTATACTGAGACCTTAGAACTTATATCTCAAGATGGGTGGCGCATTTACGTTGTAGATGTCTATGGGCTCCAGTAACCACTTAACATCAGGTGGGCTGTGATCTCGTCCATCAATCTAAGCAATAAAAAAAAACATACAATCATAACTTTGAGTTCATGTCTCATAGGCGTGGCGGCAACGAAGTTCATGATGACCAACACTCCGGCCTTTATGTAAAATTTGGCTATTAATTTCGGGGTACCTAATTGGCCCGAGTGACCGCGTTAGTGTATTCGTGTTATTTCCGATCGATACAATAGACACTGGAAAGTTCTGCTAAATGTCGTAATAACGAGGCGTGTCCGAATCGAACCAGTTCTCGCTCGTTCGCAGATTATGCATAAAATAGGAGATGCGACATTTCGTAGCGTGATTGAATGATATCGCCACCCACACTAAATGCTTCTTGGAGCACCGCATTAAATATTTCTTGGAAATAAAATTTGATACTGAACAACAATGCACATGTACAATGTAAAATATACGTTGTTGTTATTTTTTTCTTGTCTATAGACTGTAGCTTTTGATTCTTCTCAGCCTGTCCACTGTCCACTGCTAAACATAAGCCTCTCCAACTGATCTCCAGTGCGGCCAGTCCGTTGCCACCTGCATCCAGTGGCCAGTGGTCGTCGTTTTTGTGGATGATAGCCGGGTCTCTGCCGGGGATTCTTTGCACCCCTGCCCCGCCGTCACCGTGGCCGCTACCATAGCCAGGAATAGCGGGGCCGCCGGGGACTAGGGGCCTGGTCTCTCTGTTACTTTCCATGGAGGTATTTAGCATACTGTACCATGCTGGCTAGACGAGTTGGTACAGGGTTTATTTTCGAGTTATCCTTCTCTTGCACTGATGTCTTGTGCATATTCCGTTAGTTGGTTTTTACGACTCCCTGGGATAGTAGGGGTATACACACATTGAAGCCGTCGTGGCCTAAAGGATAAGACGTCCGGTGCATTCGTATCGAGCGATGCACCGGTGTTCGAATCCCGCAGGCGGGTACCAATTTTTCTAATGAAATACGTACTTAACAAGTGTTCACGATTGACTTCCACGGTGAAGGAATAACATCGTGTAATAAAAATCAAACCCGCAAAATTATAATTTGCGTAATAATTACTGGTGGTAGGACCTCTTGTGAGTCCGCACGGGTAGGTACCACCACCCCGCCTATTTCTGCCGTGAAGCAGTAATGCGTTTCGGTTTGAAGGGTGGGGTAGCCGTTGTAACTATACTGAGACCTTAGAACTTATATCTCAAGGTGGGTGGCGCATTTACGTCGTAGATGTCTATGGGCTCCAGTAACCACTTAACACCAGGTGGGCTGTGAGCTCGTCCACGCACCTAATCAATAAAAAAAAATTAAAAATAAAAATTGTATACTTACTCCGCCACAGCACGGATAATGATTGATTTTGATTGATTATCGAGAGTTGAATACGTTTCACCATGTAAAAAGTTTTGATCTTTTTTTATTGCTTAAATTGATGAACAAGCTCAAGTACCACTCGGTGTTAAGCGGTTACCATGGCCCGTAGACATCGTAACGCGAGTGCCATGACTTGAGATGGAAGTCTCAATTATATTGTTCGCCTATTACGTTTCTTTTTTTGCCTATTCGCTGGAAGCTTATTCGGTAATTCATATCCGTGCGGGCTCATGATACGCGCAACAGACGCGCTTCAAAACAAACTACTCATATATTATATGAGCTTAGTTTTAATAGATAAGCTTAAAAACATTCCATTGTAATTTGGCATTTATTAAATTTAGCCTTCACATCGACTAAACGTGTTTTGAATTTTAATCACTATTTACATTGCAATAAAATTTGATTTTTAAATGTTACTATTCATTTGAAGTCACACAAAGGCTTTTGACGATTCAAATATTAGAGTTTATGTTCGCGTCCTCAAGTGATTAGATAGTAAATTTAAATTGTGTAAACATTTCGTAGGGAATCCGATAATTAAGACTTATCTTGATTTCAGTCACTCGAATATAAATCGATTTGAATATAAAAATCTAGTTGTCCAACAGATAAGAAAGTACCATAATGTGGCTATGTGTATAATATCTATATATAAATAGACATGTTTTGCATTGTTTTAATTAGAAGGGTTTCTGTCACACTTGCATTCTGATTTTTAAACTCACGGAATTTAAATTTTCCGCGACAGTTTTCGATCTAGCTATTCAAGCCGGGACTACCCGGAGCATTGGCCATCTATATAAACAAAGAGTGCTCTGAAATTATGTGCGTATGACGTAATAAGCACAGGATCAAATTTTTAGTTCTATATTTGAAACACTTGTCCGGTGCTTGCCTCTAATGAGGTCTGCTTCATGGTTCGGAGGCAGGTTTGTTGAGCGACAGGGTTTTCAGTCGCTTCACTTCTGACATAAACCGACCACCGCCCCCAACGCATTAATGGAAATCGGATATTTGTCTCGGATCCAAAAGATTCTGGTCCCTTACAAAAAATATCGCGATATCTTCATTTAATACAGTTATTAAAATTTATTAGCACGATTACAGTAGGACTCGATAGATGCCGTTACTAGTTTTCTGAATCGCGCTAACACACAACCCTTTTCAGACCAATGAGTTTCTCAGCGGATTTTCCAAGTGGGTCGCGTTTCCGATCCGGTAGTAGATTCTGCGAAGCACTGCTCTTGCTAGGGCCAGTGTTAGCAACACTCCGGTTTGAGCCCCGTGAGCTTACCTACACGTCAAGGAGATGCTGAAATAGCCTCTCAAGGCTATAAGCATAGGAAGGGAAAAAACCCTTTTTTTCTGTCATGTCACTGAGTTTCTCGGCGGATTTTCTAAGTGGGTCGCGTTTCCGATACGGTGGTAGATTCTGCGAAGTACTACTCTTGCTAGGCCTAGTGTTAGCAAATTCGTTAGGCTGAGCCCCGTGAGCTCACCTACTCGCTCGGTGAAGCTGGTACAACCCCTGGAGGTTACCGGCATAGGTAGGCAAAAAAAATAATGTTTCGTGACCACTCGGTGGAATGCTGGGGCACAGCTGGTCTTGTTTATAATACAGTAGCATTCATACCAGCCGGATTCAAGACTTTTAGCCACCATACTATGATCCCACGTTCCAAGGTTGATTACGGTTCATGACCACGTCTACCGATCAACGATTATATAATGATAGTTCAAGTGATGTTCATCATACGTTGGATAACTTCCCACGCAGCTAAACTATTGTATTTTCTTAATTCAGTTTTAAGTGTCATGGAAGTGGAAACTTTATTTTTTTATTGCTTAGATGGGTGGACGAGCTCACAACCCACCTGGTTACTGAAGCCCATGGACATCTACAACGTAAATGCCGCCACCCTCCTTGAGAAATGAGTTCTAAGGTCTCAGTTTTTATAGTATGTATAAGGGCTGCCCCGCCCTGCAAACCGAAACGCATTACTGCATTTACTGCTTCACGGAAGAAATAGGCAGGGTGGTGGTACCTACCCGTACGGACTCAAAAGAGGTCTTACAACCAATAACCTAATCTGAAATATGAAATTGTTTAAAAAATAAATCATAACATCAACTATGGGCGCAAATACTGGTAACCGAACAACATGCAATGTTTTTTTTTACGTGATAGATGGAAAAACGGTAATACGTCTTGACCTGGTTCACTTGGGAGCAGCTTCCATTCGTTCGGTCTCGATAATACAGCACGGCAACCGAGATGAACGTTCCAACATTAACTTTCTAATTACGTAAATGGATAACTCGACTTTGCTAATGCTAGTTGAAGCGTTACTGAGATCCGGAGATACTTCACAGTCTGAGGAATCAATTTTATTGTAAGGTAAGGTTTAGGGTTTTGACTGACCCGGTGGTGCAGCAGTTAGTGACTCTGATTGTTGCGCCGCGGGTCGTATGTTCGATTCCCATATCGAGATAACATTCGTGTGATTAACAGGTTTGTTTGCTCTTTGTTTGGGAGCTTATTGTCTTTAAAAATGTATTATTTTATGGACTGAACAAACTGAGTTGCTTTGTAAAGAGAAACAACATTTAAAGCTATTGCTTCACCAGTTCTTATGTTTCAATATTCTAAATACCATTATGTGTCACCTTTATGTATAACTTGTTATAACCTCTTTAAGATTTATGTCGTAAATCATATATAGGTTACATATATTTAAACATATGTATTTAAAAGTATGTATGTCAGTCTCTGGTACCCATAACACAGCGAATCCTAAATTGGGGCCGGATAACCGGGCGTGATTTGTTTCCAATTACATATTTATTTGTTTATATTTATTATTAGGGTACACCCGTTACATCCTCTATACGCCGTCTGATTCTATTTGATTGGTTACTCTTGTTTACGAGCGAGAACGACTTAAAAGCATTCAAGTCTCACATAAAACTAACTTTAATGCGTATATTAAATAGCGTTGATTATCGTTTGTCATACGTTTTTTTACGGCCAAGGTTTCGAAATATTAAAGCAGTTGATCATTTGAAATGTAATGTCCGTTTTGAGCATTTAATCGATTGTTTTTAAAGTTTACGATGACCTGACGCAAGTTGATTGTGGTATTATGGCAACCTCGCACGCTCTGCTTAATGTTGTTACGACTTTTGTGCCGTGGGCTAACACATCAATAATTTTAGCCCGTGTTAGGCAGATAGGAGCAAATGGCGTGGAATGATCTGGAATAAACTCTTGTTGCGAGGAGGTGGTCACGATCCTCAGCATTGAGGAAACCGAAGCGAGAAGAAAGAAGACCTCGTAACCACACGACGTTGCGTAGTAAGCTGAAAGCTCGCATTTTTCGGGTCATCGTTCTCGTCGAACCCGTCGCTTGTGACGAAGGGCTCGAGTAAATTAACCCTCAGACACAGCCCACTGAGCTTCTCGCTGGATCTTCTCAGTGGGTCGCGTTTCCGATCCGGTAGTAGATTCTGCGGAGCACAGCTTTTGCTAGGGTTCGTGTTAGCAACGTCGTCAGGTTTGTGCCCCACGAGCTCACCTACTAGTTAAGGTTACGCTGAAATAGCCTCTCAAGGCTATCAGCTTAGGTAGGAAGAAAAAAAAAATCGGTCGGGCGCTGAGCGTATTCTAAACTGATTTCCATTTACAAAACTAAGCTTGGGAACCGGGACAAAACCGGGTCAAAGTCATGATTAATGTTTCATAAAACGTTTCTTTTTCTCATAAAGATTTAATCAGAATGAAAATTCCTTTAAAGCTCATTATATGATGTCTCGTAAATTCTTTCTTGTTGTTTTGCTTTTCGATTGACCTAATTTGCTGTTGACCTGTTGCTACGTCTTTATTCTGACTTCCGATATATTCAACAAACATTTTTTTTTTCTTCATTTACCCATAAATATATATATAAAAAAGATTTAAAAGATTTCAATGATGTGTGTGTACAAATTTATTAACACACTAGCTGTACCCGTTCGCTTCGCTGGGCATTTAATATTAACTTTACTATTGCTCAATCCCACAAATATTCTCATCATTAACGCCCCCGCAACTCATATAGGCAGTCCAACACTCATATAAATATTAGCCTATCCATTCAGTACGTGTATTTCCTACAGGGATACCAAGTTTCAAGTTAATCGGATGCATGGTCCGGTATTTATAACGGAACATCCGTAAAAACCACTGTAGATTTATATATTAGTATAGATTAGGCTTAGAAAATATGGTTAGAGGAAAAGAGATTCTTGATATCGAACTTCGAAGGCGAGCGATGCTTTTTTTTTCTCCAGCTAATCGTTGGTAGACTAGGGGACTTTGCCAGCTACGCCCGGACGGGAAGCAGTGAACGATTCACACGATGTCGGGTGGGTGGATTTGTTTACCAAACGAACACTTTACTAGTACATTTGGTACATTTGTTTGCTGGTAGGACGTGTTGTGAATCCGCACGGGTAGGTACCACCACCATGCCTATTTCAGCCTTAAGCAGTAATGCGTTTCGGTTTGAAGGGTGAGGCACAAGAACGGCCCAACCACGAGTGAGTTTACGAATTTTGTTTGGATTTCACGAAGCTTACATAGAACCACACTTGAGTTCGCGTTAAATCTTTGACCCACAAAAGCATATGCTGCCAATAAATATGGTTTCAAAAGCCAAAAACAAAAACACGTTTAAACAGCAAGCCTAATTAGAAAAGTAAAACAAATATTTTCCATATCCTGATAATCTTGGACATTTATTGAAGACAAAGTAATAACATTATTTTAATACCATCGGTCCTTTATTCCTTTCCAAATTTTCTAAATAAACGGACGTCTTGAAGTTCGTGAAAATTACCTTGAAAGATTTTGTTAAATAGATAATAGTTAACGTAATTAAATCGTGTTAAAAAAGAGGTAATACCGGATATACTATACTGGGAATACTGAATATATATTAAAGCTATATTTCAGTATATGCAACGACTACGTAATTCCATTTATCGTATGAATACTAGTTCGGATTTCGCTATAAAATATTGCACTGATTTCATTAACCCTTATATATACTATAGTATAATATGATCGAATGGAATTGGGTTCGTTTCATCGTATCATTGTCGTAATTTTATCAGCAATTCCGTTGAAACATGTGTCAATCGTTTCCGATATATTATCAATGTTGCCCTTTTGCATTATAAGTTATAACATAAATTATGTACTTCTGGTTAGGCTATTTGTGTGTGTTTGTATAAGTGGAAAATGTAATTGTTGACATGATAAAATCAAGATTTTCCAACAAACAAGTAAGTACTATTTCAATGATGAACACTAACGTAATAATAATAATAATAATAATTGAGATGTATGTAGTAGTTTTTTTTCATTCAAGGATTTCATACTGTGTAACACAAATATTGGTTCACGAATGCTGAAATGAATAATGAAATTATTTTTTTAGAATTATTATTTACTTAAAAACCACTATAGCGCGAGCTCGGTCGGTATATAAGAGTCCTCCTAGATGAAATAACAAATCGCCTCCCAAGCCTCTACACAACGCCCCCACTTTTTTCCGGGTCTTTTACCGCCCCCTTTAGGCCTGTGGCGCCCAAAAAGGGGCGTTATCGCCCACTTTGGGAATGGCTCGATGATTTTGTAGGAATTAAGAATAAGACATCAAACAAAAGTACACAATTAAGTTTATACGTTGACCAGAGTCTTGTTCTTCTTCTTCTTCTTCTTAGTCGAATACTTCATTGCTGAAGGTCGTGTCCTTGAAAGCCCTTCGTGGTCCTTTGTACCCTCAGCTTCCATTTGCTTCGGTTTTCGGCTTCTCTCAGGGCGTTCGCAACAGAGAGTCCAGTGAGCGCAGTTATCTGATCCGTCCAACGGTATTGTGGCCGGCCAGAGTAAAGAAGTGTAATAAATGAGCGACAACATTGTGTGGTGACAAATAATTACGTACATCCAAAAGAGACGGACACGATTGTAGGTCACGTCGAGAACAATAGGTAAAGCGAGCGCAATGCATTGTTTTATAAATTCGATTATGCTCTGCAATGACACAGAAAAATAAACCTTCATTCGCTTATGATATTGTAATTTTGTAGCCTCTCATGCTGGTGGTGAGACGTGGTAAATTATGTTCGTAATAAAAACTCATCACAGGAAAATTAATTGGTTGTCTGTAAAGTCCAATACCTTTTAGAGTATTGAGCGGTAGGCAGCGGCTTGGCCCTGCCCCTGGCATTGCTGAAGTCCATGGGCGACGGTAACCACTCACAATCAGGTGGGCCGTATGTTCGTCTGCCTACAAGGGCAATAAAAAAAAGTCTGCTTACGGACGTCAGTTTTTTTTTTATTGCTTAGAAGGATGGACGAGCCCACCTGGTTTTAAGTGATTACTGGAGCCCATAGACATCTACAACGTAAATGCACCACCCACCTCGAGATATAAGTTCTAAGATTTCAGTATAGTTACAACGGCTACCCCACCCTTCGAACCGAAACGCATTACTGTTTCACGGCGGAAATAAGCGGGGTGGTGGTACCTACCCTTGCGGACTCCCAAGAGGTCCTACCACCAGTGATTACGCAAATTATAATTTTGCGGGTTTGATTTTTATTACACGATGTTATTCCTTCACCGTGGAAGTCATTCGTGAACAATTGTTAAGTACGTATTTCATTAGAAAAATTGGTACCCGCCTGCGGGACTCGGAACATCGGTGCATTGCTACATACGAATGCACCGGACGTCTTATCCTTTAGGCCACGATAACTAAAGTTCTACGTAATAACATCGGTAGCAGAACTATTCGAACTACTAGCTCTGAAGTCACGCGAGAAGAGAGATAAATGTGTCACAAGCCAACGCTTGAGTCGATCGTGCCTATCTATCGCTTGTACCGCGCTTCCTTTTTTTTTTGCTGCCTAAGCTAATTTGAGAGGCCATTCCAGCGTAACCCTAACAAGTGAGCTCACGGGGCTCAAACTTGACGACGTTGCTAACACTAACCCTAGCAAGGTAGTGCTTCGCAGAATCTACCACCGGATCGGAAACGCGACCCACTGAGAAGATCCGACGAGCAACTCAGTGGGCTGCGTCTGTGGGTTAATTTACTCGTCGAGCCCTTCGTCGCTCTTTACTGGTGGTAGGACCTCTTGTGAGTCCGCACGGGTAGGTACCACCACCTTGCCTATTTCTGCCGTGAAGCAGTAATGCGTTTCGGTTTGAAGGGTGGGGCAGCCGTTGTAACTATACTTGAGACCGTACAACTTATATCTCAAGGTGGGTGGCGCATTTACGTTGTAGATGTCTATGGGCTCCAGTAACCACTTAACATCAGGTGGGCTGTGAGGTCGTCCACTCATCTAAGCAATAAAAATAAAAAAAGCGACGGGTTCGACGAGAACGATGACCGGTGCTTGAGGTAACTAAAAGCACCGTTAGTGGATCTGGAGGATTCGAGATGACAGCCGCGCTCACGCTTGCACGCTCAGGCTCAGGCGTAACATGATGATACTTTTTCGTGCGTGCAGCCGCTGTTTATCGATTTATAAAACGTTATCACGTCAAAAATGAAACTGAAAACGAATATCGGTCATTAATAATTTTATAATTGCTCATTATACGAATAAGCTTCGGATATATTAAATTAGTATTAGCATTTGTTTGAGACAGGAGGTTTGGCCGCCGGCCCGAAAAAAAAGGGCATGTCCATCTTCAAAAATGTGCAGTCAGAGACAGCGGTTTGGCTGTGCTCCGACTTTGCGACGTTGTTTAACAAATGGCCGTAAGTTTGTCTAAGTTCGATTGACTATAAAAAAAGGAATTGTTCACACTTCAATACTTCTCTTCTTTTTCTCCACCTTATCCCACTAGGTTGGGTCGGCTCAGAGAGAGTCAGCAAGAGAAAAAATTGTTCTCTTCCATTCTCTTCTATCAGCCGTCTTCTCAACATTCACTCCTCTCTCTCTCATATAGTCATTCACACACTCCATCCATGTCTTCTTTGGTCGACCTCTTCCCCCTCTACCTTGCACTACCATTTCCATACGTCTCCTAGTCACATGCATCTCCTCTCTACGCATCACATGTCCAAACCACGCTAACCGCCGCTCTTTGATTTGTTGATTACCGGGGATACTTTCACACTTCCACACATCACTTCAATACATGTAATATAGTCAACAATTCGAGTACATCTATATTATACGTGAAGCAAAAACTTTGTATCCCTTTTTACGAAAATTGCGCGGACGGAGGAGTATGAAATTCTCCACACTTATAGAGAATATAGAGAAGAAGTGCACAATGCTAATATTTTTTTAAAATAATGCGTAAAAGATACATAAATCAATAGAGAAAACATTACACACACTACATACCATGTATTTGACGCACACACGCATGCATACTATTTATTGTCAAACTTTTGTTCTTGACGTCTGTTGTCAAATTGAGATTAAATATTGTTTGTCTTTGTTAATATTTTTTATAGTATAGTTTTTGCGAAATTTGTGATTATAGAAGTATAAAATACAATCATAATAGTGTACAAACTTACAATTATAATGAATTATAGTCGAATTTAGACTACTGCGGGTCCTCTAATAATAATAAACAGTGCTAGGTATTTCAAACGGGTTTGTCAGATTGACAAGACCTTTAAACAATGTGTTTGGATGTGAACGGCGTGACTAAATAAACGATGTTCGATCGAAGAACATTGTATGTGTTTTAATGCACTAGAGAAAACATCAAGGAAAACGACGTAGCAATAGGGGATTTCTTGTCAACATCGAAAACAAACTACGGAAATTACGTGTCTAAGGTATGTGTATATTTGCGTGGAAATATCGAGGCGTAAAAAAAATAATATCTGTACTATGGCAAAGTCCAGGGAGGTTTATGATTTTAGCTGTATGAAGTCGAAGCTTCAACTGTATAACGGCTGTCTCAGGCTTTAAATTCACGGCAGAAGGACGGTAGTAATAATCCGTGAGGGCTCAATACAGGCCGGTTTCCGTTCATCCTTAAGTATTACGCAAATGGTAAAAAAATTCGGATTTCATGTTTACACGATGCTTTTTTTCGTCGTGACGGTAGTTGGTGACCTTACTCCGTTGTGTATTTGTCCGGCAAAGAACATCTAGATTTTATTTAATATTAACTATTGTTAATATTTTTTGTATTCTGTACACTGTTGTGTAATTTATAAAATTTTGGTAGTATTTGCTTTCTTTTTCTTTATTTTAAACCCAAAGCTCACCATCAGTCATTAAACATAAGGTACTGAACTGTTTTGCCTTTGCCTTAATTCAACGCCGATTTACCAGTAATTTAAATGAGTCGTCACAAGATAGGAGTCGCAGCGAACAACGGTAACAAGTATTCGTAAAACAAGCTATGAATCATTTGGCTTTACGCGTGCGTTACAAGCTTTTACAAAATACAAAATATTAACTGTACAGGAAAATGTGTATAAAAATTTAATAACTATGAAATAACATAGTTCAGCGGTTTGATTACGGTGTGCCGCAAATGAATCACGCGTTCCGAAGGGTTCAAGTCTTGTTCTAATGGAATTGAATATTGATTCGTGTCTTTAGGCTACGTTCATAATAGTAAATTTATGCTCCTAGAACTTGAGGACTTGAATTGATTGTAAGAATTGATTGCAGGCTAGTCAAAGACCTTTATACTCGTAGTTTGGTTTACATATTAAAAAACCCGATAAGTCTTGCAAGTTTTTTTTTTATATTGCTTAGATGGATGGACGAGCTCACAGTCCACCTGATGTTAAGTGGTTACTGGAACCCATAGACATCCACAACGTAAATGCGCCACCCACCTTGAGATATAAGTTCTAAGGTCTTAAGTATGGTTACAACGGCTGCCCCACCCTTCAAACCGAAACGCATTACTGCTTCACGGCAGAAATAGTCAGGGTGGTGGTACCTACCCGCGCGGACTCACAAGAGGTCCTACCACCAGTGTTCGAATTAAAGTATGTTTATGTTTAATTATTAACTTGGGTATCTTACCTTGATTGACGTACGGTTGCCAAACAAGGGTATTAACCGGAAAACTAAGAAATAAAATACATGTATGTCAGAACAGCATAGATAGAGGTGCCACTGGTGTCAAGAGAAGAGATGGTCAGAAATAAGGAGATTCACTGAATTTAAAAACGCAACCAAGTAACTGGAATGCCGAAGTGGAGATGGACAGGACATACCTTAAGAGAGAATACGAAAAATGGACTAAAATAATTACAGGGTGGTACCCACGGGACGGTTATAGAAAAAAGGGAAGGCAGTCAAAACGTTGGGAAGACGAAACAAAGAGTATAACTGGCCTATATTGGAGTCGAATAGCCAAAAATAGAGAATATTGGAAATAATTAGAGGAGGCCTTTGTCGCGCTGGCATGCTGTTTTGAAAACCAGACCGAACGCCAACCGGAATACTTATTTATAAGTTGTATTTAAATTTAAGTTATTATTAAGTAATTTATTAAGTTATTACTTATTAAGTAAAACGGCAATAAAGGCTTATTTCATTTTTATTATGATTAATGACATCTAAAAAAATGTGCAAAAGTTTCTAACCCTAAGTTTCTTTCATTTACTGGTGGTAGGACCTCATATGAGTCCGCGCGGGTAGGTACCACCACCCTGCCTATTTCTGTCGTGAAGCAGTACTGCGTTTCTGTTTGAAGGGTGGGGCAGCCGTTGTAACTATACTTGAGACCTTAGAACTTATATCTCAAGGTGGGTTTACGTTGTAGATGTCTATGGGCTCCAGTAACCACTTAACACCAGGTGGGCTGTGAGCTCATCCACCCATCTAGGCAATAAAAAAAAACATCTTCCTATAGACCATCCTCAATGGAATGACCAATATTGTCATGGATATAATACCAGTGATTCTCGTCTGAATGTTTTATTAATTCTCATTCCCGTTTTCCCATTGTTGCAGTATTGGATCAAGGCGAAGCTAGACCAGTTAAAGTGAGCGGCGTCGAACAATCACACAGCAGGCAGCAAACAACAATAGAATACATACCCGAAGATGAAGAGGTACGCGTATTGTAAACTTTTTGTTGATCACACCTTAAGCAAAGTAAAATGACGACAAAGTAGACGTACATGTCGTCTTCTCGCATTAAAACTGTATTATCTCAAAACTTACTAATTTTACAGGAGAGTGTTTTAAAGGTTTAACATATTGTGATATTTTTAATATTAATCATCTTTACAACATTTATTTTTTAGTGTTACCAGTTGCATTATCTGTCTTTGAAAGTAAGATAAAATTATGTATTAATTTTGTTAATTGTAGTCAAAACATGGGTAAACTAAAACTAAACTACGCTCTTTTGACAGTATTTATGAGATAAATACTGGTGATACCAAATGATTCCGTCTATTAACTCAATTTCGATTATTTTTGGAAATTGTATACTTTTAATGCGAAAAGGCGATATGTAATTTGAAGTCGTCGTGGCCTAAAGGATAAGGCGTCCGTCCGGTGCATTCGTTGTTGCGATGCACCGGTGTACCACCACCCTGCCTATTTCTTCCGTGAAGCAGTAATGCGTTTCGGTTTGAAGGGTGGGGTAGCCGTTGTAACTATACTGAGACCTTAGAACTTACATCTCAGGGTGGGTGGCGCATTTACGTTGTAGATGTCTATGGGCTCCAGTAACCACTCAACACCAGGTGGGCTGTGAGCTCGTCCACCCATCTAAGCAATAAAAAAAAGAAAAAGAAAAAAAATGTAACTGGAACTGAATATTCGTTCAGAAATACGTCTAATAGCGTTATTTGTCGGTTAAATTGTATTCACGTCGGTAATATTGATTTTGGAAGCTGGAAGCTGAGTTTCCGATGATGTCAACAATCTAGTTTTGAATAACACGCAAACCGGACGTTGGACGCTTGATTGCACGTTCACATGGTATATTTAACAATTGCGTATTTAGCTTACAGCGACTAGACGTAAGAGATCGATACGTCTAGCCTTTATATTTTATTGTCTGTACGTCGCGTCGGAGCAGATTACTATGTCGTCTAGATATACTTAGATTGGTCGACGATTATAGGGTTCATCCCAATGGTCCGTTTTTTTTTCAAACAACAATTCACGGCTATCCTCTTCGGTGACTCTTTCCTATTACGAGTAGTCCCGCAATAGTCGAAATTCGACCATAATTAATTGAAATTTCACTTGTACACTATTATGATTCTATTGTCAAAGATTATTATACTTCTATAACCACAGAGTTTGCCAAAACTACACTTTATTGTCCTTGACAATAGAATGATAATAGTGTACAAACTTATAATTCCCGTTATTTATAGTCGAATTTCGACTACCAGGGGACCACTAGTATTCTCAATTTGACCACAGGCTTATAAGCAATAAGAAAAGTTTGACAGTAAACAAATAGTATGCATGCGCGTGTGTGTTAAATACATGGTAGTGTGTGTAATGTTTTCTTTATTGTATAATTTAAAAAAAAAATTAGCATTCTGCACTTCTTCTCTATATTCTCTATAAGTGTGGGAAATTTCATACTCCTCCGTCCGCGCAATTTTCGTAAAAAGGGGTTCAAAGTTTTTGCTTCACGTATTAATATATAGATTACCACAAACAATCCACGTTCGTCCCGCTCCTGTTCACACCTCATCAGAAAGAACGCGTCACTTTCATTCATAGTATCTGTCTAAAAACGAATGAAATCTAAACACGACTTTTGTATGTTTTTCTGTATTTGTGCACGCTAATCTCCGCAATCACTGAACTAATTGCGGTGGTTTTATCTTCTATATATAGAATTGAGATAAGATTCGTCTGATGATGATGATGAGATATATTTGTCTCATTGACAAATAATGCGTTTGCATTAATACTAGCTAAAAGGCAAATAATAGTAATAAACGAAGTAAAGTAACGGAGAATTTCAATCGTTTATGAATATTCAGCTTATGTTTAAATTATCGTATAAAATTTTTGTTATCATTATTTTTCGCCTTTTAATTAGTACCTGTTTGAAGCAGTCGGGTGCTTTTTTTAATTAGTGATTTTTTTTCATTTTTTTTACTATTTTCAATAGTTTTTTTTCTCTTTCCCGGTCCCATTCCTTGTGTACTCTATGTTACTCCCATAAATGAGGAGAATCGAATGACACTTCGGAACACACTTATGTTGAAAAGTATCAAAATTTTTACACTACATAGATCGTGCGAAAGAAACAAACACCCACAAATACCCACCCACATACGCACATTAAAAACACTACTTTTCTTCGGTTATAAAAAAGACGTTAACTTCAAAACGTATGAAATTGCCGGCCGATACATGTTTATTTTAGAAAAATAAAAAGAAAAACATGCCGCCTCCTTTTCCTTAAGCACTACGAGGGCTGCACTAAAAGTATCGGGAATGGAATATTTCCACTGTTCCTGTCATATTAAAATCTTTTTAATTGAAAACTCCTTGGTTTTAAAAATCGAATACCATTTATTTATTTAAAAAAAGATTCTCGGTCTTGTCACGAGGTTTTGTCAAACTTTTTTAGTCGTTGAGAAAATGGAATTGACTCGAGAAAATTCAAAAGCGATGATTTATTATGACTTTCGAAATGGTTTAACACAAAAACAGTGTGTTGACCGGATGATTTCTGCATTTGGAGATGAAGCCCCATCCAAAACCACAATTTATCGCTGGTTTGCTGAGTTTCAACGTGGACGTGTCAAGCTCAGTGATGATTCCCTTCAAGGTCGTCCAAAAACTGCAGTCACCCAAGAAAACGTTGATGCTGTGCGTAAGCTGATTGAGGAAGATCGACATGTGACATACCGCGAAATTCAGGCAACTTTAGACATTGGCATGAGTCAAATACAAATAATTTTGCATGAACAATTAGGTGTAAAAAAGTTGTTTTGCCGATGGATACCGCATTCGCTCTGTGAAGAGCAAAAAGCGGCTCCCGTTACTTGGTGCGTCAGAACTCTCGAAAGATTCCACGCAGGATCCTCAAATGCTGTATACAACATTGTATCAGGTGACGAATCCTGGATATACGCGTACGAACCCGAAACAAAAAACCAGTCACGAGTTTGGATGTTCGAAAATGAGTTAAAGCCAACAAAAATTGTTCGTTCACGGAGTGTTGCAAAAAAAATGGTGGCCACGTTTGTCTCCGAAACCGGGCATGTTACGACTATTCCTCTTGAGGGACAAAGAACGGTTAATGCAGAATGGTATGCTAGCATTTGTTTGCCACAGGTCGTTTCTGAACTCCGTAAAGAGAACTGCAACCGCCGCATCATCCTCCATCTCGACAATGCGAGTTCTCACACCGCGCACAGAACAAAAGAGTTTTTAGAGCAAGAAAACATAGAATTATTAGACCATCCGTCGTACAGCCCCGACCTAAGCCCTAATGATTTCTATACTTTCCCTAAAATAAAGAATAAATTGCGTGGACAGAGATTTTCATCACCTAAAGAAGCTGTGGACGCCTACAAAACGGCCATTTTGGAGACCCCAGCTTCCGAATGGAATGGTTGCTTCAATGATTGGTTCCATCGTAAGGAAAAATGTGTCAAATTTCGCGGAGAACACTTCGAAAAGCAATAAATACGTTTTTAAATAGTAATGTTGTGTCACTTCGTTAATTCCCGAAATTTTCAGTGCCGCCTATGTAGCTAGCCACTAAACACGTTTGTGTTTTGTTAACTATTCTTCAGATCTACTTGCGGTTTTGGTAGGTAGCGGCTTGGCTCTGCCCCTGGCATTGCTGAAGTCCATGGGCGACGGTAACCACTCACCATCAGGTGGGCCGTATGCTCGTCTGCCTACAAGGGCAATAAAATAAAATAAAACTAAATCGGTGCTTCACAGTTCCCTCGTTTTATTGTCGTGTGCTGATGCGTTTAATGTGTTGCCGTGGTAATGTTTTAGTAATCGCAATTCGTGATTGTGCCAACGGACCTCGTGGCTCGAGGTCGCCGGGAATGCCAACGAATTAACGTCTCCGACGCCTTAATCCGCGCTCTGCATAAATTTACTTTTACTAGAAAAAAAAAAAACACTTTCTACACTTGCACACGAACGCTGTACACGTTCGAATATAATCGAGAAATCTTTACGGCCATTTGGCGCTAAGCGGACACGATGAAGGTTTTCGTGAAAATCAAACTATAGAAACGTTGTGTATTTTTTAATACGCTTTTATTAGGCTTTCAGACGTATGTATGTTTGTAACGGAATCTTTGAACATTTTTTTGGCTCCCTTCAAAACGTCGGATTAACTCGAAATTTGGTATACTTATTAAGGACCGATGACAGTTCCATACCATGCACCCCATGCTTTTTTACAATAAAATCATTTTATCTTACACTATTTTCAATTCGAATTTATTAAAATTTATTTTCTATTTTTTAAAGCGTATTTTATTAGTTTTTTTTTACTATTATTTATTAATAAAATCATCAGCTATGCTATTCATTATTAAAAATCCTAAAAATATTACTAATGCGCTCAGAAACTACCAAAGCTTATTCAGTTTTAGTTTCATCAAACAAAGACTTGTGAGGTACATAAATTATTCTTAAAACTAGGGCAGATTCACAAAGTAGACAAGGTTAATTTGACAATGTCAACTAGGTTTACCTGAAAATAATTATTTATAGACCAAACCATTATATTATACTTACATAGGCTGCACTGAACATTTCGGGAATTAACGAAGTGACACAACATTACTATTTAAAAATGTATTTATTGCTTTTCGAAGTATTCTTCGCGAAATTTGACACATTTTTCCATACGATGGAACCAATCATTGAAGCAACCATTCCATTCGGAAGTTGGGGTCTCCAAAATGGCCGTTTTGTAGGCGTCCACAGCTTCTTCAGGTGATGAAAATCTCTGTCCACGCAATTTATTCTTTATTTTAGGGAAAGTATAGAAATCATTAGGGCTTAGGTCGGGGCTGTACGGCGCATGGTCTAATAATTCTATGTTTTCTTGTTCTAAAAACTCTTTTGTTCTGTGCGCGGTGTGAGAACTCGCATTGTCGTGATGGAGGATGATGCGGCGGTTGCAGTTCTCTTAACGGAGTTCAGAAACGACCTGTGGCAAACAAATGCTAGTATACCATTCTGCATTAACCGTTCTTTGTCCCTCAAGAGGAATAGTCGTAACATGGCCGGTTTTGGAGACAAACGTGGCCACCATTTTTTTTGCAACAATCCGTGAACGAACAATTTTTGTTGGCTTTAACTCATTTTCGAACACCCAAACTCGTGACTGGTTTTTTGTTTCGGGTTCGTACGCGTATATCCAGGATTCGTCACCTGATACAATGTTGTATACAACATTTGAGGATCCTGCGTGGAATCTTTCGAGATTTCTGACGCACCAAGTAACGCGAGCCGCTTTTTGCTCTTCACAGAGCGAATGCGGTATCCATCGGGAAAACAACTTTTTTACATCTAATTGTTCATGCAACATTATTTATATTTGACTCATGCCAATGTCTAAAGTTGCCTGAATTTTGCGGTATGTCACATGTCGATCTTTCTCAGTCAGCTTACGCACAGCATCAACGTTTTCTTGGGTGACTGCAGTTTTTGGACGACCTTGACGGGGATCATCACTAAGCTTGACACGTCCACGTTGAAACTCAGGAAATCAGCGATAAATTGTGGTTTTGGATGGGGCTTCATCACCAAATGCAGAAATCATCCGGTCAACACACTGTTTTTGTGTTAAATCACTTCGAAAGTCATAATAAATCATCGCCCTTGAATTTTCTCGAGTCAATTCCATTTTCTCAACGACTAAACAAGTTTGACAAAACCTCGTGACAAGACCGAGAATCTTTTTTTAAATAAATAAATGGTATTCGATTTTTAAAACCAAGAAGTTTTCAATTAAAAAGATTTTAATATGACAGGAACAGTGGAAATATTCCATTCCCGATACTTTTAGTGCAGCCTAGTATCTATTAAAAAAAAAGAATTTTAATTGCTTAAGTGGGTGGACGAGCTCACGGCCCACCTAGAGAGTAGTAGATTCATTGGCGAAGCAGTCGTTCTCGAGTTGTTAGGTCTCCATCGGAGGCGCTCGGACAGCTGTTACAAAACTGTACCCGCACGCACGGGTAGGTACCACCACCCCGCCTATTTCTGCCATGAAGCGGTAATGCGTTTCGGTTTGAAGGGTGGGGCAGCCGTTGTAACTGTACTGAGACCTTAGAACTCATATCTCAAGGTGGGTGGCGACATTTACGTTGTAGATGTCTATGGGCTCCAGTAACCACTTAACACCAGGTGGGCTGTGAGCTCGTCCTCCCATCGAAGCAATAAAAAAAAGAATAATAGTCAAGAGTCAATTACGTTTTTCCTTCATACCAATTTTTTGTTGTTTTTTGACTGTTCACAAAAAAAAAAAGGTTTTTAGAACCAAACCCCTTGTCGTTCCAGTGGAAAAATAATTGTTGTTGTTTTTGTGTTGTGTGTTTTTCTCTCTCGAGGTTTGTTGTTGAATAACAAATAGCTTGGAAAACGAGAGTTGAACGCTTCATAAAACAGCGTAACGGATTTAAATGAATCTATTATTTGTAATACGCGTGTATATATACACATTAGTCCTGTGTAATGTGTTAACGTATTTATAATGTTTTACTGAACAGTGAATGTCATCGATGTTCATTATGTGTTGTTATGCTACATTTAATTTTTTTATTTAAAGATAGATAAAGATATGCAATCTTTATTTAAAAAAATGATTACGTTTTGAGAAACGTCACTAATTACTAATCTTAAAGAAAATTTATTTCTTTTATAATGAGGTCTGTGTCTCTTTTCTCACGCATGGAATTTGTTTAAAGTAACATGCATATACACGTATTTATCAACAACTCGACAAGTGTAGTCTACACTTAAGCCTCCCGAAATATATATTTTTTAAATCAGGATCGATTTTTTTCCGTCCCATCATCAAAGGTGTCATTAGTACTGTTACACGCTGTGGTTCGGAATAAATAAAATTTCACCAAAGTACAACTAAAAACTTTATTCCACACTTATAACACTTAAAACACTCAACAAACACTAAAACTGTCAATTCGCTTGTACGACTGCAGATCTATATCATTTTATTTAAACAGATTGCTAACAGAAAGGGTGATAGACATGTTGATATAAATACTAGAAAGAAAAGAGTCATTGACCAATATGTCTCTTGTGTCTGGTACGAGTATACTGTTAGCCCATGAATATGATAAATAATTTAAATAAGTTATTAATAATATATAAAAATAATACATAGTATTTTTTTTTTCCTCGGGAGCATTTTATCACGTTATCAATCAGAACGTTTTGCTATAAATCTAAGTGGTCTTCAACTTAGAAAAATAATGATTAGTAGGTATAGTTTTGGCCATGACGTAATGAGGGATGGCTTTGATCGCGGTCTCGTGTTTGCCGAACTGAGCCCTTTCTTGGTCAGGACACTTACTATTTTATTACTGGTGATAGGACCTCTTGTGAGTCCGCGCGGGTGGGTACCACCACACTGCCTATTTCTGCCGTGAAGCAGCCGTTGTAATTTTACTTGAGACCTTAGAACTTATATCTCAAGGTCGGTGGCGCATTTACGTTGTGGATGTCTATGGGCTCCAGTAACCACTTAACACCAGGTGGGCTGTGAGCTCGTCCAACCATCTAAGCAATAAAAAAAAGGCATACTTAGTCTTCTTAAATGTGTGTACACGGTCCCATATGCGCTAGCCTGCTTCCCAATCTAGAACCTTTGTACAGTCGAACACAATAAGTTAATCCATAATGTAAGTACAACTGGCTTACCTTTAAAACGGTGTCGTAATATCGACACGAAACTACCTTTCTCTCTGCGGCGTTCGTACAGGCGGCAAACCGAACTGATCGTGGACCGCATCGACCTCATTTCTTGTTCATGATTTGTGGTTTGAAGCAAATTCCAAATAATTTTGAAATAAAACTCTCTGTTTTGTATTTTAGTTTTATTATTTCCGTTTCATTATTTTCGTTTCATTTTACGAAAGTTTGTTTGTTTTTTTGTTGGTTCCGTAATCTTGAATTGTAGGTATATGAAACGTCATTCAGATCTCAATTTGTATTGACGATGATAAAAATAGCTCTGAGTACATATTTAATATAACTATAATTTTTTATGTGTAATTAGTTAGTTGATCCATGCTTAAATCGAGAAGAATTGGTGGTTCCGTAACCTTGAATTTTATATGAAATTCCTTGTATGTCTTAATTTGTATTGACGATGATAAAAATAGCTCTGAGTACATATTTAATTTTACTATTTTTTTTTTTTATGTGTAATTAAAGTTAGTTGATCCATGCTTAAATCGAGAAGAACTGGTTTCACAACAATACATTAAGCAAAAACATTCGCTAACACAGTTCAACCAAATTTAACTTCAAATTCAAGTACCTACCACAAAACAGCTGTTGCTCCAAGACTAATTAGTCGTTGTATTACTAAATCTCGGCTTAAGGATTCGGACAAAAGGTCTACTTTAGATTGTCCCGCTAAACGTTACGTAATCGAAAAAGGAATATTAATGAATTTAAGTTTTGGTTATTGATTTTTGTTTAGTCGCTAAATCGACTTTGAACCTAAAACGGAACTCTCTTGGTCCATGTTGATACCAAATTCCCGTACTATTGTTATACTCATCTGCTATGGTCCCTTTGGGCGTTCCTGTTTCAATGTAGTATTTCATTCGAAGAAAAGCCTCGTTTGAATCACGTTCTGTACATGGCTTTGTCTAAATTGCGAGTTTTTTTTTCTACCTATGCTGATAGCCTTGAGAGGCTAAATCAGCGTTACCCCAGCGTATAGGTGAACTCTCTGGGGGCCCAAGAGATATTTCTAACACTGGCCCTAGCAAGAGCAGTGCTTCGCAGAATCTACCGCCGGATCGGAAATGAGACCCACTGAGAAGATCCGGCGAGAAACTCAGTGGGCCGTGTCCATAAATTAATTTACTCGTCGAGCCCTTCGTCGCAAGCAACGAGTTCGGCGAGGACGGTGAACGGAATTGCGAGTAAAATTGGGTTTTTTGTCAATTGTGTCACTCGAGTGTAGAGGTCTTTTTCTAAACATTACCAAACGTTGAAATTTGAGAGCGTGACTTTTTTCATTCATTTCAGCCTATCCCCACTATCTTTGCCAGATATTTCTTCTGTAAAATCAACAGTCAGAATTTAATGGGCAAAGAAATATTTTATTCTCAAATACATCACAAGTACCTATTTATTCAGAAGGAAATTATTTCATTGAAAACAGTTTCTGATTAAGTTGAAAACATCCAAGAGCTGAGGTTTTATCTAAATGATTTACCTATTGAAAGCGAGACCTGTAAAAAGTGATACGATATACCTGAATTCTCTAAATACAATTTATTTCGGAAAACAATATTTTGTATGGAATAAATTTTATTAAATATTATCAGACAAAGAAAACAGAACGAACGAATGAATGTATATATAAAAAAGAATCAAAGAGCGTTACATTTAATTATAAAGGTTCGTTAATGTAGCTTTTAATTTTCTTGAACAAAAACGAATCTTATTGTCATTGCAACAAAGACCATCAGCTATATGTCCGCATTCGTGGACGAAGTCGGCTCGGCACTTACTATACTTTCTTTAAAAAAAAACAAATATACAAATTATAAAGAGATGTAAAACAATTCACCTATGTACTTTATGTTTTTCTACTCACCCAATTTTCATTCATCTGACACTTGTAGTGGAACGTAGGTTTTTCTAATAGTGATTACTACTTGGAGTTCTTTTGACTTAGAAAGATCTGCTCGAGGCACGTTACAATCTTCATTTTCTGACTCTTTCTGCCGCGAAGCAGTCATGCGAAGCATTCCGACTAGAAAGTGACTTGTACTAAATATTCGAGACTTACATACATCACTAGATGGGCAATATCCATTGGACTTTAACTTGTAACTATACTGAGACCTTTGATATAATCAAAGCTTGAGACCTTAGCACTTATATACCAAGGTGGGTGGCGCATTTACGTTGTAGATGTCTATGGGCTCCAGTAACCACTTAACACCAGGTGGACTGTGAGCTCGTTCAACCATCTAAGCAATAAAAGAAAAGAACATAACGCTAAGTTGGTTTTGAGCACGATCACCTTGCAATCCATGCAATAAAATAATTTTATTATCAACGTATAAATAAAGGCAACGGTCAGAGGGCTTTTCAATTTTTTATTAGACCCCTGCTTAGACCCCTGTATATTATGAAACGGTCGATCAGAGGCGAGATTG
Source organism: Bombyx mandarina (assembly GCF_030267445.1). NCBI lineage: Eukaryota > Metazoa > Arthropoda > Insecta > Lepidoptera > Bombycidae > Bombyx > Bombyx mandarina. The sequence goes on from NC_143213.1 coordinate 13,386,183, forward strand.
CCTCCGCTCTGTTTCGGGAATACCTACGCTCTAAGCGAGAAATAAAATACGGTCCGGGTAATACCCGCACGCACGAAACCCCTCGGGCTGACGGAAAATTGAGTGTTCGGACATTATTGTTAACGTTGCTTCTGAGATTCGGATTAAAATAGATTTTACCCGACTGCTTCACAAGAAAAAGTATTAGCTAGTCTATTCAAGAGTAGGTATGTTTCTTTAGTTACTTTGGCATCCATATCACCTTTTTTATTTTTATTAATCTTACAAAATGAGGTGTTGTCGAATAATTCTAGTTTTTTCGTAATAAAATGAAACTTTGCCTTTTTTTCTATGGACTATGGACTAGGTTGCACGCCGAACTCTTTGTTGCATTTAACGAGTTTGACTATAACTGTGACTACATATGCTTGGAGTGCCCAAAAGCACCAGAGTCAATCGGGAGGATGCGATAAGATATGTACACTTTACCAAACCTGTACAGATGCAACGTGACACGACTGCTCTTTTAAAATGCCCTTGTATTATTAAAATATATATTATAGTATATATTTCGCTATACTCTAAACTTTTATCTGCTTTAGTAAATAATGTCCTTTGTTTGATTCTCGTAATACAAACTTATTGAATGATCCCTCTGTTTCGCATCGTATTATAATGTGCAGCTTTTTTTTTGCTCTCGTTGGCAAATGTGTATCCGGCCTACGTCATGGTGAGTGGTCACCATTGCTCATGCACCTCAGCAATGTCAAGGGTACAACCAAGCTGTGGCCTTCCTAATTACTTTCAAGAATAATACCATTACAGTTTTCTTATTCTTGGCTGAACGATATCGTGTGGGCCTTTCAACTAACCTGCTGCTTGACTGTGTGCTTAGTGCGAGTTTTTTAACGTTCTCGACAGCGTAAAAGTTAGCTCATATTTGCATGGAATGTGATCGTTTGCGCATGTTTGCCGCTAGGGGCGCTGTTCCAATTGCATACAAAATTGGCTTAACTTTTACGCTATGGAGAACGTTAAGAAGCTCGCACTAAGCACACTGGCTAATCTGGTTTATTATATTTACGCTTGACAGCCGGTGCTGGTGTGTATGTAGGTTTAAAACGATTAGAACTCGAACGACGCCCGATGTGTATATGAAAAAGATGTGCAAACTTATTCGTAGACGGTCGACCTCATTCGTAGTCATAGAAGAGAAGTCAACAGCCGGTAAATTACTGATCCGGTCCAATGACTCGGGCCGTGCCTCGTTCCTGAAATGCTAATGGATGTATTAGAATGACTTTAATCTGTTAATAAATAGTTTCTTGTAATAAAGCAAAACACCTACCCACCTATACGTGCAGTTTGGAAATTAAAGGTTATTATGGTACAGTTGCATAGGGATAAATAAGGCTGTATACAATTCGATTGTAGACCAATTAATTTATTATTACCTATTTGAATTCAAAACTGGATTTATGTCTGTATAACCAAGTGGAATCTTCGTGGCTTAAAAGATAAGACGTCCGGTGCATTCGTATCGAGCGATGCAACTATGTCGGTGTTCGAATCCCGCGGGCAGGTACCAATTTTTCTAACTAAGTACTGATAACCTAAGAGGCTATTCCAGCTACGTTATATCTGGTAGGTGAGCTCACGGGGCTCAACTTGAAAGAGTTCTAACTAATCCTTTGCAGAATCTACCGCCGGATCGGAATCGCGACTGAGAAGATCCGACGAGAAACTTGTGGGTTGTGTCTATGGCGTTTATTCGCGATCATGGATACCATAACAACCGTAAAGTATACAATAATATCGAGGGGTGAAAGGTCATTCGGTTAAAGCGCCCTTTTTATGCAACTTTACAGGAGAGCCATTTAAGAGTTTATAATTTGGAAAAAATAACATAACCATTTGCTATACAAATACCGTATGCCACAAGCTATTTGAATGGAGTAAACTTAATTGAAGTTCAATTAGAAACATCGACCTGTTTTATGCTAATCTATATCTATCTATCTATATATATAAAAATTAATTGCTGTTCGTTAGTCTCGCTAAAACTCGAGAACGCATTGCCTTGAATTATTTGTGAAAGTCCAAAGGAGGTTAATAAGGTAGATAAATATGAAAATGCTCTGAATTAAATAAAAATAACAATTTTGTTTTTCCTTAGATGTGCCCCCCGTCGGACGGATTTCTTTTGTTTGATTTAAATTTATTTAATACAAAAGCTTAGGTCTTTTATTTATGGATTGAGACACTACGAAGTCTGCTGGGTCAGCTAGTGCCAAATAAAACACACCATTGTTTACAAAGACAAATGTCGCGTATTAAGCGAAATGTCGTTTAAACAAAATAAGAACCTTTCATCCCTCGATGGAATGACAATGACAGGCGCGAGAATCGACAGTAACAGTTTGTAGAGCGTGTTGTTACGAATAAAGTAGCAAGTCTTGATCCCAACCCATTACACCCAGCGTAAAAAAACTACTACGCACTTTGTCGCCTCAAATCGAACCATGCGCGGTAACGTAGGGACATCATAGGTGCAGCGCAGTCACTTTTTAATATTAGCGCTGTGTGTCGCACCGCTTCTTATGGTTATGACATCACCGTAGTCTGTTCAAAAAAACAAAACAAAATAAAGTGGTATGAGCATAGAAAACAGAGTATAAATAACACGATGTATAGGTAGGCAGCGGCTTGGCTCTGCCCCTGGCATTGCTGAAGTCAATGGGCGACGGTAACCACTCAATATCAGGTGGGCCGTATGCTCGTCTGCCTACAAGGGCAATAAAAAAAATATAAAATTGTAGAACAAAATTTGAAGGTAGTAGTAGTATGACGTCATCACAAATAATACAAACTCGTATCTGATAGAATACGAATCGTACTATAATAAACTCGTTATACTCTTGTTTGTTCTTCTTGATCCAATCAGAAAATAGACTGCCTTTATTGAAAGATCGATGTGTTTGTAAGTCGAACTCATCTAAAATAAATAATAAGGTAGGTTCTCAGACGCCTCTTATTGCCTTTTCACTAAAAATAAAACGATGTACATAATATTATGTAAAGCTTGTCTTTTATATGTTGTCTTTGATACGAAGGCTGAAGATATTTTTCAATAGCATGGTTGGCCAAGATAATAGTTTCCACCATAAGAAATGTAAGCTCGTCTATAGAGATGTTGCTAAAAAATTAATTAACAAAGTTATACATATATCACGAAGTATGCGTCATCATTACAGCTATGACATAATGTCATCTATATATGAATACGTGAAGCAAAAACTTTGTATCCCTTTTTACGAAAATTGCGCGGATTGAGGAGTATGAAATTTTCCACACTTATAGAGAATATAGAGAAGAAGTGCACAATGCTAATATTTTTTTAAAATAATGCATAAAAAATACATTAAATCAATAAAGAAAACATTACACACACTACATACGATGTATTTGACGCACACACGCATGCATACTATTTATTATCAAACTTTTGTTCTTGACGTCTGTTGTCAAATTGAGAATAGATTAAATATTGTTTGTCTTTGTTAATATTTTTTATAGTGTAGTTTTGGCGAAATTTGTGATTATAGAAGTATAAAATACAATCATAATAGTGTACAAACTTACAATTCCAATTAATTATAGTCGAATTTCGACTACTGCGGGACCTCTAGTAATAATGAAAGTAGGTAATAAAATAAATAAAATAGCTTTATTTAATTTCACAATAATTAGATGGAGCTTAATTAATTTAGTATTTAATAATTATATTACTGAGTAACCATAATAAATTTACTACTCATGCAATTTAATCTCTTTTTAGGAGGATGTAAATCCTCCTTCAAAGAATTCCATTTTTTCCTATCTTTAGCAGTTGGTCATCCAGTCTTCCTGCTTTGGATACAATCTCGTCCTGCCACAGGGCACCTGGGCGACCTCTACTTCTCACGCCCTACGGTCCTTTCCATTTTGTAGTGTTTATTGTCCATCGATTGTCATCGTATCTCCCAACATGGCCAGCTCAACTCCATTTGAAACTGAGAGAAGAGTATACTTTATCTTGGTTATTCTACGAATTTTGATGTTTCCAACTCTATCTCTCAGCTTTTTATTTAAACAGCTCCTTTGCATTACCCTCTGAGTTGTCTATATTATTTGTCTTACCTTGTAAGTAAGTGTAAGTAGGTACCAATAGAATATATCACTATGTCATCTAAAGTTGAGGACCTATTCGTTTAATACGACGATTGATAGATGATCTCATCCGTTAATCTACAATCTACAAAAAACATGTTTTCATTGTGTTCAATCGTTGTTTTAATACGCAGCACGAAAACACTTTAATTAGATGTTTGTTTATTGCAACAAACCGTTGCAATTGATTCGATCCAATTCCCCGATTATCGAACCATTACGCTGTTGCAATTATCCTGACAAACTGAACTAAAATTTCGCGTGCAATCATCGTTCAATTAACTTTATCTTGATATTTCAACACAGACTGTTGACAGAGTGGTCGTGGTCATGCATCAGTCGGATCCTGCGATACCGATGCTCTCGCGATGCGACGCGACGCCATGTGGCACGATGTTTCGCAGAGTGAGAGCAAACATTTATGTTGGAGTGAGTCACAGATTTTATGAGGTCGGTCCATCGTGTTGGAGATCGTCCGCGAGATCCTTTGCCCTCGACTTTCCCTTGCACCACCAACCGCTCAATGGAGTTCTCATCTTATCTTCTTCTTCATCTTATCTTGATATGGTGATTAATTAAAAAGTCACTTTCTTCGAGACGAAAACGAATCTAGAATGTTTTCTTTATGATTTAAAACTGTATGCGTGACCGTGAACACGCTACAGAGCTCAAACGAATCTATAAAGTCGTCACGCAATAATAGTGAATGCAAGTCGGTTTTCGCTGTCGGTTTTCTTGTTGCTTTAGAATTTTATTTGCATGTATTTTACAGTTCATTGACTTTTCTTGTAATCCTATTTTTGTTTTGATGCTGATGGGTGAACGAGTTATGCCGTAACGCGTATGTCTTCCGCCCACCTGTGGTAGGAAAGGCGAAGTTTGAACAATTGTTAAATTAAGCTTAATGATACTAAATCGATGTTCAGATCATGTGATGTCTCAAAGGACAACATAAATTTCGCTATTGTCGGTAGGTAGATTTTTATAAGACACAATATTAGATCTACCCTCTCTCACACACGATATATACTAGGCCATAGACTGCGATGTAAAACAAAAGAAAAATGCATTCAAATTTGTTTGACTTCGTTAAAGGGTATACATACCAATATATAAATCTACAGTGGTTTTTACGGATGTTCCGTTATAACTGCTGAACCATGCATTCGATTGACTTGAAACTTGGTATCCATGTAGAAAATACATGTACTTAATGGATAGGCTAATATTTATATGAGTGTTAGACTCCCTACACCAGTTGCGGGGGCGTTAATGATGAGAATCTTTGTGGGGTGAGAAATAATAATGTTAATTTTAAATGCCCAGCGAAGCGGACGGGTACACAGCTAGTATTATTATATTATCATAGTGAATGCAAATGCTTCTGATCTACACGAATTCACGAGAACGTAAAATAGAATCATAAAACTTGAATTCGTGTTGCAGTTTTCACCAAAGCCGATAAAGCCAGGCGATTTGCGCAGACAAAAGGTTCATTATATATGATATTTTCCTTTGTACTCTCTGACTCTCGTCATTATCTCCGTTCTCGAAGAAGTTTATGATCGATTGATTCCCGATGATCTTGGATATAAGCGAGAGCAATCGTGAGGCAAATATTCTATTCAATGTTTTTATATTGTTATCATTGAACTGTTTTGAAACAAGAACCATCTGTATTACTCAGAAAAACGCACGGTCCTGGAGCAAATGTTTAACACATTTTTAACATTTTTGTTAGCTTGTTGTATTTCAGTACAATTTTCAAGGACATCAAAACGTCAGATAAATTTAACAATTTGCACACGCATCAGGGACCGATGACAAAACAACAATTTTATAATTTCGCTCTAATATCCTGTAACCAGTATCAACAGGATAAACAAAATATGAAATTAATTGTTAGTTCGATTTGTTATTTAAGGGCGTTTTGTTTTTGTTTTTAAACTACATATATTATTCTAAAGAAATATGTACCTATCATTAACATCGTGTAAATCTATAAAATTTACATTAATACCGATAGTAGGGCGCGTGGGGTTGAAACAGACGTTAAATTACAAAAAATGACCTTTGGACCTCATGTCTCAAGATGGTGAAGTGTCTATGGGCTCCAGTAACCAAATGAAACCAGACGAGCAGTGTGACGTTGAAATACAGAGTAATATTTAATACTCGACATACCTGCATACTCATACGCCGGTAAGAATAATGCCATCTGTCGTCGAATAGCAGAAACGAGTATCAACAGAACTAGTTATATCGAGAACGCTCGAAAAGTGTAACGCCATCTATTATCAAATAGCGGAAACCCATATCGAAACGACTTGTGTTGCTGAGAATGTTCTCGATAATTGTAGAGATATCGTATCGACTATAAAAGCGTTGCAAAGATGACACGAAAGCAGTCAGTAAGCGCTTTTATTCGAAGCGAAACAGCGAACGAATCACCTGAAGCGAAGCGGAAGAAGTGAATTGCGAATTATAAAGTGTTCTTTAAGTGTAATAAGTGTTAAATAAAGTTTTAATTTGTACTTCGGTGAAAGTTTTATTTATCCCAAGCCCCAGCGCGTAACAATACTTATACCTACTATATGTACCGACATACTTTTATTTTATTTCATTCACACTTTTTATAAAAGAAAAAGAGTGTCAGGAACCGCTGATTTAAGACATCGGTAGACGGTAAAAAAAATTGGAAAACCCTAAGCCAGGAAAATATTGTGTTTCCTTATTTAATTTTCAGATGAGCTCGTTTTATGCGTCATATTTTCTGGAATAAAATAACGAAATTATTATTGACAGACGAACTTTATTTTTAACAGTTTTTTTTTATGAATATAATTTGTGAGAAAATTTATTCTGACCTGGATAATCATTTCGAGTTTATCCAGGATAGGTGAACGAGCATGGTTGTGATGCATTGGTAAATATTTAATATTAAATGGAGAGTGAATTCGTCGGCTGATTTACAGCATTAATAAAAAAATATAGGTTATTGTTTATTCGTAAAACACATCCGCCTACATAATTTCCCTATTCACCAGAAGTTTAGCAGGGAAATCCAAGTTAAAAAACCACATTAATACCGCATCGCAGACGAAGAGAAAAACCTATTACATACCTACCGTGATAAAAATACTTTAAGAATTTTACATTGAAATAACTATGTTCCAGTTTCGATTTACTTCGAATGAGTCAATCACCTCGGTGGCGTAACATTTTAAAAGAACCCATCTTCAATTACACATTTGCGATTAAGAAATAAAAACACACGCTTAAATAAAATAGCTCCTTTATTCTGATGATTCCGTTAAATATAAAGCTAATAAGTACGCATTAAAAATACTTATTTAGAAGAAGAAGAAGAAGAAGAAAATCTTTATTCGCCAGAAATATAGTTTACAAGATATTGTGGATATAGGACATAGTTTCATATATTTCGCCTGTTTAGGCATGCGAAAATTTAACTTATTTTTATATTAATTCTAACACAAAATTTACTAAATCTATCTATTTTTACATTCTATCACTTCTTATTCTAATATTTTATTATGTACAACATTTATCATTTAAAAATTCTTGCACACTATAATAAGCCTTATCTATTAGCCATAAATATAATTTTCTTTTAAATTGAGTTAGTGGAAGATCTCTTATGCTGTTTGGTATCTTATTAAATATTCTTATAGTCATAGGATAACAGTTTGTATGGTAGTAGCGAGTATTTATATTTGGTAACATGAGTTTAGTAGGGTATCTTGTATTAAATTGACAGTACTCACCATACGATTTATATAATTGTGGGTGCTTTTTAACAAACAAACAACATTCTTGTATATATATGGAAATAACTAGAAGAAAACTAGAAATTACAAATAACTAGACGTGTTCCGTGATAAAGATGTAAGTGGTATAGAACCAGAGAGTGATAAAACATCTCTCCATCTCGGGTCCATGGTATTCGTTGTTATTATTATTATATTATAGGTGAAAAATCAAATATGGATAGGGCTTACGTGAAATCCATTTTTAGTGAGCTTATACATATCTAAAAGTCTACATCTACATATGTAAAAATTGTTTGAGATGATATCATCTTCTCATTTTTACCATCGCACCGCCCGCCGCCGGAGTAGAGTTCATCCATACTACCTGGAGCCACTGCGGTCATCCACAGTGCGTTTCCAGAGATCATTTTTGCCACATACCATCTGGCTTTGGAATGAGCTCCCCTCCACGGTGTTTTCTGAGCGCTATGACATGTCCTTCTTCAAACGAGGATTGTCGGGAGTATTAAGCGGTAGGTAGAGGCTTAGCTCTGCCCCTAGCTTTGCTGACGTCCATGAGCGACCATGCGTAATCAATGGGCACTAAGCTCACTGATCTGACCATTTGGCTGGTGTTTTGCCCACGGCGCGCTTGCCTTCTATGCTAAGTTCGCGACAATAACCCAAAAATTAAAATGTTTAGGTGGCTTCATTTCAGGTCTATTATATAATCAGAGGACGAGTTCAATTTTCTAACCTTTATTATCGTAATTGTCAACAGGCTGACTTGCTTAAGGACTATTTGAATTTTCTTAACGTTACTATCGTAATTGTCAACAGGGTGACTTGCTTGAGGACTAGTTGAATTTTATTAACTTTTTTTTTATTGCTTAGATGGGTGGACGAACTCACAGCCCACCTGGTGTTAAGTGGTTAGTGGAGCCTATGGACATCTACAACGTAAATGCGCCACCCACCTTGAGATATAAGTTCTCAGGTCTCAGTATAGTTACAACGGCTACCCCACCCTTCAAACCACGCACGAAACCCACGAAACGCATTACTGCTTCACGGCAGAAATAGCCAGGGCGCTGGTACCTACCCGCGCGGACTCACAAGAGGTCCTACCACCAGTATTATCGTAATTGTCAGCAGGGTGACTTGCTTGAGGACTAGTTGAATTTTAATAATTTTATTATGGTAATTGTCAACAGGGTGACTTGCTTGAGGACTAGTTGAATTTTCTTAACTTTATTATCGTAAATGTCAGCAGGGTGACTTGCTTGAGGACTAGTTGAATTTTATTAACTTTATTATCTTAATTATCAACAGGGTGACTTGCTTGAGGACTAGTTGAATTTATTAACTTTATTATCGTAATTGTCAACAGGGTGACTTGCTTGAGTGTCCGCTATGCTTGTCGACGTTGAACGCGAGCGCGACGGTACGGCTGGCGTGGTGCTCGCACCGGTGCTGCGAGCCGTGTCTGCGGCAATACCTGAACATCGAGATATATGAAGCCAGGGTGCCGGTCAGCTGTCCCGTCTGTCACGAGAGTATACACCCTTCAGGTAATTCCAGCGCTTAAATCTCTTTTTTTGTTGTTGTGTCTTTCGAAGGCTGACGAGCTTATGGCCAACCTAAGCGATTGATAACGCTTATAGACATCAAGGTAGAAGGGAAAAGACCCGCCGGCCGGCCACCAAACCGTTGGTCAGATCAGATAACTGCGCTCACTGGGCTCTCTGTTGCGACCGCCCTGAAAGAAGCCGAAAACCGAAGCAAATGGAAGCTGATGGTACAAAGAGCCACGAAGGGCTTTCAGGGACACGACCTCCAGCAATGAAGTATTCGACTAAGAAGAAGAAGATAGACATCAGCAAATAGTTTATCCGTTGCCCACCAGTAAATGAATGCGATACGTGAGATTATAGCACACTATACCGTCCAAATGCTGGTGTAGTGGTGGGCATGTTGGGTTTGCTTTGTTTCTGTTTGTTCCACACGAAAAGTAATTATGAAACTACGCCTTAAATAATTCTTACTGATGGTAGGACCTCTTGTGAGTCCGCGCGGGTAGGCACCACCACCCTATCTATTTCTGCCGTGAAGCAGTAATGCGTTTCGGTTTGAAGGGTGGGGCAGCCGTTGTAACTATACTTGAGACTTTAGAACTTATATCTCAAGGTGGGTGGCGCACTCACATTGTAGATGTCTAGCTCCAGTAACCACTTAACACCAGGTAGGCTGTGAGCTCGTCCACTCATCTAAGCAATAAAAAAATAAATAAAAAAAGAATAGGGTAGTCATTTTCATCACTATTAAGACTAGAACTTCATCAACGCTGCGCAAGGCCTTTATATTAGGCGTATTGTATACCACTGTAAGTACCATCACCCTTCCTATTCATACCGAGAAGTAGTCAGGTGTTCTGATTCCGAAGAATGCATTCGCAAAGCAGCTGTCCTTACGCCGCTAAGTGCTTGGGTAGTTACCAAAGTCCCTTGAGTTCGTCCAATAGCCTTGGTAAAGCTGAAAAGGCAATCAGGCACCCTTAAATTCTTCAATAATAATAATAAAACTAGGTTTACTGGTGGTAGGACCTCTTGTGAGTCCGCACGGGTAGGTACCACCGCCCCGCCTATTTCTGCCGTGAAGCAGTAATGCGTTTCGGTTTGAAGGGTGGGGCAGCCGTTGTGACTATACTGAGACCTTAGAACTATATCTCAAGGTGTGTGGCGCATTTACGTTGTAGATGTCTATGGGCTCCAGTAACCACTTAACATCCGGTGGGCTGTGAGCTCGTCCACACAGCTAAGCAATAAAAAAAAAAAAAAAAAGGTACCGTATTAATACAGTTACAAAAAACGATAAGGTACGGATACATACATACCAAGTACTTGCAGCTTCGAAACGTAAAGCTGTAAAATATTTAGGTTCACCAACGCGATCTGGATATTATCTATATCTTAATGCGTGAAGCAAAACCCTTGCACCTCTTTTTTTTTTCACGAAAATTGCGCGGACGAAGTAGGATGATCTTTCCCACACTTATAGAGAATATAGAGAAGGAGTGCAGAACGCCAATATTTTTTTTAAATTATGCATTAATAATACATTAAATCAATAAGAAAACATTACACACACTACCATGTATTTGACACACACACATATAAGTCTTAGTACAGGATCCCTGGTACACTTTTCATCATTTATTACTGACATACCACGTAATTTGTAGGACAATATGGGTGGTAAACTATGCAAATGTTAGCTAACCAATATAAAAAAAATCAGCTGGTTATTAATTATTTTTCATGACCTTGTTTATGATACATGTTGGAGAGGGGGGACTTCCTAACTAAACCTTATATTTTGTAGGACAAATATTTTTTCACGTTATTTAGATAACTAGAGGTCCCACAGTAGTCGAAATTCGACTATAAGTTTGTACACTATTATGATTGTATTTTATACTTCTATAATCACAAATTTCGCCAAGACTACACTATAAAAAATATTAACAAAGACAAACAATATTTAATCTATTCTCAATTTGACAACAGACGTCAAGAACAAAAGTTTGACAATAAATAATATGCATGCGTGTGTGTGTCAAATACAGGGTATGTAGTGTGTGTAATGTTTTCTTTATTGATTTAATGTATCTTTTATGCATTATTTAAAAAAAATATTAGCATTGTGCACTTCTTCTCTGTATTCTCTATAAGTGTAGAAAATTTCATACTCCTCCGTCTGCACAATTTTCGTAAAAAGGGATACAAAGTTTTTGCTTCACGTATTAATATATAGATGATCTCGATAATTAACAAAGAAAAACTCGGTTAGTAATAAATTTTTAAAATTCGTGAAATTAACATATTTTATCCTTGCTACCCTTAGTAAGCTACCATTTATCAACGTTACTGTAATAAAAAAATTTGGGCGTCTAGTCAAAAGGAAGCTACTCACGAAAAATCAGCTTGTTAGTAATAAATGATGAAAAGTGTACCAGGGATCCTGTACTATCTGTAATGAAATTGAGAATAAGTTACTATTGTTTATCTTTAATAGTATTTGTCCATAGTGTAGTCTTGGCGAAATCTGTGAATAAAAAAGTCTATTAGTCTTTAACAATAGAACCTTAATAGTGTTCAAACTTATAATTACAATTAATTATAGTCGAATCTCGACTACTGCGGGACCACTAGTTATTACTGATACACCTGATAGTAGCCTAGAAGAGATCGTTCTTAGCGATAAGGCCGCCCATTGTACTTTTTTTTTGTATTTAATGCATTCATTTTAACATCAATTTAACTTTTTTTTTAATTTGTTTAATCGAGTTTTCTCAAATATGCGTCATAACTTAACAGAATACCTTTCATTTTCGATGACGTCAATCGACGTAATCCATTTTCTAGAGCGAAACAGTTTGAGGAGGTTCGAAGTGCTGTTTGAAAGGAAATTATTACATTTGTTGAAAGAAATTGAGTTTATTTTTGCAGTTCTGTGTCTGATGGAGATTGCTTGAGACATTGTAATAATAATACAGCGGTTTTGAGTAATCTCTGTGGTGAGGTGTTTTTCGCCTATAAGAGGACCTATGGGGGAACTGACAATTCCTAAACGTGTTGTATTTGATTCAACTTCTTTGTACTGCGGTACATGTAAAGTAATTGTAATCATAGTCGAGGGAGCGCAGGGGGAGGAGTTTGTGGTTCTCTTCACGTTACATTGCGCAATTAGCTACTCGAAATCGCACATACTAAGGCTTTTTGAACGAATCAATATTGTTTTTCGTTTGTGGGTTGGAAGTTTTCCCGCAATTCTGAAAATACGGGAACGGTTTGTTTACACCCTGTGTGCCGTGCTTCGCAGAATCTACGACCGGATCGGAATCGCGAACCACTAAGAAGATCCGGTGAGAAACCGCAGTGGGCTATGTCTGTGAATTAATTTTAACGACGAACTCGACGAGGAGGGAGAAAGAGTGGATCGAGAGGTTCCGAAGTGACGTATTTTGGGCGACGGCGACTATTTACCATTTAGTCCTCTGGATCGGGCTTCTATGTGTCGTAATGCAATGACATTCACTCATCTATTTAAATTATGACTTACTTTTTACTTTTTTTTATCGACTAGTACAGATAGGGTGACGATCATGTATGTATGTATACCGGTGTTAGATCCTCATTAAAGTTATTATGTGCACTAGAGGAACCCTAAAAGTATATTTTTGTGTTCAGTAGTTGTACTCCTGGTTTCAAATTCTGCCGAACTCGCTAGGCGGTCAGGGTAATCAATATAATAAAGCAAGCAATCTCTGAGATATTCTAGTCGTAAATTAATTAATATATACAATTAATAACGTTATTATAAATTTAAGTGCAAAATAATATTGTCTCAACAAACAAAATATTTGTATTACAATACTAGAATGCTGAATAGTCTTAACGTGATACGCACTATATTCCAGGGCTGTCAGATGAAATATGTTGTATTAAGTGGTATTATTAAGACTTATTGTAAGTGTTTAGAGGTTTGCGCCACCAACCTAATTAGATCCGTTTAAGCAAGTCGCAGCGTCTAGACTGGCTACGGATAGCTCTTGGACCTAGAGGTCTAGAATCGTCGTGCTGACGACAACCGCCCCAGCGACGTAAACGTTTGTTCTATTGAACCAGCGATACCATCACTACGATCGTCTTCCACCTGCTTACATACCCGATCCTGTGAACCGAATGGTAAACAGTCGACGTCGCCTTAAACACGTCATTACGGATCCTCCCGATCCACTAACAATGCTTTTTGGTACCTCAAGCACCGGTCGCCGTCCTCGCCGAACCTGTCGCTTGCGACGAAGGGCTCGACGAGTAAATTAACCTATAAACACAAGCCACTGAGTTTCTCGCCGGATTTTCTCAGTGGGTCACGTTTCCAATCCGGTGGTAGATTCTGCGAAGCACGGCTCTTGCTAGGGTTCGCGTTAGCAATGTCGTCAGTTTTGAGTCCCATGAGCTCACCTACTAGTTCGGTGAATCTAAAATAACCTCTCGAGGTTACTAGAATAGATTGAAAAAAAAACCACCTGCCTTTGCTTCTTACAATGAGGTTTCTGGAAAAGAAACTTCCTAACACGAAGTAAGTTGATTTATCTAATGAAAAGAGTGAAAAATGAAACGTAAAAATCTATAATACACAAATATTATTTTTGAAGACAAATGCTGATGAATAGCATCTTAGTCGTTCGTTGCCACGAAAACAGTAAATTATTGCAAAAGTTGGAAATAATAATATGATAACAATAAAAAAATTAATGATTAAACCGTTAAATTGCTTTTAATTACATAACGAATATAACTGCTTTTCATTTATGTTCGCGTATTTAAGTAAAGTTATTTCCGCTTCCGAAATGCCTACCTTCGAGATATTAATTTACGCTTTTATTAGCTTCAGACGTTTTATGTTAGTATGTAACGGAATCTTTGAACATGATTTTGACCCCCTTCAAAACATCGGATTAACTCAAAATTTGGTATACTTATTAAGGACCGATGACAATTCAAGATCTAAAAAAATAAAAATAAAAATATTTCAACTAAAAAATTAAAAATAAATAATAGTTTAAAAAACTAACTACTGAACGACCATGCACCCCTACGCTTTTGTTACAATAAAATAATTTTTTCTTACACCATTTTTAATTCAAATTTATTAAAATTTATTTTCAATTTTTTAGTTGGATTTTCAATAAAAGCGTATTTTGTTAGTTTTTTTTTAAACTATTATTTATTTTATTTTATTTAACACAAAGGTGAACGAACTCGCATGAGTGGGTATAAACTATGTAGGTAGTTATAAAATTTGATACATTAACAGCCCTGGTTTTGTAATGATGATGTTGCGTTGTGTCGCATGCAATCTTGCGAAACATTAGATATTATTTGCTTAGCATTATTCATCCACAAGTCTACATATGTATTTAATGTTGAATTCGTACTTCATTTATTCGTAAGCTTTGTACGCTTAATGTATTTTTTATAAAGTATTTTTAATGGGACCGTGTGGTCGTTCGAATTTCACAGGCAGGCACTATTTTTTTTCTAATGAAATACGTACTTAACAAATGTTCACGATTGACTTACACGGTGAAGGGAAAAACGTCGTGTATAAAAGACAAACCCGCAATTATTATAATTTGCGTAATTACTGGTGGTAGGGCGTCTTGTGAGTCCGCACGGGTAGGTATCACCATCCTGCCTAACTCTGCCGTGAAGCAGAGTAATGCGTTTCGGTTTCAAGGGTGGGGCAGCCAGCCGTTGTACCGTTAAAACTGAGACTTAGAACTCATGTTTCAAGATGGGTGGCGGCAGTAGCGATGTCTATGGGCTCAGGTGACACTTAACACCAGGTGGTCCGCGAGCTCGTCCACGCATCTAAGCAATAAAAAGAAATTACGCATATAATGCTATAAATCCAATAAGAAATGACTAATTTAGAACTCTTTTAAAATTTACGTTGGGGCTAGCCCGATAATTAATTGTTAATGACGTCATTGGCATCGGAGATGGAAGGGGCGCTTAAAAATGATTGCTTCAAACCAGCGAATCGTCGTCTCATATTCGTTAAATTTCATGTGATCTAGTTTCAACGTTCGCTGAGATCCACCACTGCTTTCATCACGTAATCCTGGTTCGATCTCTCATAGAAGGTTTCTCGCCGGATTTTCTCAGTGTGTCGCGATTCCGATCCGGTGCGATGCGCTGATCTTATTAGGGTTAGTGTTAGCAAGATCTCTCATGTTGAGTCCGTGAGCTTACCAATCCGTCCGCGATAAGATGAATAGCCACTTAGGCTGCCAGCGAATAGATACGGAAATAACTAAGGCTATGAGTAGAAGGGAGTGTAGTAAAAAGTTTGAGAACCATAGCTAGATTTGTGTACACGTATGTCGATTACGCAGGTATTTGAGGCTCAAAAATTTAAAGCACATATTCCCGCATGGGTCTAGTCAGAATTAATGAAACGGTTTAGTTATGCAAAAGGCGAAGAACGTTTAGAACAAAGGAGCTTTTTGTTTTCTCGAATGGAGCGAATTCAGCAGGGCGATAAAGGGTAAAGCGCTCGAAACAAAATCATTTGCCAAATGCGATCGATAAGTGAACGATTTTGGTTTATGCGACATTTTTTAAACTTTACGGGAGAACCATTTTAAGCTTAAAATTTGGAAATAATATCTGTAAAAAAAAAAACGTCAGCTATATGATTTGGTTTACACCTAATAACACACATAACTGAAGTTCGATTAAAAACATCGAATTGTTGATGCTAATACCGAAAAAAAATGGACATTATAACGAATTAAAACTATCCTAGTTTAAGGCGTATAGTTTTTTAATGATGTCGACGTAAGGTGTAGTTCGATGGTGCTATATCGACTGTAGGACTGTCTCCTTTCTGGAAGCTTCGTGATCCGACGGCGTCTTTGCCGCTCCCCCGCCCCTCCAAGACCCACAAGGAGAACAAATGCTTGGCTCTGCCCCTGGCCTTGCTGAAGTCCATGGGCGACGGTAACCGCTCACCATCAGGTGGGCCGTATGCTCGTCTGCCTACAAGGGCAATAAAAAAGGGACGTGCGCGCTATACACTCCCCATTTTGATCAGGTGAGGACCTATCACCTGGTTTAATTATAAAGTTGAATTTTGCGTATTAAGCGAAATGTCGCTTAAGCCAAATAACCTTTCACCCCTCGCTATGATTTTATAATAAAACTAGCCGTACTCGTCCTCTTCGCTGGGCATTTAAAATTAACATTATTATTTATTGTCATTATTGTTAGGGAGTCCAACACTCATATAAATATTAGCCTATCCATTAAGTACATGTATTTTCTAAATGGATACCATGTTTCAAGTAAATCGGATGCATGGTCCGGTATTTATAACGGAACATCCGTAAAAAACAACTGTAGATTTATATATTAAGTATAGATTCAAGACAGACATTTGACATACACATAACGAATGAAGGGTGAAGGTTTGACTAGTGCACAATGCAATTGATACTTAGATCTCATGTGTCAAGGTGTCAAGGAGGGTAGCGACATTAATATCTAAGAGCTCCGGTATCGACTGAACGTGAGTGAGGTCGTAGGTTCGTTGACCTGACTATGCCAAAAATTAATAATATTTTTGTAAAATTATCTCCGATCACGAGAGACCGATTAACCTTCAAATCTAATTGACTTGTCCTGACCCTAAAAAATTGTTCGCTGTACGCGTTAGTCCTCTAGAGATTGACCTTAGAGGTCAGAGTCAATTTTGATTTAACTTATAAATAATATTACCTTAGGTGTTATTATTTATAAATAGATTTACAAATTTTTCATAATATGAGAAGATATACCTATATTATTTGCTCCTATGGTTTTTTTACAAACAAGTGCAGATGCGACTGCAAGTTTTTCAATATTTTTTTTTAATTTATTGCTTAGATGGGTAGACGAACTCACAGCTCACCTGGTGTTCAGTGGTTACTGGAGCCCATAGACATCTACAACGTAAATGCGCCACCCACCTTGAGATATAAGTTCTCAGGTCTCAGTATAGTTACAACGGCTACCCCACCCTTCAAACCACGCACGAAACCCACGAAACGCATTACTGTTTCACGGCAGAAATAGGCAGGATGGAGGTACCTACCCGTGCGGACTCACAAGAGGTGCCACCACCAGTAATTACGCAAATTATAAATTTGCGGGTTTGATTTTTATTACACGATGTTATTCCTTCACCGTGGAAGTCAATCGTGAACATTTGTTAAGCACGTATTTCATTAGAAAAATTGGTACCCGCCTGCGGGACTCGAACACCAATGCATCGTTAGATATGAATGCACTACACGTTTTATCCTTTAGGCCACGACGACGTCGACATGACTTTGTCGGTCCATCGCATGGGCAACCTTCCACGCGGTCTGGTGCCTTCTACTTTGCCCTGAACGACAAGGCGCTCGATGGAGTCATTTCCTCGCCGGGAGACATGTCCAAAAAATAATAGTATGCGGCCTTTCACGAGTGCTGAATGGCGCTGCTTAATGCCGAGTTCTTGAAGAATGGAAACATCAGTGCGAAGTTCAGTCCATGAAATACCAAACATTCGTTTTTAGCATCACATCTCTAGAGTATAGTTGACATGTTGAGTTGCTCGCTCCGGGCATTTCAATATTGCAATAATTGTTACGTTATAACACATCTTGTAAAAATTACTATTTAAAAAAAACTAATTTAAAAAAAAAAAAAGACATGCCCGCTGAGTTTCTTGCCAGTTCTTCTCAGGACGGAGGCTAGTTTTTGTGAAATGGCGGTAGTTCTTTTTAACGTTCAACAAGTGTGTTTCACTTATGTTGAATAAATAAAATATGATTTGGTTTGCATAGACCTTCTTTTTCTCGACCTGTCGCAAAGTCCACGTCTCCGCAGCGTATAAAAATATGGGTTTTTTTTTTTAATTGTATACCGCGAGTAATTTAATTATCTAAGTGAAAATTCGTCGTAAATTATTAATATCCCTAACTGTGAAAGTTTGTGAATTAGTTAAGGCGATTAGGAAAAAAAAAATGTGAATTTAGTATTGAAACCGCTTTTAAAAATAATTTTAGTACCATTTAGAAAGTTGGAACGATATAAGAGCAACGAAATTGTTATTAGACTATCGCGATGTATGTGACATAATTACTTCAGTGCACACCGCGTAAGGCACCGGTAACCTATAATACATGGTAGTCAAAAGGTTTAATCTGTCTGTTTTCCTACTACCGTAAATATCTCTGATAAGTTACGAGTCCAAGCTAATCTGTACCAATTTTTTGGCTTGCGTTTGTATCGACTAAGTATTTGTAGCCCATTGAGTTTTCGCTGGATCTTCTCAGTGGATCGTGTTTCCGTTCCGGTGGTAGATTCTGCGAAGCGCTGCTCTTGCTAGGGCCAGTGTTAGCAACACCTCCGGTTTGAGCCCCGAGATATCGCCTATACGCTAAAGTAAAGCTGATATAGCCTCTCAAGGCTATCAGCATAGGTAGGAAAAATAATAATAGGTATTTTTGCAATTGTCTCTAGAATCTTGTGTCGCCGTCGGCGGGCGGCCTTTGAATTGTTTTCTTTGTTAGTTTCGGATTGGCTATGTCCAGTTTTACACTGGAGTAACACTCTGAAATGAAACCAAAGTAAGTCCGATTGCGGCGACAAAATTTTCCGATGAAGGGTAAAAAAAAAGTCGTTACAAAGAACGTATTGTTTGTGCCGCTTAAAATAAATACCTATGCCCGTCCCTCCCTTGCTCCTTGTAGAACACACATTAAAACTCTCCTCAAATGTCCTGTTCATAAAACACACGCAAAGTCATTTTCTGTACTTTGGAATTCCCTCCCTCCAGGCATACGAGCGTGCAAAACCATAGCAGCGTTCAAGAAATCTGTTAAAGAACACTATTTATCATTAAATAAAAGTATATATATTTGTATATGTATGTGTATATATTATTATATGTATGTTTACTGTATGCCACTAGGTTTGTGTTCCTAATTCTTCTTTCCTTCTGCGTGCCTACTGGAAGAGAATTCAACATGAAATAAGTAGTGCCCTTGTACTCTGTATCCTTATTGTCGTGTTTCTTCTAACAGCTGTGTGTACAAAATATATTAAAGAAATAAATTGGTTGTTTAAAATAAGCATGTTACGTTTTCCCTTTATATAAAGGGACGCTGAAAGTTTCCAAGAAAATAGCGGGCGACGCGTGCAAAGGCTTTGATGTACCCAGTTTCTTGGTATCCGGCTCGGGAATATCCATATTTGTTTCGGTTTCCGAGAAACCCTTATGCTAAATGTATAAGACAAGTGTACATAGTTATTATGTGGACCTCTGTTAAAATTGTTACCCGATTGCTTCAAAAAGTCTCTTATAATTCTTTTTGTGTAGGTATATGTGTACCCATGTGTGTGTGTATCAATTTGACATGCTCAGCTCAGCAAATTGAAAGGCTTTTTCTATTTCAGGGGTGACTTTGATAAAATATTCACGAGTCTATGAATACATAGGGTGGGTGGCGCATTTACGTTGTAGATGTCTATGGGCTCCAGTAATCACTTAAGACCAGGTGGGCTGTGAGATCATCCATCCAACTAAGCAAAAAAAAGCCCTAAATAAAAGACTTACAAGTAAACAAGTACGCCCAGTTCTCGGAACATCAAAAATATATTACATACTAGCGACCCGCCCTCGCTTCGCTTCGGCAACCGCAGTTTATTAATGATCTTATTGAATTTTCTTTTATACAAACCTGGCAGTAACAAAGAATAAAAAAAGAACGTAACAAAACAAAAAAACTAATCTTTCATCTTCATGGTTCACTATTTTGGCGATAATGACTTCACATCGATACTGTCACAGACTTTTTGGTAGGACTATTTAAAATAAATATTTCCATTTTATATTATATAGCTGAGTCCCGCGATGTTACCCGCGGTTATTGTCGTACCGCGGGTGACGCCGCGGGGCGAAGCTAATTTAAAAAAAGTAGCCTAAATTACTCCTTATATATTCAGTTACCTATCAGTGAAAGTCGGTACAGCCGTTCCAGAGATTAGCCCGAACAAACAGTCAGACAGACAGACAGACAAAAAATATATATAACTAGTCAGGTCATAAGTATTGTCACACAGTAAAAACTTTTCTTTTAGAATGCTGACCACAAAAAAGTTTATTGAATTCGAATCTCGAATTATTCATGAAAATAAAAATGTATACTTTTAGAAATTTTACTCATTTTTAAATATGGAGTGGACGCTTAAAGAAGACCGTATTGCAGTTATTGCGTTGCATCGTTGCGGTTACGCGCCAATTCAAATTTTTAACATACTGAAAAATTTGAATATAACCAAAAGATTCGTTTATCGTACCATCAAACGATACAATGAAGACTCTAGTGTAGATGACAGGTCAAGAAGTGGTCGCCCTCGGTCTGTTAGGACTCCAGCAGTGATAAAAGCTGTGAAGGCGCGAATTCAAAGAAATCCAAACGTAAGCAGAAACTGTTGGCTCTTCAGATGGGGTCAAGCAGAACCACGGTGAAAAGGGTGTTAAATGAAGACTTAGGGCTTCGGGCATATCGAAGAAAAACAGGACATCGTTTGAATGCTCGTCTAATGGACCTGAGACTGAAGAGATGCCGCGCTTTGTTGAAGCGGTACGCGGGAAAAAATATCAGGAAATTCTTTTTTCGGATGAAAAAATTTTTACCGTAGAAGAGAGCTACAACAAACAAAATGATAAGGTGTACGCACACAGTAGTGAAGAAGCGAGCAACCGTATTCCGCGTGTCCAACGAGGTCATTTTCCATCTTCGCTCATGGTATGGTTGGGAGTTTCTTATTGGGGCTTAACAGAGGTACATTTTTGTGAGAAAGGTGTAAAAACGAATGCAGTTGTGTATCAAAATACAGTCCTGACAAACCTTGTGGAACCTGTTTCTCATACCATGTTCAATAACAGGCACTGGGTATTCCAACAAGATTTGGCGCCAGCTCATAGAGCGAAGAGCACACAAGACTGGCTAGCGGCGCGTGAAATCGACTTCATCCGGCACGAAGACTGGCCCTCCTCCAGTCCAGATTTGAATCCGTTAGATTACAAGATATGGCAACACTTGGAGGAAAAGGCGTGCTCAAAGCCTCATCCCAATTTGGAGTCACTCAAGACATCCTTGATTAAGGCAGCCGCCGATATTGACATGGACCTCGTTCGTGCTGCGATAGACGACTGGCCGCGCAGATTGAAGGCCTGTATTCAAAATCACGGAGGTCATTTTGAATAAACTTTAGTGTCATAAGAATCTATGTTTTGTTAAGTTCATTTTGGTATATGAATGGTTACATAATGAATAAACTTGTTTTAATTATTTTACATTAAACATGTGACAGAATTTATGACCTGACTAGGTATATATTGGTATACGTACTGGGGTATATACTGTGGTGGATACTTACGCATTTAGTAAAAAGTGGTTATTTTATTATTACAAACAGACACTCCAATTTTATTTATTTCTATAGACGAATTTACTCCGACTTAAAACTGAATCTTCCGTAAATTTGAAAGAAGTTAATTAAAATTTCCTTTTAATTTATAGATGTACGTCACATCGTGGACAATCCAGTTTTATTTGAAAAATATGAAGAATTCTCAGTGAGGCGCGCTCTGGCGGCCGATCCAGACACGCGATGGTGTCCAGCACCCGATTGCAGGTACGTGACGAAATAATATTTGTAAAAACTTGCCTGTTTTATAAGAGGTTCACGAATATACTATGTAACTATACTTGAGACCTTAGAACTTGTATCTCAGGGTGGGTGGGTGGCGCATTTACGTTGTAGATGGCCGTCTATGGGCTTCAGTAACCACTTAACACCAGGTGGGCTGTGAGCTCGTCCACCTTTCTAAGCAATAAAAAAATACGAGGAATCTACGAATTTAGGAAAAAATCCGCCTTTTGGAAAATACGCTACTTTTCCTTCTTTTTTGTTGTAGCTTAGCTGATAGCCTTTTTCCCCTACCTATGCTGATAGTCTTGAGAGGCTATTTCAGCTTTGCCTTGACGT
This sequence comes from Bombyx mandarina, assembly GCF_030267445.1. Classification (NCBI taxonomy): domain Eukaryota; kingdom Metazoa; phylum Arthropoda; class Insecta; order Lepidoptera; family Bombycidae; genus Bombyx; species Bombyx mandarina. Next base: position 13,408,798 of record NC_143213.1, read on the forward strand.
AGGTGAGCTCATGGGGCTCAAACCGAAAGCTGATGATAGCCTTCAGAGGCTGATAGCCTTGAGAGGCAATGTCAGCATAACCCTAACGTGTAGGTCAGTTCCCGGGGCCAAACCAGGAGGCGTTACTAATACTGACCCTAGTAAGAACAGTGCTTTGCAGAATCTACCACCTGATCGGAAACGCGACCCACTGAGAAGATCCGGCGAGAAAATCAATGGGTTGTGTCTATGAATATATCGGCGCAGTTTTCACATTATCTGAACCGATACTATTTACTCCCATACCTACTGTGTTTCCAGTCAACGCCATATTATACATGACCCGAAATTTCAAGTGATGCTCTTGAATCTTTTGCACTAAAATTTGGCATTCTGTAAAATCCAAAGCATTCCAGTAATTTAACTTTTGCTAATAACATCATTTGTTAATATGTACCATATGTAAAGGCTGCCATACCCTTCAGACCGAAACGCATTACTGCTTCACGGCAGAAATAGGTAGGACGGTGGTACCTACATGCGCGGACTCACAAGAGGTCCTACCACCAGTAATTACGCAAATTATAATTTTGCGGGTTTGATACCTATTACACTATGTTATTCCTTCACCGTGGAAGTCAATCGTAAACATTTGTTGAGTACGTATTTCATTAGAAAAATTGGTACCCGTCTGAGATTCGAACACCGGTGCATCGCTCATCACGTATGCATCGGACGTCTTATCCTTTAGGTCACGACGACTTCTTCAAGTAGCACCTAAATAACGTTTGCAATAAAAATGCGTAATTGTCTTTCAGTTTCGCTGTAGTGGCAACAGGTTGCGCTTCGTGTCCGAAGCTGACCTGCCTGGCGCCCGGATGTGGGGCGTCCTTCTGTTACCACTGCAAGGCGGCGTGGCATCCTACCCAGACCTGCGACGCGGCTAGACGCAGTCGGCAGCCTCCCCCCAGAGCGCCGCCGCCGACACACCCCGATATTGACCAGGGTATGTTAACTCATTAACGCTAATCATACCAACACTGGTACCTATTTTTACAATAGCGCCATTCTACCATAGTAATCCAAGGTAGAGGGGGGAAGAGGTCGACTACCATAGTAGTCCAAGGTAGAGGGGGGAAGAGGTCGACCGAAGAAGACATGAATGGAGCTTGCGAGTGACGATATGAGGGAGAAAGGAGTGAGTGTTGAGATGACGGCTGATAGAAGATAATGAAAGGGAAAAATTTAGCTGTGCCGACCCCACCTAGTGAGATAAGGTGGAGAAAAAGAAGAAGCGGGTAGATAACAGTATACGACAAGTATTACTCAAAATAAACCAAACAAAACAAACAAACAAAAATATAACTGTAGATTAATTGGTAAGAAAAAGTCATGAAATCAAATGTGCCAAAACAAAAAGGTGATCGTGCATTTTCAATGCCAACGTTCTACTCTGGGAGAATTCATAGACGTTGGAATCGAGGGTGGTACGGACTTGGCCAGATCAACGCTTTCGACTGCGCCCCCGCGATCTGTTTCCCTCCACTTTGCCGGTAAACTAAATGTAGGCCCAAATTACTGTAAGATTCTGACTTGATATAATTGCAGGAGAAGTGAAGCCGTGTCCCCGTTGCTCGGTGCTGATCGTGAAGGTGGAGGACGGCTCTTGCAACCACATGGTCTGCTGCGTGTGCGGCGCCGAGTTCTGTTGGCTCTGCATGAAGGAGGTCTCGGACTTGCATTATCTCAGGTATGTAAGATACTAGAACTTTAGCGGACTTTAAGTCTTCAAGAGAATCACCGGTTGACGGAAGATATATAGATTAAAATGGGTAGGTAGTGTATGATCGTGGAACGGTGATGAATAAGTTAGATGTTTTTTCGGTTCACACGAGCCGCAGACGTCATTGAAACTACTTTACTGTAAACAGGATTATAATCCTGCCCTTTTGTTGTTGTTATTATAATATTACTAGCTGACCCGGCAGACTTCGTACTGCCTCAATCGATAAATAAAAGACCTAAACTTTTGTATAAAGTAAATAAATAAAAAAAAACAAAAGGAATCCGTCCGACAGGAGACACATTAAAGGAAAAACAAAATTGTGTGTTTTTATATAATACCGAGCATTTTCATTTCAAGACCAAAATTAGCGAAATCAGTCCAGCCGTTCTCGAGTATTAGCGAGACTAACGAACAGCAATTCATTTTTAAATATATAGATTTGAGATGTTTCGAATTCTTTATACTTTTCGTGGTAGCATTCGTCGGTGAGTGATCATATGAAATATCGGAAATAATTATATTGATGATAGAATGCGAGATTGAAGCGTAAAAGTAGATTTAATAACAGGAACATTGGACTATGAAGACGATTGGCAAAAGAAACCGGCCATTGACAATTGAAAAATATGAAGTGTTTTCTATATTATTTAGAATTTAGCAATACATTTTCACGTACTTAACACGTTGATTGCCGTGCAGATCATCGGTGCCCTACGTGGCGTAATTATGTCGATTTTTCTCCTCAATTTCCTTAAAGCACCGGAAAATCTATTAGACTCTTTCTTAGAAAGACGAATCAGAAGATTATGAGAATGAATCTATTTCTAAGAGACCTAAAATACATACACTAGAAACAAAAGAAGGTAAAGTTACCAAACTAGGTGCTTAGTAACAGAAATCGACAAAGGTAAAGTTACCAAACTAGGTGCTTAGTAACAGAAATCGACATAATTTTAGTACGCCACGTAGGGCACCGGTGACCTACGCGGCGGTCAATGTGTTAAAACCAGGAACTTTTGATTTTGAATATTTTTTTTGTAACTCTATCATAAATGTTATTATTTAAGTCAGTCGATTAATGAAATCATTATAAAAACGATTTCAGTCCGAGCGGCTGCACGTTTTGGGGCAAAAAACCGTGGTCCCGAAAGAAGAAGTTGCTGTGGCAGCTCGGGACGCTGGCGGGCGCGCCGCTCGGCATCGCGGTGGTGGCGGGCGTGGCGCTCCCCGCGCTGCTGGTGGGGCTCCCGCTGTGGGCCGGCCGCCGCGCGCACCGCCGCCTGCGCCGCGCCTCCGTCATCAAGAGGCGCGCCGCCGTCGCCGCCGCAGTCGCCGCCGCGGTCAGTGCCACTCGATGTACCCAGTCTAACTGTATTGTATAACTACTGTCCCCCCACCCTCCAAAAACGGGAAGGAAGGACCACCCCTTCCTATTAAAAGTATTATTGTTCTGGTAGGTACCACCACCCTGCCTATTTCAGCCGTGAAGCAGTAATGCGTTTCGGTTTGAAGGGCGGGGCAGCCGTTGTAACTATAAGTAGAGACCTAAGAACTTATATCTCAAGGTGGGTGGCGCATTTACGTTGTAGATGTCTATGGGCTCCAGTAACCGCTTAACACCAGGTGGGCTGTGAGCTCGTCCACCCATCTGGTACCTGATAGCGGGATTCGAACACCGACACGGTCGCGTCACTCGATACGAATGCGCCGACCATCTTATTAAGGCACAATTTCATAATTTTTGGGTTTTATCAACGACTAGCTGTACCCGTCCGCTTCGCTGGGCATTTAAAATTAACATAATTATTTCTCACCCCCACAACGATTCTCATCATTAACGCCCCCGCAACTCGTGTAGGAGTCCAACACTCATATAAATATTAGCCTATCCATTAAGTACATGTATTTTCTACGTGGATACCAAGTTTCAAGTAAATCGGATGCATGGTTCAGTAGTTATAACGGAACATCCGTAAAAACCACTGTAGATTTATATATTAGTATAGATTGCATATTCACATTGTCTATCAGTTCCGGTAACCAATTATAACTAGGTTAACGCTATAAAAGTGCTAGAATCGGTCTAAGCAAGTCTGTTGTTGGTACAGCTCGTGGTATCTCCCCTGGTGGCGAGTCTGGCCGTGGGTATCGGAGTGCCGATCCTGTTGTTCTACGTGTACGGCGTGGTGCCGGTGTCGCTGTGCCGGGCGGGGGGCTGCGCCGCGCCGCCGCCCCACGAGGACGACGCCGCCTCCAGGAGACTGGAGCCCAGCATTGGTAACTACAGCTCGCGCGCTTGCTCTGCAATTCACTCGCTTATTCAGTTACCGGTGACTTTTTGGCGGGAACGCGAGGAGTGAAGTTGTGTGATTTGTTTTATTTTGTCTGTTTAGTGTTTCTTCAGGTTTAAATGTGTAATAACGGTGGTTTATTAACTGTTTAATATCTGTGAATGTGGGAAAATGTAACAAAGCCGCCGGAAGTAACTTCTCGGGATCCTCCAAAAAAATCCACTGAAAAAATCTTAGTATATGACCACCATTTTACTGAGATTATATTTCATCGTATACCTATAATCTCATCTCATTTCATTTAATTTCATCCCAGTTGATTAATATCTCAAATTAATCATCTTCATTTCATTACACTGCATAATATCATTTTTCATAAAAATATGAGTATAAATTAAAATAAGACATGACTTAAAGGTCTTAGTTACCAGGTCATAAAATCCCTTTAAAAAAAAACAGTTTCTAGTGTGGAGTTGGTCGTGTAGTTGCGGAGGGTTACTGGTGTACGCGTGTTGCAGGCGATGCGTCCCTGTCGGCGGGGTCGGCGGGGGGTGCAGGGTGGGCGGGGGGCGCGGGGGCGGCGGGCCCGGGCGCGGCTTCACTCGCGGGCCTGGCGGGCTCGCTGCAGGACGCGTCGCCGGCTGCCGCCTCATGGCCCGACGACCTGCCCTCCACCAGCGCTCTGCCCAATCGTAACTATACCCTTACTCTCAATAGTACTACATATTATATTTTTATTGGATAGACAGGTGAACGAATTCATAGACCACCTAATATTGAGAGGTTATCGGTTAACTATAGATAGATGTAAATGGCGTTACGCACTTTGACGCATGAAATCTAAGTTTCAAATTAGTCAATCATAATGAAATTAGAAACTGGTTATTACCTAAGTTAACTAAGGTACGTTTTCCAAGAAGTGTAAAATAAATCAGACTAAATAAAATTTCAATTGATTCGTTTTAAAGTAACTTACAATTTAAGAACATATTTTAAATTTGAATTTTAATTCGGCTACATAATATTTACGTGATTATTTTTATTTCCAGCGACACCTTCCAGTTCGAGTCGGTCGCGTCGGCTCCGCTCGTTGTTTCTGTACGGGTCCCCCACGCCGCCCGACCTCGAGGCGGGACCGTCCGTCCCACCCCCGCCGCCCGCCCCCTCCCTCGCCGTGCACGTGACCACGACGTGCGAGACGCACTCCCCCACTCGTTCCTCGTAACGAAGACACCGCGCCCCCGCGGCCGGCGGCGAGGGCTGCGACATGGTCGTCTACGTTGCCGACGTAAATGTGGTCGTACAGCAGTCTCATTTGCTGAGCGACGCCTAAACATGAGGATTGACTGTTCAGACGGAAATCATTACAAAATATTCGATTTTTAAATAGCAGTAGACCGACTCATCGAAATATCTATATTAAAATATTTTTTTTAATTAAACAAACAAATATCCAAAACGCTTCCTTTGAGTGACGTTATTTTTGTAATGTACCATTTCCGTGAGTGCGATTTTGAAAACGTAACGTGTTTGTCGACCTGTGACGTCACACGACGGCGATTCATCCGAGACGTTTTAAATCACGTGAAGAAAACTTATTCTAGGGCTAAGTGACAACCTTATTGTGTCAACATTATCGGCGTCTTGAGTAGTGACGCGTGAGCGCAGGTCACCCGGTGACCCGTCCTCGGTGACCGTGACAGCCGGACGACTCGGCCTCCCTCGGCCGCTATAAACGTCCTCAATGATCCTTTAATAACTGACGTTCAAATAACAGTTTCTGTGCCAACCGTAAACACTTCTGTGATGGGAGCTTTGGTCCCGGAAGCACCAGCAGACGGCAGTCCTATATATGCATATGTACGATAGACGCTTCGCTTATGAGCAGTGTTACTCTATCAGATGTTTGTGATACTTTGAATAATAATTAGAATTTACTATTAACGATCTAAATTATTTAATTTTTTCACGTTTGTAGGCAGAAAGTATCTTAAGCGATGAGTTATGTTACGTCATATATAATTAAGTGTAAGCTATGATTAAAATGTGGTTAAACTTTATTGACTGTTGTTTTATTGTTTATTGGTTACGTTTTTATCAACAAATCAAACGAACGTTTTTTTCTAAAATGAAAATTAAATGAATCTTATTCATTTTTGCTGCACATATTATTAGAGGATTATGTGAAAGACGATGTGTGTAAGAGGGGAGTGAGCGAAGAAATGGTATATGATAGAGGAAAGAGAATGGAAAGAGAAAAAATGTTGCGCCAACCCCAGGCGACTGGGAGAAGGGCAGGAGAATGATGATGTTATCAGGTTTATAAGTGAAAAAAAAAATAGTATTTTACCCTTAAACATTTTAATAAGTCATCAAATGCTACATTCACACCTACCTACATACGTTGGCAGTTGTAGGCACTTCCGAATTTTCAAAAATATAATTTCGAACCAACATCATTTTCAGACCTCACTTATAATTCATATTTTAAGACAAAACTGATTTATTTTTATAATGGCTACACTGACATCGAGATTTCTTTTAAAACATGCAACACTAAGTTTTATATTGTGAGACGATTAATAAATATTTTTTTCTAATTTAATGTCAATGTATTTTAAATAGGAATGTTTATTCTAACAACGTTTAACATACAAGTTTAGTTAACACAATCAATGGCTTTTCTACATAAATAAAATATAAACAAATATTATGTTACATAAGATACATAATATCTGTATATATAATTGATGTTATCTTAGCGATCAATCATTTAGTTGTACCGAAGTTACATTTAATATTGTTAAATTTAACAAATCACAAATTATTTTGTCTTATACGCGCGTGGTTTTATGAAAAAAGTATAAATATAGTTAATTATTAATTTCCACTCACACCATTGACAACTGGATATAATTCTACTACTAAAAACAATTTTTTACCAAAGGAGACCCTAAAAAGTTCTCCCATGGTAGTCTAATATGGTGCCAAATTAGAGTAGAAAAATCAGCGCTATTCGGTGAGCTTATGAAGTTAATAAGATAATTCGTAACCAGACTTCCGACGAAGGCATCAAAAAGACATTTTCTAAGTTGTGTATCAACAAATTATGTATGTACATTTTTTAAGCGAAACCTCATATTAAATAAACAAAAGTTCCAGCTAAAAACGCGACATTCTCACACACTCTAAAGTTATTAAAAATATAACTGTACAATAAAATGTAATAAAACTATTAATCTAATCTTTGTATAACGTAAAAATAAAAATAAAACATGATTAGCAAACAAAAATCAAAACATTATTTTTGCATATTTCATTTTAAAACGGTTATATCACAATATACTTGTAACTAATAGTTTATACATAATATATACAGCGATACATAAAATGCATGTTAGACTGTGGTTTGAGAGCTTCAATAAAATTACCTTACTGCTACCAGATATTTCATGTTCATTGAAAAAGCCACCTAAATGCTTTTAATATTTAAAAAAGAGAGCAACATAGATGTCATATACTATTAGCAAATGTAAACAGGCTAACAACGTTCTTTAAAGAGAGATCTAACTACTTTTATATTTATTTTATTTCATGGAGACACATTATCCGCTATGAAGATTTTTATTATACCTACTTTAACATTTAATTATTATCTGTATAATACACAATTTTATGAAGAAACGGCATGTTTACTATCAAACTACTGTAGATTAATTTAAATTGGAATAATTGTAATTACATAATTTTAACTATAAGAGGCATACCATCATTCGGGTCATGCATGTTTAGGATTTGGCGTTAATGAAATTTTCGGCAATTCTAGGCAATATTCATCCAAGACCGCCATTATTATAATTAAACTGCTAAATTCTATTAAATGTATTATAATAGTACCATGGACAAAAAGAGAAAATCTTAACTACATAACTGTCCTAAATGAGTACATACCTATATTTTTTAGACATTTAATTTTAATTATTTAGGAAGTTTTTTCTAACTCTTGTAACCTAAATGTAATATGCAACATAATAATATTGAAATTTATATATTCACTAACTAATCTATTCGAATATTAGATTGTGGTAATGTTGGTATCATCCCAGTCACGTGGGGTATGCGACGTTATGAAATTTGATTAAGTCGCTTTTAATAATTGAAAATCGCACATACATTATTAATTACTATAATCAATTGTATATATGAGTCGTCTATTATCAAAGGTGGCAATCTGTGCATTTGGACAAAAAAATGTTATTGATATGTCAATACAGATTGATTTGAATATAATCGTCTCCTTCAAAAAATACGGTTCAAAACCAGCATTAAATAAAGTATTAACTTGTTGTTATTTATCTAAGATGTCGTTCAGAAGAGTTTTGTGACTACCAATGGAATACAAAGTCAATAATTCGTTTTTCTGATTTACCAATAATTGTCCAAAAGTCACATTGCCGGCTTTGATAATAGTCGACTCATATAGTACTCGTTACTACTTTTTTGATCTTCTAAATACAGTAATCCCCCTATAACACGGTACTCTTATAACGCATTTTCATATTACGCGATTTCAATCGGTAGACAGCGGCTTGGCTCTGCCCCTGACATAGCTCAATTCCATCGGCGACGATTACCACTCACCAACGGGTGGGCCGTATGATCGACTGTCTACAAGGGCAATAAAAAAGGTCCCTCGTATAACACAGGTATTCTCCCATATAACGCGGGGATTTCACACGTTACATTTCGGTACTGTGAAAATTAAAATGATTTGTGCATCTCATAATTAATTTCGCGTACTTTTGCATATTTTGTCAATTGTGTTATTATAAAATAAAATAAAAGTAATTTATTATATTATTATGTTCATAGTTTTTCAATCGTAAAATCATTGGTATTATGTGTTATATTTGTAAATATATCAAATATAACATATTTGTACATATCGCGTTATATGGGTTCATACAAGCGCTTTATGCGTAAATACTCTTACAACGCGGAAACAATCTACCGCGTTATAGGGGCGATACTGTATTTTTTGATAAACAAAATTCGCACGATTCTACTTTTTGATCCACCCGCTGTCTACATTGTTTCAAATATTTAATTTCAAACAACCTTATTTCCTTTTCATAATAAATAAACGAGACCGTTCCCGAAACAAGTTCAAACGCAGCGTTTAAGAATCCTTGATGAGATCATATTTGCCAAAAAAAAAAGTGCCATCTCAATTTTTATTTTCTGATGATGTGTGCTTAGTGAGTTTTTTAACGTTCTCGATAGCGTAAAAGTTAACTCAAATTTGTATGCAGTTGGAAAACAACGCCCCTAGCGGCAAACGTAGGCAAACGTTCCAACTCCATATAAAATTGAGTTAACTTTTACTCTATCGAGAACGTTAAAAAACTCGCACTAAGCATACTGCTCGTCCAGCACGCAATGCACAAAAAATCACTTGACAGAGTCCATGGACTCGTGCGACGCGCGAATGTTCGTGTCAACTTTCTGTAACATTACCGCATTCGCTTCGGGATAGATTCCCTTGGAAATTGTATAAAACATGCTTTTCTTTCTAATCGTCTCTCACTCACATTTCGCCTTCAAAATGCGGCCTAAATCAAAAATAAAATAGGCTATATTAAAGTTCAATAAATGTTTATACAATTCTGGGCCAACAAGACATTCACTCTTCTTTTGTATTTACACCATTTTTAATTAAAAAAACACTTGATTTAATTTTTCTACTTTTTTTCACAACATCTATCTAACACTAATTTTTTATTGTATTTTTAATAAATTCATATCAATCATCGACACCGCCCTACAAGATTTGACCGTGTGTAATAATTCTATCTTATCTCCTCTCAAGAGCTTAAAGCTTGCTAACAAACAGACGGAACTGGATTCAAGCTTTCCGTAAAACTAAAATATTATATAACACTTATCGACATTAAACTATGGATGACATTGATCAACATCTATGTATCTGGCAGACATAAAACGCGAACTCTTTCTACTAGATTCTTGTATTCCTGTTTCGTATTTTTTATTACAGAAAAAGCTTCTATTACAGAAAAAGTGTGTTCGATAACCACAAAAATTTTTATATATTTTTTTTATTTGTACAAACGCGCTTATCATAAATATTAGCGACAAACTGGCTAAGAATATTTAAAAAAAAATACAGTCCAATCTTCACAAACTGGTTCTATCTAATCTCTGTTGTCCCTATTAAACGAGCGAAGGTTGTTGTCAATAATTAGATAAGATTTATTCATACAACACGAACTAATCAAGAATTACAATACTTTTATATTCGGCCAGCATTATAATATCTATCTGACTATAACTTGATTTTTGAAAAATCAACCTTAAATCAAGAACCATAAAAACTAATCACAATAAACGATAGATATAAATACAGATAGATTGACACATTTACACTTATCCCTATAACAAACAAATATGAGCTCTAAAACCTAAGGGATAAACACTAATACAGCTGAAAGTCGTATGTGGTGGAGCCGTCGCGCCAAGTCGGCTCGTCGGCCACTTTGGCGCGGCACAATGGGCAGGTGTGCTCCCTGTCCAGCCAGGCCGATATGCAGAGCTCGCAGAAGATGTGGCTGCAGCCCAGCCGCACCGGGGTCGTGTAGTCGTCATGGCATATCGGGCAGGAGTCGCCAGCCGACAGTAGCTGCTCGCAGGTCGGTTTGGTGCCTAAGTTCTGTGAAAGAACATATTGACCAGGTTACAGATAATTCAAAATTTTTTTTTATTGCTAAGATCTGTGGACGATTTAATTACATGTTTCCCATTACTTAATGGTCTTAGTAACCAGGTCATAATAAACCTTAAAAAAAAAATTTACATGTTTCCAAATGGCTGCTATTTTGCAGTTTTCCGTTTCATAAAATTAGACTTTATGTGTTAAGGTGTGTGGAGCGATTTGCGTCTATAGGTAACTTCTTAAGTATGTGAACACTTTCACCCGTTTATACAATAAAAATATAAAACAACCGAAACAAGTATACCAGCAACAGCATACAAGTTTTTTATTATTATTGCTTAGGTGGGTGGACATGCTCACAGCCCACCTGATTTTAAGTGGTCACCGGAGTCCATAGACATTTACAACGTAAATGCCGCCACACACCTTGAGATATAAGTTCTAAGGTCTCAAGTATAGTTACAACGGCTGCCCCACCCTTCAAACCTGCTTCACGTCAGAAATAAGCAGGGTGGTGGTACCTGCCCGTGCGGACTCACAAGAAGTCTTACCACCAGTAAAAAATATGTAGTCAAATAGTCTTCAGCGCTTAAAGTTTCAATATAAAGAAATTTAATCATACTTTAGCTGTCTAAATTAGTAATATTATTGTAATTTTCCTAAATACTTGAATCAGGTTCTAATGTTCTATTTATCAGTCTTCACTATGGAGACGCAAAATGACCTTGGTAAAATAGACGGTAGGACATATGACGCCTCATAGTTACAAGTACCACCATCATGGCTGTTTCTGCTGTGAAGCAGTCCTTCATCCCACTTTGAAGAGCCTCGTTTCAATTGTAAATTAAAACTGATTTTTGAACTCATGTTTTAACGTAGATGGTGACATTGACAAATTTTTATATTATTATTATGATATTATAATGTTATGTGTATACATATATAATTATACTATGTATGAGTTTATAAAATATATGTATACAATATTTTATTATTACTATTTTTTATTCTCTTATTCTTGTTGCCTTCAACACTACACTTCAACACAAAGTCCGTAACTGTACTTTTGTCGATAAAACTATTTACATAAATTCATTATATAATGTCTATGGGCGCCAGTGATCAGGTATAGTATGAGGTCGTTACGCGATCTCCTAGTGAAGTAAAAAAAAAATATACAACTTTAAATACTAACCACACTCTGCAGTAGAGTCCAAGTAGCATTTTTAAAGAGCCTCAGCTTTGTCAGTATTTCTACCACCTTGGCGATAACATAGACCGAAGTAAGGAACATTCCAACCATCTTTTCGGAGCCTTCGTATGACTGCATCAAGTAGAACACCCAGGGTTGTATCGTAAGGAAGCAACGGTACAGTTGGGAGACAGCTTCAGTGAAAAGATATACTTTACCCTGGAAATATTATAATTTAATTCTCATCTCGATTTCATGGATAGCTTTATGGATAATTTGAAGCAATTAAATTAATTTACCCTTTTCTGGAATGGCAGTAAGCAAGCTGGCATCATCGTCACAACAATCTTCACATCCACAGTTATGATCTTAACTATCAGATCGGTCAGTACAACCAACCATATTAGTTCCCACACCCCAAGCTCTGTGTACTGAGGGAACATAATAACATTCTGTAAGAGCTTCCCGTGACCGAATAACAGATACACAATGGCTATAAGACATAATGTGAACATCAACTCTCCAAACAGAGCCAAGATGCTTCGGTTCATTTGCTTAGCATGCTCTCTGGAAAAGAAATAGGATTCAGTAGACAATATGTTATTAACAAGTAATTATTAACAATTTGCTTTCTAGGACTGTTATTGAACAGTAAAAATTCACAAAATTAATGTTCTATTTTAAAATTCTAATGTTCTATTTAATATTTGATTTTCAGAGACTGCATCGACACATGAATCATGTTTGTATGTCTTTATTTGAGTTAGATATGTGTCTAATTGCTATGCACTGATGACCTATCTTGTGAAATTCTTTTAAAATTTAGTTGTGCAATGTTTGATTCAAACATTGGTGCACTGTGTTTTGCTGATTTTGTTATTGCATAACAATGCATATTGTAGTATGAGGATGGTCTAGTAAGAGCTCAAGAGCTCTAGTAGTAGCTCATATCTTCCTGATTTTTGTTATGCAATTATCATGAAAAATCCTTCATACACAGTTCTCTTGGCCAACTTTTATAATGATATCTTGAACTATTATTATCACCCTTAATTATATATCAATTAAAGAAAATTAAGATCTTAGACATGTATAAAGTTAATGTATTCAATACATTTAAATTTTGAAAACATTTGTGAAGCTTATAGCCAATAATTCAAAGAAGTTAAAGGGAAAGATAATAAAGTGGTAGCAATATATCAAATGGTAGTTAAAAATTATATAAAATCATAACTTACCGCCTTACTAGACAGTTGCTGTGTACGAAAGTGCAAAATAGTATTGTGAATGTGAATATGCCCTCTCTACTTTCATACATAAACTTCATTAATAGAATTAAGTAGAATGGTGCATAGCGTATTAACAGATTCAGTGTGCCACGTACATCGACAATCTGAAATAATTAATTTGAAAACTATTATTTTCGTAAAATTTCAATTAAATATGATGATATGATGACCATGATTATGATGTTGCTTTTTAAATAAAATAATTTCTTCTGAATATAGTACCTGTGGATTTCCATCGTCACTCTGACTGTCATTGTCTGTATTATCGTGAATATTATTATTATTGGCAGGATTTACTGACACATTAATCTCTGCATTTTCTGGTGCTTGCTCTGACAAGTTGGAATCATTTGATGCACTTGCACTCAATGCGTGACTTGTTGATTGTGATCTCTGTGCTGGAGAAGTTCCTCTGTCAGTCACAATAAAGGTCTGAGCATTTGGTCCAAGATTCACATGTGCTATGGAACTTTGAGGCCTACGCAGTCCAACTTCTATTATCTGGTGGGTACCTGGTGGATTTCTTGGTAGCCATGTTGGTAATGATAATCTGGCATTATTTCCCTGAAAATATTTAGGAAATATGTTTTTCTCAGGTCATATCAAGTTATTGAACAATCGTTTATTATATGGCAGACTGAGTGGTAATTTCACATTAATTCACACAATACCAGAAGAAAATGAGCATTTGAGTGAACTAATGACATAAAATGTACTCAAAGTCTTCCATAATCATTACAATGTTCATTTAGATAGTTTTACTGTTAATTAATTCACCCTTTATATACTTTTGCACCTTCCTGCCCATTCTAGAAGTAAAGAAAGAATAATTCTGTTCTGTAAATGTGTTCTGTTTGAATGATATATTATAATCCTTTGCAGCTGAAATAGGCAGGATGTTGGTATCACCTACAAGCTCATAATACAAACACTCTCACTATTTGTGACACATTTAAAAAAAACTATTTCAATTGTCAGCTTTATTGAATATTTAAAATTGTTAGGTTATTAAATTTTAAAATGGATGATATATGAATTTTTGGTATATCATCACTTGAATGCTAATTGACAATTGACAGTCGAGTCTATGATATAGAACATTTAAAAAAAACACATTTTATTGAAATTCTGAGACACAAACATAGTCTGAAGGTGGGTCACATCTCATTCATTATGCCTACAAAATCACTTTACAACAACGGGGCTTTGAATTCCTTTTCTCCCATTTAGATGTATTTTCAATAGCCCTAACCTTACCAGTTTTCAATGTAATTACATTAAAATGAATTGGGAGACAATAATTCTCAATATCTTAATTTTAATTTACTGGTTTGTATTTTTTTTATCTGGTAGACAAATCAGAACATGCAATGAAGTAATCTTAAAAAAACAAAGTTAGGAGCATTCTAGAGGGTTTAGATCTCTCCATCATTTAGCAATTATTAGCAGGTACATAACTATTAAGTAATGTTTTAAACTTAGAAAATATTTTAGTCATCCTACTAAAATTCAAATTAGTTTAGATTCCAATTAGTGATAGTGATACTAGTAAAAATTCAGTAAATACCAAACCCAAACAAAAATAATAATAAAACAAATCTATATGCACAGAGGTAATATAACTTTAGTTTTATTTTCATTGTGTATGTACCTTAAATTATCAACCCAATAAAAATAGAATAGCTTGAACGTGTCTATTTCAAAAAAAAAAAGTTAAGTTATCGTCGCTCACGAATCTTAACGAAAATAGAAATATTACTAGCATTCTTTTCTTAGTAGAATTAAATCATTTAAATCACCCACCACTCACCTTAAATAACGAAATAAGCTCAGTGAAAATTAAAATATTTTAGTTTAACTGCAATGTTTAAGAGTCACACTGCGCAGTACCAAAACTGCATAAAAATCAAAATTTCGATATTAATGCACATTTACATTATAACGAAAATTAATGAAGAAATAATGTTTTACCATTCTAGCATTTTCAACCAGCGGTCGTATCTCTCTGAATACACTATTGAGTCGATCACCAAGCCCTATATTATTTCTATTAGGAATCGAAGGTCTAGAATCCAGTCTGTGCAACACATTAGTTCTTGGTGTCACCTCATCGCTTTCTTCTTCCTCGATATCGACGTTAACTTGATTTTGTTGGGTCATGGTTACTTTACTATTATAACTGGAGTGCAAAATCACTGTGCAATCAAATCTATCATTTCCAATATTCCAAAATATTTATTAAAAAACCGAGCCCGAAGGTCAATTTCTGACAACTGTGACATTTGAAATGTGTTACCAACTAATAAGCGAAGCTAATAATAAAGTTGCCTGCCAGCCATGACCTAATTGCTACCGATAGACGATTTCCAAAAAAACTTATTGGAAAAACTTTAATGGTCCCAAAAATCCACAAAAACAGCCTTTTTCAGTTTGATGAAGTGCGTGTCATAAAGTAGATATTCAGTTTACGAGTCGGACCGCTGACAAACGTGGAATCTGGGCTTTTCATTCAAAGTTATTTCATGAAATTCATAATAAATTACGGATAGTTTGAAACAGTTATGTCAACAGAGACTGGTGCCCTCTGTGGTTTGTTGTGTACTGTTTGCAATAGTTTGCACGAATCTTAGGGTCTATCAGAGATTATAGATATCTTAACAAGAATCTCACAATTCACCTTGATACTTGAGCTCTGTCTCAATTGTATATGAATTGGGTAAATTAAAAAAATATGGGTTTGATATTTATTATACGATGTTATTTCTTCATCGTGGAAGTAATTCGAAGTCATTGGAAAATTATGTAACTCATTAGAAATGTTGGTACCTGCCTAGGGCATTTAAACATTTGCATAGTTGCATCGCTTGATACAATAATACTAGGCCTTTAATCGTTCATGCGACGACCACTTCAAAATCGTTGTTGGCAATATTCTATTACTAGACACTGGGATGTATCAATAAGTTAAAGCAGTAAGCTGCTTTTACTTATTTACAAAGAATTAACGAGGATTGAATAATAAGTGCCTAAATACATTTCACAACAAAGTCATACAAGAAAAAAATAAAACAAGTTTATATTCCTACATAATAATTATACGCTTTATTTCTATGTTTATAGGTCAATAGACTCGAATGAATTTCTATAATCTAAATTTCATTTTTATAATGAGCAATTAAATCTACAAAATAACGACGTAATGCTGTAAGTAAATTCAGTCTTCAATTAATAGGCTTCACAATGGGCTTTCGATAACACCTAACCGTAATCCTCAAACATTATAACTTATACGAATAAATTCACACATGATTAAATATATTGCAATAATTTGTGCTTAATAACGTAGAAATATAATTAACAACACTTATGTACTGGCTTCACCGGCTTTGAACTGAATTAAAAATTTAGCATGTTAGTGACACGTCTGTTCATCACAATATATTCTCAGGTGTCAGAGACCGGTTTGAGCGCGAGTATTCCCTGCGCGTGGAGGTCGCGCACGGCTTCTAGTAAACGTCTCTCTGCCCGAGGATCACCCAAGGCCACGTCAACACTTCCAGCACACAGGAGAAGCGCGCGGAGTGCCGCTCTAGGCCAATCAGGTTTTAAGCCACGTCTAACAATGGAACCCGATTCTGACGCATTTAATCGAGCACATTCTGCTTCTAATCGCTCGCCGTAGTCTTCTATTAAAGAATCACCAATACTTCTTCTCATTTCTGGCGTTAAAGAAGATAGTAATAATAAAGCTACGTCGTCCATTGGCTTTCCTAATGATACCATTTGCCAATCAAGAGCTATACATTCACTAACTCCATTAATTTCGCGGAATAGAAGATTTCCACTCCAAAAGTCAGCGTGGGCAAGAGGTGCAGGTTCGTCAGGCCTTAGTAGGGTTCCTAGTAGAGAAGGCGCTCGAGCACTTAATTCTGATACAGCAGCTGCTTCTTCGATGCAGTCGGATCGCCCTCGCAAAAACGCCTCAAGTTGCGGCAAGCCTCTTCTGACAAGTCGCAGATATCCAGCCGCCGCTCTTTCGCAGGGGAACAAAAAATCAAATCTTTGATCTAATGGCCCTTCCCTTTCGCGTAAAGCCAAGGATAAGGCATGAAATCTCGCAGCGGCGTATAGAGCTGCCCTAGCTCGCTCTTCAGTCAATCCTTCCGCAAAATCTGCAGCTTCGTACCCGACTGCTGTTACATCTTCTAAAACGAGTTCGCTATCACCGCCAATTTCATCTGAAAAATGAACTGTATTTAATCGATCGTTTTTTTTTTAAATTTGTAAGCAGTGTATCGGTTGTTCAATGAACACTTCATTTAAAATCCGCAAATGTGTATGTAGGGTTCACGAATATATTGAATAAGAGAGGGGCACACAGCATCTGACAGCTTTAAATAAATATTAATATAAAATTTCAATAGGTAAGCTAGGCTTTGGCTAAGCAAATTGAAATCATTTTTATGTTTTTAATAAGTGAGATAATAACTGAAAATTTTCTACTCAAGTTCTTTTTTTTTTTTTATAGCTTAGATGGATGGACGAGCTCACAGCCCACCTGGTGTTAAGGGGTTACTGGAGCCCATAGACATCTACAACGTAAATGCGCCACCCACCTCGAGATATAAGTTCTAAGATCTCAGTATAGTTACAACGGCTACCCCACCCTTCGAACCGAAACGCATTACTGCTTCACGGCGGAAATAGGCGGGGTGGTGGTACCTACCCGTGCGGACTCCCAAGAGGTCCTACTACCAGTGATTGTTTGCGCTTGGGTAAGTCTGTCTCGTTACATTCTATACCGTAAATACTAGTTTTTTAACCGTTATTATAACCAAAATACATTGTAGTAATGTCAGGGTCTCTCTTACACAAAATATTAATTTATTTGAAAATAGGTCACAATATTAACCTTTTAAAATTAAAATTAAGCCATTATGAAATATCACTCGCACAATATACATCTTTGAATTCAACTAAAGCGCAAGTAACATTATATCGATATTCATTTGAGACAAAATTCCGTAAGCACCCAATTAAAAAAAAAAATCTAGTTACTTTCTAATTTATGTGAAATTTAAGATGCTAAAAAAAATGGAACTACACTACCTGTATATATTATTACCTGTATAAATTTGTATATTATATGTATAGTGGGACGTCACTAACCTTGACGAAGACAAAAATAAAGTCAAGTGTCGAGGAGAATTACATTTATTATCCGGAATGTATGCATTGGTAACTAATGGAACTGTCCATTCCTCCTAATTTAAATATTATTACATTGAGAACTCCACAATCTGAGATTGACAAAATTGTGTTCTCTAAAGAATCAAAAGCCAAAAAACTCTAAACTGAAGAATATTTTAGAGTAATTCGATTAAGGTTTACTTTCTTTAATTTACATATTATTAGCTGAGCTCTGTATGGTCCCTTTCTTTTTATTCTTTATATTGCCCTTGTAGGCAGACGAGCATACGGCCCACCTGATCGTGAGTGGTTACCGTCGCCCATGGACTTCAGCAATTCCAAGGACAGAGCCAAGCCGCTGCCTACCGTTCCAAAAAATGTAGGTATGCTATTAATGCGTTGAAGAAGGATAAACTAGCAAACAAAGTGGATTTGTAATGTTATAACTGTTATCATAATTAATTTGTATTTTGATGCATAAAAGCTCATTGTGTCACATTATGCTCATTGTAAATGAGATCTTTGTTACCATTATCGCACAATATTAATTTAATAAAAAAAATCATAGCCATTGGTGATTTACGGCATTGGAGAAATATATATATACTTATATACATATATAGTTAAATTTATAAAATATCCATGTGTTCAGATTTGAAAGATCGTGATTTGCAAATACTCCGATCTCCTCCGTTCTCGTGCTTTATGGTGATCAATGGTAAGTACCACTCCATGATAACATACCAGGCAGCTTGGCTTTGATGTATTTGGGTACAGGGAGTCCAGTTCCGGGGCCTAAAGCGTTTTCAGCCAACTTGTTCAAAGCCGGCGCTAGTTCTGTGTAGAAAAGGATTTCTCTCGTGTCGAATTGGGCTTCAGCCACGAACAGTCTTCCAAACGGATCCCGCGGGGGTAGTTTGACGACTACGGGCAGGGATTTTTGTTCACCACTACATTCATAGCGTACTGTGACAGCCAGGACCCTGCTCAGGGCTCCAGTTACTCCGGCTCTGGATTCAACGCGCACCTGGAGGATAAAATCTCGGTTGATCTTGTGATTTGCTTTTGTGAAAGACTAAAATGAAGATAAGTAAGCTGCAAGTTTTAACTACGCGGCTGGTTGATTATGTTGCAGGCAAAAACATTCTATGTAATTATGAAGTTACTTTGCGTTAGATCTCTTTTGCCAGTCGACACTAAAGGGTTTATTTGCATCAGTCCATCTGTGTTTTTAATACCAATAAAATAAAACTTTTAGTATTAAAGGCACATAAACACGTTATCCTGTTTCTTTTATTTAAATTTAGGCAAGGACGAGACGACGTGGAGTTAGGGGCAGTCCTTATAATAATAATAAGCTTTGTGTTGTTACAGTGTTTGCTTTTTTTTTATTCCAATTTATTTTTATTGCTTTGATGGGTGGACGAGCTCACAGCCCACTTGGTGTTAAGTGGTTTGTGGAGCCTATAGACATTTACAACGTAAATGCGCCACCCACCTTGAGATATAATTAGGTTCTAAGGTCTCAGTATAGTTACAACGGCTGCCCCACCCTTCAAATCGAAACGCATTACTGCTTAACGGCAGAAAAAGGCAGGGTGGTGGTACCTACCCGCGCGGACTCACAATCACCAGTAAAAATGCCTACTACTACTGAGAAGCTATTACAGCTTCACCCTAGCGTGTAGGTAAGCTTTCGGGGCTCAAACCGAAAGTGTTGCTAACACTGCCCCTAACAAGAGCAGTGCTTCGCAGAATCTACCACTGGATTGGAAACGCGACCCTCTGAGAAGATCTGACGAGAAACTTAGTGGGCTCAATGTTTGCGCCTTTTCATAATCTCTATAGAAGTTATATTGTCGTATCTTTTTTTTCGCGCACGCGACCGGGTCTTACTCACAGTATATTAATACGTAAGTAGTTAAGACAAATGCTCACGAATGACTGCCACGCTTAAAGAGAAAACATCGTGGAATAAAAATGAAACTGACAAAAATTATAATTTGTGTTACTAATGATGACAGGGCGTCTTGTGAATCCGCACTGATAGGTACCTACACCCTGGCATGAAGCAGTGATGCGTTTTGGGCATAAAGAATGGGGCAGCCGTTGTACTGTAAAACTAAGACTTAGAACTCATGTCTCAAGGTGGGTGCCGGCACTTACTTTGATGATGACTCATGGGCTCCGGTGACCATTTAACACCAGGTGGGCTGTGAGCTCGTTCGGGCAATTAAGAAATATTATATTATATTATAATAAAATCTTTGGTCATAAATAATAATAAATGCTTGACACATAACAAAAATGGACAACCCTGCCCGTCCTGACAGAAAAGATAATATCTTTGCGATAGTTAATGGTCAAACTGTGGTAACACTGCTAAGAAAGACCCCTACATAATATAACGTAATATGAAACTTAAAAAAAATTTAAACCTTAGGTACCTACTTGGCTTAAAAGATAAGCCGGTTAAATTCATAAATTTACGTTAGTCACAATTTGATTGCTCAGTTGAAAAGTATGAATCACCGTAATTCAAGTACGACCGTCATTTCATTAATCGCGCTTAAAAACCCAAATAAAAAAAATGTGACTTACACATTACCGAGTAGGTATATAGACAGGCACCTACATTAATATTAGCTCAGCAGTTTCTATATCCTTTCTAATTGCTGTTTTTTATTTGTTGTAGTAATTTAATTTAACAAATTGAAACTAATAAAATTATGAAGTGTATTTCAATTATCCTGAATTTTTGTGAAACAATTGTACATGAAAATGTATAATTTATTAAGTTCATAGTTACCTCATTTGCTCCCACCACACCCGCGTCCGCTAATAATTCTCTGGCCCATTCTTCAGTTAGGGCAACGTCATCGGGATCGGGCCCCTGTTCACACTCAGAATCCTCGCTTCCACTGCTGGGAGTCTCAGACATTGCTGCACTATCTATTCCTCCAGCTTGCATCTGATCGTATCTATAAGTACTGACGAAAATAATTCACAATAGTATAACACAGAACATTGCGGTTTTCATTACTTTCGAATATCAGTATTAATCATGCAGATGCCCGTGCAGATGCCTTGCCTTGAATAGTCGCCTAAGGCTGTCTCCCCGCCTCAGAGCTCCGCGCATGCGCGTCTCAATTATTCATCGAATCAAATAAAAGACGCCACAGTACCTACACATTTTGTTCTAGAATAAGAAGGGCGTCATATACTTTACTTTACATTAAATGTAAATATTACCTACTTAAATTGGAGTAAAAGTGTGATTTAGCATTAATGAAAATTAAGTAAGAAAATAGGGCAAAATAAACGTAAAAATAAATTTTATGTAAAAAATAAATAGATGTTTTATTTTCACGCTTGTTAATTATTGTTCTTGTAGCCCGCATCTAACCATATCCTTAAAATACTTACGAATTATAAATAGGTTTATGTGACCCTGTTCTGGTACACTTCAGATAACCCATCAACCGAGAGGCCCGACGGTTTCGGCGTCCACTGGACGCAAAACAAGCACTAGACCACCGGACCTCTTGGTCTGCAAGCTGTCCGAAGCTCGCCTAGACGGCGCGGCCAACACACGATTGCGTGTAGCTTACTGAAAGGTTTTGTGGTCATTTTTGAAGTTTTCTTTAGATTTCTTGGATCGGCCGGTCACCGTCTTCGCCGAACCCGTCGCTTGCGACGAAGGGCTCGACGAGTAAATTAACCCATAGACACCGCCCACTGAGTTTCTCGCCGGATCTTCTCAGTGGGTTCCGTTTCCGATTCGGTGGTAGATTCTGCGAAGCATTGCTCTTGCTAGGGCCAGTGCCAGCAACACTTCCGGTTTGGGCCCCGTGAGCTCACCTACACGTAAAGAAAAAGCTGAAATATCCTCTCAAGGCTATCAGCATAGGTAGGGAAAAGAAAAAAAAATTGGATCACATAAACAACGTTTTACTACGAGGGCGGCACTGAAATTTTCGGGAATTAACGAAGTGACACAACATTACTATTTAAAAATGTATTTATTGCTTTTCGAAGTATTCTCCGCGAAATTTGACACATTTTTCCATACGATGGAACCAATCATTGAAGCAACCATTCCATTCGGAAGTTGGGGTCTCCAGAATGGCCGTTTTGTAGGCGTCCACAGCTTCTTCAGGTGATGAAAATCTCTGTCCACGCAATTTATTCTTTATTTTAGGGAAAGTATAGAAATCATTAGGGCTTAGGTCGGGGCTGTACGGCGGATGGTCTAATAATTCTATGTTTTCTTGCTCTAAAAACTCTTTTGTTCTGTGCGCGGTGTGAGAACTCGTATTGTCGTGATGGAGGATGATGCGGCGGTTGCAGTTCTCTTTACGGAGTTCAGAAACGACCTGTGGCAAACAAATGCTAGCATACCATTCTGCATTAACCGTTCTTTGTCCCTCAAGAGGAATAGTCGTAACATGGCCGGTTTTGGAGACAAACGTGGCCACCATTTTTTTTGCAACACTCCGTGAACGAACAATTTTTGTTGGCTTTAACTCATTTTCGAACACCCAAACTCGTGACTGGTTTTTTGTTTCGGGTTCGTACGCGTATATTCAGGATTCGTCACCTGATACAATGTTGTATACAGCATTTGAGGATCCTGCGTGGAATCTTTCGAGACAGAACTCTCGACCAAGTAACGCGAGCCGCTTTTTGCTCTTCACAGAGCGAATGCGGTATCCATCGGGAAAACAACTTTTTTACACCTAATTGTTCATGCAAGATTATTTGTATTTGACTCATGCCAATGTCTAAAGTTGCATGAATTTCGCGGTATGTTACATGTCGATCTTCCTCAATCAGCTTACGCACAGCATCAACGTTTTTTTGGGTGACTGCAGTTTTTGGACGACCTTGACGGTGATCATCACTGAGCTTGACACGTCCACGTTGAAACTCAGCAAACCAGCGATAAATTGTGATTGTGGATGGGGCTTCATCACCAAATGCAGAAATCATCCGGTCAACACACTGTTTTTGTGTTAAACCACTTCGAAAGTCATAATAAATCATCGCTCTTGAATTTTCTCGAGTCAATTCCATTTTCTCAACGACTAAACAAGTTTGACAAAACCTCGTGACAAGACCGAGAATCTTTTTTTAAATAAATAAATGGTATTCGATTTTTAAAACCAAGGAGTTTTCAATGAAAAATATTTTAATATGACAGGAACAGTGGAAATATTCCATTCCCGATACTTTTAGTGCAGCCTAGAAGCAATACTTTAGCATCTTAACATTAAGCGTTTGAAAACAACATTTAACAAACTTTTTTAACAAACTTTTTTTTCTTACTTTATGTTTCACGGATGGAAATTGGCTATACAATATGTCTATGAATTAAGTATATTATTTTAATTTTTTAATTAATGGTAGGACCTCTTGTAAGTCCGCATGGGTAGGTACCACCAACCCGCCTATTTCTGCCGTGAAGCAGAGATGCGTTTCGGTTTGAAGGGTAGGGCAGAAGTCGTAACTATACTGAGACCCTGGAACTCAAATCTCAAGGTGGGTTTTATATATTATATATAATTTACGTTGTAGATGTCTATGGGCTCCGATAAACACTTAACACCAGGTGAGCCGTGAGGTCGTCCACTCATCTAAGCAATAAACAAAAAAAATACATCATCATCCAAAAAAAACTGCAAAAAGCAAATGATATTTTAAATTTCTATAATCTATAGAGAGTATGTGATATCAGTAATCTTAAAAGGTACCAATTACAAACCCTAGACACTATGACGAAAACGCGACGAGTGAAGTCGTGTAATTTGTTTTATATTGTCTATTTAGTGTTTTTTCAGGTTTAAATGTGTAATAACGGTAGTTTATTAACTATGTAGTGTCTGTGAAAGTGCACAAATGTCGGAAAATGAAACAAAGCCGCTGAACGGAACTTCTCCGGATCCTCGAAAAAGTCCACTGAAAGTCAAAGAAAAGTCTCAGTAAATGACCACCATTTTACTGAGATTATATTTCATCCCATATCATCTCATCTCATTTCATTTAATTTTATCCAAGTTGATTAATGTCTCAAATTAATCATCTTCATTTCATTTCATTTCACTCAAAATTCATTCAAAATAAGATAATAATTAAAATAAGAAATGACCTAAAGGTCTTAGTTACCAGGTTATAAAATCCCTAAAAAAAACTGTCGCTAGAAGTAATAGTGTTCTGTGAACTGTATTCACTAGAATTTGTCGTTTAATACAGATCGGTGTTTTAAATTAAAATATTAATACAAAAATAAAATGGGAAAAGAAAAATCAAGGAAGAAGAAACGATCATCATCGGAAAGCAGTTCTAGCTCCAGTAGTTCCGATTCATCAAGAGAAAAAAAGAGAATTCGCAAGTTAAAAAAAAAACTGCGTAAAGAACAGAAAAAGACTGAAAAAATTATAAAAAAGAAGTTAAAAAAGGAAAAGAAACGCTTGAAAAAAGAATACTTGAAAAGGAGTCAGAGTAGAGACAAAAGTCCCGAGGTATCTGCCGATATACCAGTTGGTTAGTTTTATCATAATTTTGAGATTCCACCGTATGTTCATAATGATTGTCACTCCCGCAAA
The DNA here is from genome assembly GCF_030267445.1 of Bombyx mandarina. NCBI lineage: Eukaryota > Metazoa > Arthropoda > Insecta > Lepidoptera > Bombycidae > Bombyx > Bombyx mandarina. The sequence goes on from NC_143213.1 coordinate 13,433,860, forward strand.
TTTCTTAGTTACCTATTCCTATTCTATGTGAAAAGGTCAGACATGATCGAATACGTCTGAAGTAGTCGCGGCTTAGGCCTAGTAATCCCGCAGGCCGGTACCTTTATTTTTTTTCTACCTAAGCTTAGCCTTGAGAGGCTATTTCAGCGTAACCTTAACTAGTAGGTGAACTCGCGGGGCTCAAAGCTGACGACGTTGATAACACGACATATAAAACATATGTTGTTCTCGGTTTTTATCTATTATACTATTATGTTTAATCACAGTAAATCAAAGCTATTTAAAAATGCTCATTATGGATAGAGAAATGCTCATTATGGATTCAAAAAACTCAAAACTGTAGAGAAGAAGCATTGCATGAAGTTATCAAAAAATGCCTTCATTTTTAGAATTGATGGAGATCTCAAAGGCCATGGCACCGATGACAAAAGAGGAATGGGAGAAAAAACAGAGCATTATTAGAAGAGTATTAGATGAGGAAACAGGAAGATACAGGTTATCCTATCTTTCTAATTTTGTCTTAATATTTGTTATTGTAATATTTGTATAAACCTTAATATTTTTTTTTTAATTGTCTTAAGCATGTATTAGTTATTGGTTACTATATAGAGATATGCTCCTGCCTGATGAGGGAGATGAGCTCAAAACGTGTCTATGATGATAAAATACTAACAATCAAAGTAATTTGGAACCTCTGGGTCTGCAGAGGGACTTCGGTTCTCTGTATTTTGTACTGTATGTTCCATGGGGAGTGCTCTGAGGAATTGTTCGAGATGATACCAGCATCTCGTTTTTACCATCGCACCGCCCGCCACCGGAGTAGAGTTCATTCATACTACCTGGAGCCACTGCGGTCATCCACAGTGCGTTTCCAGAGGTCTTTTTTGCCACGTACCATCCGGCTATGGAATGAGCTCCCCCCCACAGTGTTTCCCGAGCGCTATGACATGTCCTTCTTCAAACGAGGCTTGTGGAGAGTATTAAACGGTAGGCAGCGGCTTGGCTCTGCCCCTAGCATTGCTGAAGTCCATGGGCGACGGTAACCACTCACCATCAGGTGGGCCGTATGCTTGTCTGCTTACAAAGGCAATAAAATAATAATAATAATAATAGTGGCTTTCATTGTTTTTTATACTATAAAAATGGGGACTGTAAATACTGTCATTTTTTTCCATCCCTCAGTTGTGTGCCTGTTTTCAGGTTAATCAAAGGTGACGGTGAAGTCCTTGAAGAGATTGTGTCCAAAGAGAGACACAAGGAAATCAACAGGCAGGCTACACAAGCTGATGGTGCATTATTTCAAGCTCAAACACTTCACAAGTAGGGTAATCATGAATAACTCACCAGTTTTGCGTGTATCATCCCTTATTTTAAGTATCTGATACTTAGGATTTTTTGCAGCGTTTATTAGAAACTGCTTAGTTATGAAAATGATTGGTACCAAAAACATAAATTTTTAAGTTGGTTCCTTTAGGGTAGCTGATAGTTTTATGGTTATGCTTTAATAATAAAGTTGAGTGACTAATGTTTCTCTATTCCACTTTAAAACATAGCAAGTACCTCCTTAAATGAAGGCAATATTGTTTTTGTTATTTTTTATGAAATAAAAGCTATTATGATTATTAAGAAAATATTGAGTTTATATTTTACAATCCATTTTGTATTCTGCACATTTCTTAGCTCTGGAAATGGGCAGACAAATTCATTGTACAATTTCTATTTCCCAATATTCTTCCTGCTCTGGTCCCTACTTGTAAGTGGCAGTAGATATAAGCTCACAGTGGTGGACACTGCTATATATTCTGTAAATAATCGATGGATGTCCTGTATGGAGCTGCATGCACTTAGTGAAGTTTGACACCACTTAATACCAGGTGGATCGTTTACCAATCTAGAAAATAAATAAAAAAAACACCTTGTAAGTAGCCATCCATTTTGTTTAAATATCTTTAGTGGCTCATGCCCTTGCCTATAAAATGGAGCTTAGGTTTGGAATTAAATAAGATATTAGAAGCATTGCAATTTTACATCCATGATACACATGAAAATTGCAACCGAGACAACTAATTGGAACGATTGAATTCATCAACCAATTGCATGGTTTTTTTTAACATTAACTTATAAAATCAATTATAATAAAACCAATCCTTCAAATCAACAGTCACAATATATTTCTTGACTAAAGTAAAACATTTACAATTCGTCTTTGGCATTTGACAAAAATATGTCCTCATTCGTCTTGTCTTCTGGATCTGTACTGGCTGAATCTTGTAAATGTTCTGTGATGAGTCCAATCAGACTATCAAGAGGTCTACCACCATGTTCTACACTTACTATTTTCTTATGTCTGTACAATATTAATGTGGGTAGTCCATTAATCTGAAAAATATATATATTATTATCGAACGTTTGAAAGGCAAACGTGACTAAGCGACAATACCTGCTTTGTACATAAACGATATGCAAAAACCATATTCGATGCGCAAAAAAATATATATTTCTAGGTCTATTAAAATCATTTCAATCCTACAGCTAGATTCGTTAAAATATAATTTTTTCAGGTATTTCAATTTTAAATTAGTCTACTGTAAAGTTCACGCATTGTCGCTTAGTCATGTTTGCCTTTCAAGCGTTATAATTGATTTTATAATCATACGCAGTACTACACATTTAATAGCTGGGCCAGGTTTTGAGATGAGAAGTTTCAGGCGGAAATTCGGAATCCTATTTATAATTAATTTAATGTGTTATACCTTTTCTGTTTCACAAATAGGTTTACTCTGCACACAGTCAACATCTGCTATCAATACTCTTGTCTCGTTTTGGAACTTTTCCCCTAATTTAATCCATAATGGGCTTAACTGCATACAATGTGCGCACCTGTAAGCAAACCAAGGAAGTTCACAAACTCTCATCAAATTCTGGACTATAGACTTAGGATTTATATACTAATTTGACACAGGAGGTAATAATATAACAACTATTACAAAAATAAACAAAACATTAATGCAATAAAATGAAAAAATGTCTATTTGTAGAATACTGCAGTGTATAATCGTAAACTCATCATGTTCATAAACTTCTAATTCCAAACTGTTCTGATCTTCAAACTGTTTGCCCTGAATTGCCTATAATCCTGGCAGTATCACTGAGTCATAGAACTAGTTTAAGCTACACACTTCTCACCCGGAAGCATTTATTGTTCAGTCCCACCTACTGACACTGGTTGTGTGGCCTAGAATAGTTTCACTGTCGAGTGGGCAAAAAGCGACTAACAAATTCTTAAAGAGGGATTTAACTAAGACTGTATTACAGCAGCACTGTGATCACCTACCGCCATTTACATATGGTGTGTACGACAAATTAGTCTAAGCACTGTGGAAAGTCACAGATAGAAATATTTTCACACTGTTATACTTTGTAAAAGCTCCCCTAAACTTAATTGTTATGTTATATTTTTAAATTTGAATGGTAGACAACATCATTAACAAAATTCCAAATTATTCTAAGTTGATATAGGATATTTACAGGATATTAATAATATGAAAAACTTAAAAATCCAGGAATCATTTAAAAACAATAATTTCATTTTTAAAGCACTAACTAACCATGGCGCAAAATAATTAATAAAAACTAAGTCATTTTGCAGAAAAGTTTCGAATGTCTCCTCAGATATCCTGGCCACAGGAAGTGCTTTCTTTTTCCTTAGAAATTTCTCTGGATCGTGATTTTCAGAAAGCAACATTTTTTCAACAAATGCTTTCAAATCGTCTAAGTTTTCTCCGTTCGAAGCACCCATCTGTAGAAGAAAGTAATAGTAGAAGTAAACTTATTTCTTTATATGATATAGGCTATATTATCTTGCAGGATCAATTAGACTTTATTAAAATCAATTAAAGTACAGAGTGTTCTTTAGTTTTTATTCCAGTGTTTTAATTTGTTCTCTTGATAGTACACAAAAAGGACTCTAAAATTTAATAAATAGCATTTACAAAGTTTTTTTTTATGCAATTTTACTGGGTGACTTGAGCTCACGGCTCGTCTGGCGTTCAATAATCACCGGATCTAAAGCCATCACAATGTGAATGCTGGCTCCCATCTTGAGACATGAGGTCTAAGTATCAAGTGTATTCGACCTTAAGTTGGCCACTAAAATTTCAGTTTACATGGCAATTGTGCTGCCAAGCCTCCTATACTCCTCCGAGTCGTGGTGTGTGTACCGCCGCCACATTCGCACTCTGGATCGCTTCCACCTTAAATGCCTTCGTGCCATCATGAAAATCAGATGGTCTGATAGAGTGCGAAATACCGAAGTCTTGCGACGTGCCAATGTTGGTGGCATTGAGACCTATTTAATGCGTCGGCAGCTTCGATGCGGTCATATATCACGCATGACGGAGGAAAGAGTGGCGAAGCGCATCTTCTCTGAATTCCAGGATGGCAAGCGAAAGCATGGCGGACAACTCCTGCGGTACAAGGATGTCGTGAAACGACACATGAAGAGATGTGATATAGAGCCCTCTCAATGGGAGCGCTTGGCAGCACAGCGGCCAGGCACAATGGCGCAGGATGGTAAACAGCAAAGCACGCGAGTTCGAGGATCAGCGTAAAGCTGACCTTGATTACAAACGCGACCAGTTGAAGGCCCGCCCACCTGCTGCCATAATCTATAATTATGAGAACGGCGTGCTTACGTGCCCTCAATGTGCAAGGAGTTTTGCCGCGAAGATAGGCTATATACGCCATCTTCGAGCGCACGAGCGCCAAATTGACGGATAGGAGTCAAAGTGGTCGCCATGGCCGAAATCGGTCGGATGAATCATCATGGTAGTTAATCATGAAAATGTTGTAAGTACGTATTTCATTAGAAAAATTAGTACTTGCTTGTGGCATTTGAGCACTGGCATAGTCACATCTCTCAACACGGTTGCCTCATCCTCAGAAATAAAACTTATGCCACTATGAAGTGCAAATAAATAAAAATTATCTATTCAGGTAAATTTAATCATTAGAAACTTGTTATATATATACTCACAATTTTTCCATTAACAATCCAGAGTAAATAGGGGTACTGTTTGACTTCAAAATTTTTACATGTTATCTCATTATCCATACAATTAACTTTTCCAATTTTTATGTAGTTGTTGTGAGCGTAATGTACTGCTAAGTCTGCCCAAATTGGTGCCATCCTCTGAAAATTCAATATAAATGTGGTGTGTTACATCATTGTCGTACTTCTGCATTCTGGCAAACATATTTATGAACCTTATTCTAGAAATAACAATGGAAACTGGCTGTTCTATTTGCTGTGATCTGGGAACCATCAAGGTCATCATCTTGGCGAACTGATGGTATGGTCACTGACTGATAGGTGAGCAGCATGGTTGTAATTGACTTCATGAAAAAGTTGAAAACTGACCGACTGAGTTATGTGAGCCGTGAAATAGAAAAATAGTGCACCAACCCTAATAAAGCACAGTTTTAGTAGTGTATTGACCTCAATCCAGTGATGAAATCCTTTGCTCTCCTAGAATGGCTTAATTTGACACAAAATTTGGTACCAAATGCTATTCTGCTGTTAGACCATGACAATGCAGAATGAAGTAGCAAAGCGTAAAAAAGAGTATTTCCTCCACAGCCCAGCTCTTATCCAATGCAAGAGTTTAGTTACTATAACTGATTGGCCTCTACTTTCTGCCATCTTAGTAAAGTTTCAGCACCATCCAGGGGCTCCAGCACTGCTGGTACTGGGGTTTGCTAAAACGTAGATGCATCTCTCTCAGAACTCTACTGTACCCTTATTGGCGCATGTCACTGAGATAGTATCCAGCCAGTTAGTCTATATGATAGCAACCAATCTTGAAACCTTTATATCAAAGCTTTGCTTTATAGAGATACACTACATTTTTTTAGTAAGTTGGTACCACAGTTTTTGCCAGACATTGCATAACAAAGTTTATCATCCCCATCACTGATGGTAGAAACATTCATTTCTACAATCATTTTACATAATTTTTTATAAGTTTGGGATTACCTGAGATGCACGACACCAAGGTACAAAAAACATGATGAAATGCTGTCCTTTTGACACAAACTTCTCAATATTCAGGTCATTCAGATAGGACATGCCGCTGTATGTTTTAACTTCATTTGGTTGTTTTGATTGTTTGCCCTGAAATAATAAATTGGATATAGGTTTATATATATTATATTTTAAATTCAGTTACATTTTTATTATGTAGTCTAGGAAGATAGGTCAGTCAGAAAAAAATATTTATAATAGTGATATTTGATACAGAACTTCCATTTATATCCATTCATCAAAATTGTCTAAATGAAGTATAAATCTCATTGGTATTTAACTTCATATCTGATTATGGCTAATGGCATTAATCTTGTGATGTTTGTAGGCTAGAATTTAATCTCATTGACCTACTTTAGCAATGAATTATGAAGAATGATTTTTTTGAATTCTGATCAACAATGACAAAATGGTTCTACTCACCTCTGTTTTGACAGAGAAGGCTTCGCTCAGAAACAATGTCAATGATGGTAAGTCCCTTGTTCCTTTGTATTCAACTGGTGTAAATGTATTTTTGTGGAAATAAAATAATGTTGGATAACCTGTAATTTTTTTCAAATTTATTTACTACATTAACTAGTGTACCTATTTTAAAAAAAAATTCTATAATGTACATACTTAAAACAAGGAAATTATGTGTATGCTTACTTAAGTACCTGTTATTTCATTTTCATGACAAAGCTTAGCATGCACTGTGCAGTCAACTTGGGCAATGGCAAATTTGGAGTCCTTGGTATTAACCAGCTCTGCCAATTCTGACCATATCGGATAAAATTCTGTGCAATGTCTACACCTTAAAACATATAATTTCTGTAAATGGTATAGTACAGTAATGGTAAAAAATATAGATATTATGGTAATTTCAAACAGTTTTTTATTGAAACTCTCTTGGAACACATCTTTAGTTGTGGATGGTTAACAACTTTTTTAATTTTATATCGTGAATTACCCTCATCGAATCAGTCCTCAGCCTTTTTGTAAAAATGCTCATCTAACTTTGTAGTTTAGTCAATAAGTATGAAGGATCTTTTTCACCACTACCCACATCAGTTCGTTTTTATTGAGGGCATTCAAATCTTTTGTTTTGAACGGAAGCTTGGCTGTGATCTTCGTATTTTCAATTTCTATTAGAGGTTCACACACAATAGGCCTCATCGATGTCACTACGGTATACCATTTACATTTCGGTCAACTAAAGAAAATTAGATTAAGTTTATTTATAAAATCGTTTCGATTCAATATTTAGTATAATTTTTATCCTAAATAAATGAATATGTAGATTGTTTTGAATTTAATCCCTGAAAGGAATAATGTAAATTCAATTATTGTTCTCACCATGGCGCGTAAAACATAATAAAGTTTCCATCCATTTCTTCGATCTGGAATTTGAAATTACTGGGATTGTATTCGTAAACAGAACTCTGTTCAGGAGCTACAAGATACGGAAACACAAATAGATATGGTAATATCTTCATTGTGGTGAAGGAATATATTTCTACACAATGCCTCTGTGAATTGAGGTAACTTTTTTAAGTTGTTTTCATTTATATCTTTTCTCCTTCTCATTAGTTAAGTAGCTAATAGGTTAAATCTAAAACAACAAATAATTTCGTATTTATTGGATATTTTGCTTTGCTGCACAGCACTTCAAACTTTTTCGTTTGGTTTGTCTATTGGCAGCACAGGGAACGTAGCACATATTACATATAACATACACTGTAATATTCTATAACAAAGGTGAATCTATGTCTGTTGTGTGGAAAGTCAATTAATTACTGGTGGTAGGATCTCTTATGAGTCCGCACGGGTAGGTACCACCGCCCCGCCTATTTCTGCCGTGAAGCAGTAATGCGTTTCGGTTTGAAGGGTGGGGCAGCCGTTGTGACTATACTGAGACCTTAGAACTATATCTCAAGGTGTGTGGCGCATTTACGTTGTAGATGTCTATGGGCTCCAGTAACCACTTAACATCAGGTGGGCTGTGAGCTCGTCCACACATCTAAGCAATAAAAAAAAAAAAAAAAAAAAAAAAAAAAACTGAAATAGATTGATAAAAAATTGAATCAAAAATTAAATTAGATATCTTTTTTATTGTCCTTATAGGCAGACGAGCATACGGTCTACCTGATAGTGAGTGATTACCGTCGCCCATGGACTTCAGCAATGCCAGGGGCAGAGCCAAGCCGCTGCCTACCGTTAAGTATTCTCGCCGTTAAGTACTCTGCACAAGCCTCGTTTGAAGAAGGATATGTGGATTAACTGAACTGAGATAAAACAATACCATACCAATGAAATAATAATAATTAGTAAAATGGTTGGAATTAATCAAAATCTTAAGGGAGCTGGCACGGTGCGGGATTGTTCTGGCGCAGCTGGAACACAGGCCGTACTTATTGTCCGTTTAATGTTGTACTCATAGATAATACACATAACTTTTGTACTCTCCTCCAACTAATATATTCATCTGTGCTCTCCTGATATTATGTGTATTATTTATACTTTCCTCTCATGCTCGCTGCACGAGTTGATATTTGCGACGATCTTCTTTGAACTGTTGACTTTGAACCGCAACAAGAAAGCCGCGGCATATATCGCCGTCAAACACCAATAAGGGCGAACCGTTGGCCATATTTGTTCACCACCTAACCGGGGACCTGCAACACTTTCGCGAGATACGACGCCAAGGATACCACCGTTGGTTGCTTTGTGGTGTTTGTATTTTGCCGCACGCCGCCTATTAAAATAGGTAGTTCGGAGGTTAAGGATGACAAGATAAGATCAATGGACTTTGGAAGAATTCAAAAAGCAATATCCAACTATTTTGTTTCGTTTAACCACCCTTGTGTACTTTCAGAGATACTAAAATGTTAATAAACCACCGTCATAACATACTAAACCTGATGAAACAGTAAATAAAAAAATAAAAAAGTCACAACTTGACAACAGCAACAACCTAAAAAAATTCCTAGCACTGGCCTCAGGTAGAGATGTACTTGGTTGAATTTACCACAGGATCTGAATCACAACCCTCCGTGAAGATCCGGCGAGATCTCAGTGGGTGGTGTCTATGAGCTACTTCATACGTCGAGCACAGCAGAGAGTAACGTGCACAGCGAACGACAGAAGAATCTTTGAAAGTGGACCTGAAAGATCGGAAAGAATATGTTAATGGCTACGGCGGCTTTAGGTTGCCCTGTTGCCTGGGTCGGATATGTATTGAGAAGCGGAAAGGTAATGGCACGCCGCTTTATCAAAATAGCGTTCCGACGCTTCCATAAGGTTTTTACTGATAGAAACTAATTAGTTCTTACGTACCACGGTGCTCCGAAGGCTATTTTGCAGAAATGGGATTGGATAACCTGGAGAGAGTTCATGTGTGAACGGGACGCGTGAGCGAACACTACACTTACCTATTTCCTTATTAACTCCAAGCCTATTTCACAATGGAACGTATGCATGTTTTGTAGAGTGTCACCTTGTTATGAAGAAAATGAATTAGGCAATAGCAGATACAAATTGCTTAATTTAACAGTCTTAGAATTAGACCGTTATACTCTTTTTTTTTTCTTTAGAATTTTTGCAGTTAGGATTTTTGCTGTGAGTCCTGTGACTAGGTACTTACTCCATGCCTGTGACTTTCTTATTATTCGGATACAGTTTCATTTCGACAATTCTGTAGAAGTGTTTTTTTAAAGGTCTGATTATTACTTTTAATAGAGAAATTCCTACATTAGTAGGCAGATGAGTGCTTTAGCTGGGTTCTTTTTTACGAAAAAGAGTCGTCAAACAAAATGGAATTTAATCTTCTGTGTATCCGAACACACTAAAGAATGTGGTAATTCTTCAAAATGGTCGCTTTGTATGGTTTGCCAACTTGCATGTCTGTGTTTTAGAGTCCTTTGTTTTCATATTTCCTTAGAAACTCTCGCTTTTAAGCACAACTCGATCGACTCCAGATTGCCTCTTCCGTATAAAAATTAATGCGACTAATCAAAACTAAGTGTGCAAGAAAGATGTCATCGGCAATGTGAGAGCTGTCGATCGAACTGAATTTCATTTTATGGGATTATGACATTTGTGCATATAATACGGATTTACAGAAAGTGAAAAAGTGCCTGGTAATGAATTACAGTAATTAATTGTTCTTCTTAGTGCCTTGAATGAACGAAACATTGCTTTCCGAGCTCCCTCTAATTTTGGAATTCCACAAGTCTATGTCATGATTGATTCGCATTAGACATTCCTTACATCCTCGTACTCTTGGATAGAATGCGATACTGTTAAAAATTGTGTACTCGAATTGTCTGATACCATAAACAGGTTCTGTATAAAGTCGACAAATCATATCCCTATCCTGTTGCCAAGATGTCAAACTTTTCTCATCTAACTTATTTAACTCATTATTTTATTATCACATAAAATTTAAGGGATCTAAAGCAAGAGGAATTCTCAATTGATTAGGTACTAATATTTAAAAATATTTTTCAGTTATAAGAAAGTACCTTTCACGCTGCTACACAAAAAGCAATGTTGATACAGACTGACTAGTGAGGAAATCGATATATAAACGAAATAAATTCGATAATAAAGACAGTGACAGTGCTGCGAGTCTTAATTAGAGTGTTGAATAAATGGTGCGGAGGATAATAAACAAGGATATGTACAGGGTGTGGGGTGTGCTCATGTGATGGGAGGCGTGGGGTGAGAGGTGAGGCGCACGGGCGCGGGCGCGGGCGCCATGAACCCGCCGGCGCCCGGCAAAACGGCTACGCGCTCCGGATACCACCAGAAGGCGCTTGCCGAAATCAGAAACTCATTGCTTCCCTTTGCGAACATAGGAAACTCTGAACCGCCAGGTTCATCAGCTGCTAGCACAGTTAGTTCAGGAGTGAGTTCGGGGTTTAGTTCTTCTTCGGGAAATGGACTCGATAAAGACTTGAATGTGCTACCTCAATCCTTGAACCAACTTATTGCCTTGGGTTATGATGAGGTGAGTTTAGTTATAATTAATTGCTAAAAGTGTTTCTAAATAACATATGAGTAGTGTTTTTTTAGTGTCATTATTCCATTATCTTTAATTTTTATAAAAAAACTGGCTGGCATTGTTTGGCATAAAAATATTTCTAGGAAAGATACCGACTGCAGTGCCGGGTTGCTTTGTAAATCTAAACCATTCTCAAATCCACCTGAAGATACACAGAAAATTTCATTCATATCGGTCCAGCCGTTTAGGAGGAGTTCAGTGACAAACACACGCACAGAAGAAATATACATATAAAAATAACTGGAATTTATAACACAATTAAAATATAATAAGAAAGACTATCAACTTTTAATGTAGAAGGCAGTGTATGGCCGATCTTATCAGTATTTATTGGTGATTAATGTCCATTTTCATTAATACCAAGGCTAAGGACAATCTTTAACCAGGTTTGAGTAAAACTTAAGTTATTGTTATTTGCAATAACTGAGAAAATTTAATTAAACATAAACACTATAAGTACAAGCTAATTACTTGCATATTGCCTGGTTGCAGTGGAATGAGGAATAGGCAATCTTGAAACCAGTGGTAGTTTGTTTTCATTTTCAACAATCATGTTAAACATAATTTAAATTGAATCAAATTTATAGTCATAACAGTTATAAAATGAATGCTTAAGGTTGTGTTCTTGGATATAATGTTGACCAGAATTAAATTGAGAAGTAATTTATGCGCAATACAAAAACACAATACTTTAATTTTGATTTTCATGATTCTATTGTGCATGTTGTAAATGCATATTGTCTTGAGAATCAATATGGTCATATACCAATATTCTGTCTATACCTGACACTTTAACCATGTATTCTGGTTTAAAGGGCAGGCTATCAAATATTTCAATGCATTTTTGAATTCAGCTTTGTCTTCAGGTTATTTAAAATACCCTATTGTTATCTATAGGCTTAGTTATAAAGCCTAAAATAATAAAATCTAATATTATTGAAAAAAAAAAAGATTTTTTTTAAATTATTCTAAAAAATTTTGTCTATGAAAAGTTTATAAGTCAGCAAGATAATAATTACATTACAATCTACAACAAAATAACAAAATTATAAGAAAAACTCCAAGCAAGATCTACATAAGATGTTCGGTATACTAGTTTTGGCCATGCCATTATTATTATATTACCACACACAGACTAGGTTCGTTAATCGTTGACGATCTGTTGATCGAGCTTTGGTCGTTAATTTATAATGTTACTCTGCTTTTACTCTGCTCGGGCATTGGACTGGGCGTCGGGGGAGAGAGTGCAAGGAAAGTCTTTTGGTAGGTAGGGCCCTAAACGTTCTTGGGCCTACGGTTCTCTCCCAATATCTACGGACTGTCAAAACCCACATACTCTGCGCGCCCTTTAAGCCCCCTAGGCTCCCTGCCCGAATTTTTTATTATTAGATGGATAGTTGGTACCTACTACTGCAGGGTGGGCACACCACCCTACCGAAATTTACTGTCAAGCTACTGTACTATACAATTGAGAATTAGACCTCTTGTCTCGAGATAGATGACGGCGTATATATGCTGTGATGTCTATTGGCTCTAGTAACTACTCACCCTCGGAAGAGATATTCACGGTGTACTTAGATTATAATCAGTTTGGTAAAATTTCATTATTTTGTTATGCTTCTGTTTTTAAATAATGAGTATATTATTTGGAAAAAATAATTTCAGGACCCAGCTGTGAGGGCACTCAAATATGCAGGAGGGCGTTTTGATGCAGCTCTCGATTATTTGTCGAAACAGCAAGAACCTCTCAACGGCGTCCTCAAAAGCAGTAACTTGAGTGCTCTTGGCACCAAACTTATCCGTAAACCTAGTCTAGAGAGAGAGATAAATCTACATCGTGGTAGTCCTGCACTTGATTCAGGTGCTGGTAGCTCCCGGTCTGATAGTCCGCGTCAATCGGAGCCACCGCCGCTACCACACGAGAAGCTATCGCGACAGTATTCGCCTTCCGGTTTCTCAGAACCACCGCCACCTCCGCCGCCGCGATGTCCGTCCACGCCGCCGGTGCTGCCTTCCGTGCAGCAACTGCTCAAGCGCATGTCGCCGGCGCCACCTCTACCACCGGCGCGGGGCACCAGTCCCGTGGCGGCCGCGGCACCCACGCCGCCTGCCAGACAACCCATGATTGTACAAAATGGACCTCAAGTGCAACAGCAGCTTACGCAGCAGATACAAGCTCTCAGTATCTATCAAACGGGTGGCGGCGGCGAACTTCCACCGCCGTATCCGATGTCGGGTGCGCCGCCACCTCCTCCCTACTCGGTCTCTATCCAAAATCGTCAAAGCCCAACCCAGTCGCAGGATTACAGGAAGAGTCCATCGTCGGGGATCTATTCAGGAGGCACCTCCGCCGGCTCGCCGAGTCCAATTACGGTAACGCAATCGACTGGTTCAGCCGCGGGAATGACTCGCCCCACGCCGCTCCAGGCGTGGACCGCGAGACAAGCGGTGCAGCCTCCTATCATCATGCAGTCTGTGAAGAGCACACAAGTTCAGAAGCCGGTACTACAAACGGCGATAGCACCGGTTGCCCCACCGCCAGCCACCAGTGCCGGAGCACCCCCACCCCCTCCTTCGTACGCGAGCTCCATCCAACAGAAGCAGGCACAGACTCCGCCCAGCTACCCGTCGGCACCGAAGCCGTCGTCTCCTGGCTCCACACCTACCGCGATTCCTCCCGCCGTCCCGACTACGGAGCCACCAAGTTACGCGATTACAATGCAAGTGCTCGCCGTTCAACGCGGCATGCACCCCGTCCCGCCGCCTCCGTACGGTAACCAAGCCGACAACACGACTACTGTTAATTCCCACCATTCTCCTTTGCATAAGAAAATTTCGAATAACTGTGACGGTAAACCTGAATCGTCACAAGGGCCGCACGAAATTAAGTGTCCCAACCAGAACTGTACGAATAATCTCTTAAAAGACAACGTCACGGCCTCCGGCTCTGACAAAGGCTCTAACGGATCATCGGACAGACGACCAAAAATGTTAGATAAGATAAGGCATCAATCGCCAATACCGGAACGCAGAAATTACAGTAAAGAAAAAGAAGACGAGAGAAGAGATTGTAAAGTCCGAAATTATTCACCGCAAGCTTTCAAATTTTTTATGGAACAGCATGTGGAAAACGTTTTAAAATCTTATAAACAGAGACTGTTCAGAAAGATGCAGCTCGAAAAGGAGATGAGTAAAATAGGTCTAAGTGCAGAAGCTCAGTGTCAGATGAGAAAGATGCTGTCCCAGAAGGAATCCAATTATATTCGATTGAAAAGGGCCAAGATGGACAAGTCTATGTTTACTAAGATTAAGCCTATAGGTGTGGGAGCATTTGGGGAGGTGACGTTGGTGAAAAAGATCGATACTAGTCATCTGTATGCCATGAAGACACTTCGGAAAGCTGACGTGCTAAAGAGAAATCAAGTGGCACACGTAAAAGCCGAAAGAGACATATTGGCGGAGGCAGACAACGAATGGGTCGTCAAGCTTTATTACAGTTTCCAAGATAAAGATAATCTGTATTTTGTAATGGACTATATACCGGGCGGGGACCTTATGTCCTTATTAATAAAATTAGGAATATTCGAGGAGAATCTCGCTAGGTTCTACATTGCAGAGTTGACGTGTGCTGTCGAAAGCGTGCACAAAATGGGTTTTATCCACAGAGACATCAAGCCAGATAACATATTGATAGATCGTGATGGTCATATAAAGTTAACAGATTTTGGTCTATGCACCGGTTTTAGATGGACGCACAACTCCAAATATTATCAAAGGAATGGTATGAACAGTTTTTTCTAAAATTTATGCAGTGTTTTAGAAATTGATTTGGAGTTACATTTTTTGTTTTTGTTTTCAGATCATGGACGACAAGACTCAATGGATCCAGTGGATGGAGAATGGGGGGCTATGGGCGAATGTCGATGTTATCAACTCAAACCCTTAGAAAGGCGGCGGAGAAGAGAACACCAGCGGTGTTTGGCCCATTCGTTAGTGGGAACGCCAAACTATATTGCGCCAGAAGTCTTGCAGCGGACTGGATACACGCAGCTTTGCGATTGGTGGTCGGTTGGAGTTATATTGTACGAGATGTTGGTTGGGTCGCCGCCGTTCTTGGCGCCGACCCCCGCAGAGACGCAACTCAAGGTAACACACATAAATTTATTTTATTGATAATTTCATGTATTGAAAAGAAAGCAATTTTTAATATCCTATAAGCCTTTGCTGGCTTTTTCCAGCTTAAAATTGTCAATTTAATAATGTGATCTAACATATAGTTCTAAAAAAATGTTCTATGATGGATACAAAATAGAGTACAATTTGATATGTTGTTTGTTAAGATCTAGTAAAATAGACCATAGTCTACACTGATATTGCTTTTATTTTAATGACATTCTCAATGTGTTTTTTGTGTTTTCCAACAATTGATTAAATCATTGTGAGGGCTGCTCTGAAAAAAAAACATTAAAAAAATTATCTAAATTCTCTATTTATTAACTTTCAGGTGATCAATTGGGAGAGTACACTACACGTACCTGATGCAGCCAACTTATCCCTAGAGAGCAAAGACCTCATTCTGCAGCTATGTTCTGGTCAAGACACAAGGCTTGGCAAAGATGCAAATGAAGTAAAAAACCATCCCTTCCTCAAGGGCATCGATTTTGACAAAGGATTGAGGAATCAGGTTGCTCCTTACATCCCGAGGATTGAATACCCTACAGACACATCCAATTTCGACCCCATTGATCCAGATAAGCTCAGGAACTCTGGTAGCTCAGATTCAAATAAATCAGACAGTGAACTATTAGACAATGGCAAGACTTTCCATGGTTTCTTTGAGTTCACATTCAGAAGATTCTTTGATGATGGCTATACGAGCAAAATCAATTTGGATGACAATGATAATCAAGGACCTGTGTACGTGTGATATCAACTGTGCAAATAGACAATCGGACTAACTCATAGGATTATATTTTTACAAAGTGTGTGCCTTTGACTCTCTCTATTAAAACACTAGTAAGTTTTGTAAACGTAACGAATATAACGTATTTAATAAATAAAATGTTAATAATCCCGGTGATAATGTTGTAATATTGTATCGTTATCAGTTCGTAAGGGTAATATTATACGAGTGTAATATATACGGATGGATCGTAGTAGTGCATAATTCTTGATGGTGCTGTTGACGGGGCCGTGAATGTGCTTCGTTCTAATATCGTTTCATTCACTTGTATACTGTATTTTTGTAACTAGAGAAATTATTTATGAAATAAGGAAAAGCTTATTTGATCTAGCAAATGTTTTTGATAGTGTCATTATATTTTCTTATGTATTTATCATGTTAGGTCGCTTAAAATGTGTGTTTGTTTATATAATTGTAACTTATAAAGTCGTTATAAATAATCAAACTGGAATCGGCGTAAAGTTGTACTGTGCTTCCATTTGTCTGTTGGACACTAGCTCATATTGTGTGCCTTAGTATTGAAGAATTGTATATTGAAAGTGTATTTAGGGGAAGTAAATGTTTGTACGACTTTAGTAGCAGTCAGCTCGGCAACGTGTAAAGAGTGCAATACGTATTTATTTAACACAACTTGAACTCTTGTTATCTTCGTTTTCGAAGATTTTTAGTTTGTCAATCGGATACTATGAGCACATTTCAGTCAAATGCTAGTATTAAAACGTGCAACTTTAAGTTATTTATGTTTACACTAACAATATTCAATTTACGAATGTATTAGCAAAATATTTATCATCAGTAATTGTTTTTTGGCAACACTAAATATTCTCCCTTTGTACAGTAAAATGCAAACGAGTCATTACAAAAACTTTAAATTATGTGTTATCAAATGTAAATTGTTTCATTCTGGAATGAAACATGCTTATAAGAAGTAAATGAAAAATAAAATATGGGATTTTTTGTTATATTTTTTCGTTTGGCCCTTCAGATTTGAATACCAAAAATAATTTTATTCTTATTATTAGGGTGATTGAAGGAAGTCTTGAACTTTTTTATTGAAATCTTCTGCATAACTTATGTGGATATTGTGCTTCCCATCGGGGTACAAATGTATTCTGCAAACAAAAATAAATACAATGCGTTTAATAAATATCTAACATATCCCATCAACTGGTAAAACTCACATTAGGTCCCACATCGTCCACTATGGATAATATGAATAAAGAAGAATATGAATCAAGAAAAAAAAATTATATATTTTTTTGGGGTTATGAATAGATAAAATTACTTAACCACAGTAATAATATGAAAAGTGGTTTTGATTTATTAACCAGAATGAGCATATAATTTAATCTATAACACTGAAATAAAATGAATAGCACCAATAATAATAAAATGAGACAATGAGCCCTAATGCATGACATTTTATGTGAAAACTTTTAATGATAGATGGTAAGTTTCTAAATGTAATTAAGTCTTGGCCTCTTGTTTAAATTGAGTGACAAATTAATTAGTTTGCGACATCTATGTGCTATGATATCCACTAACTGAGAAGGGTGGGGCAGCCATTGTAACTATATTGAGATCTTAGAACTCATACCTCAAGGTGGGTGGCGGTATTTACGTTATATATGTTTATGGGCTCCGGTAACCACTTAACACCATGTGGGCTGTGAGCTCGTCCACCCATCCATGCAATAAAAATAAATAAAACTGGCAATCTGTGAGCATATTAATAAAATAATTACCGTGATCCTTCAATATGAGTATGCAAATGCGATACATGGACTCTGTCCACCAAAGGATCTTTTTCTCCATACAGTATAAGGGTAGGGCATTTGACATTCTTCAATAATTCCGAACATATATTGCCATCTTTCTTATTGAAAAGATTTTCCATGCCTTCAACCCATTTACTCCAGTATTTTGCAAATAGTTCTTCACCATACACATCAATCATTGGTTGTCTCATTTTCTTTGACCACAAATTAATATCTTTTATCTCTGAAATATAATGATAATTTCAAAATAAAAAAAAGTGGTCAATTAAAAATTATTGAATTGTTTAGGTACAAACATATTGGAAACAGGAAAAAAGTGAAAAATGCAATATTTATAACGTAATTCGTTATAATTTAAAAAACTAGCGTCATTTTTTCAATGGACATATTTTGGACATATTTTTAATGTTAGGACTATCTCATATCTGTCTAGTCTGGATAGAAACAGTGGGTTTGGAAGCATTGCCTTCCACTACCCCACTTATTCCCATTACTATATAATATCATAGTATATTTATAAGTATATCATCTGTAACCCTGTTACTCTTAGAAATACAGGAAGGTGTGGTACCTCTGTTAAGATTTGTCCAATTTATGAAGGATGGGTGATTGGGGACAATGTTAGACTAATTTCCAGGTCAACCAAGAAATGTAACCATCAAAATGTTTCTTTTCATTTTGGTTGCAAAGTATGTAGATATGAACAGTGAGGTTAATAAAAATAAACAGTCAGAAAATTAAATCATAATTTTACTTAACCAACTTACTTTTAAACATTTCTAATTCATGAGGTAATATAAATGAATTACTTCCCCATATCACTAGTTTTTGTACAGTTTCAGGATATTTTGCTGCATGTATTATCCCTGTTATGCCTCCATCGCTCCATCCTAAGATTGAATATTGGGGAATATTTAGTGCCTAAAATAATATGAAGATTTTAACCCGTCTTTTGTTGCTACATTTTGATCATTTCAACTACATCACATTCTTCCGAATGTGGGAAACTGTTTGGGTTTGATTCTAGAGAGTATTACTTGACAGAAGAGCTGGATCAAAAAATTTCAGAATTGAATATCTCTGGAAACTTATACTTGTCAATATTTTAAGGCTTCTTTCTATTTAGTTACTAGCGACCCGCCCTCGCTTCGCTTCGGAAACATTAAAACAAACATGAAACAAAAAAAAAAAATTTAAATTTTTTTAAAAATAGTAGCCTATGTTCATCAGGGACAATGTCGGCTTCTAATGGAAAAAGAATTTTTCAAATCGGTCCAGTAGTTTCGGAGCCTATTCGAAACAAACAAACAAACAAATCTTTCCTCTTTATAATTCTATTTAGTTATTGAGTTTTTTAAAAAGACAGTTTATCCTTCACTGTTTTTTACCTTCATAAAATCAAAAGCATAGTCAGCATCCTTTTCGTAAAAGTCTACATCAAACTGCTTCATAGGAGGTCGACTTTTACCATAGCCTGGTGGATCCCATGCCACTAATGTAAAATCATTTTTATCTATTCCTTCAATTTGAGGTTTATAATCGGTCCAGATAGTTCCAAGGGCTCCAGGTAAACAAATTAAATTGTGAGATCCTTTACCAACTTTGACATAGTTTATATTGCATCCAGATACTTTAACTTTCTCCTCCTAGAAGATTTCCTTAATATTTTATTTGGTTATGAATAAAATGTTTATAAATAAGATATGATTTAAACTGTGAGTAAATACTTTTACTTATATGCAAATGATAACAGTAATATATCACCCAATTGGCTTCACAAACAATAATTAAATAATATAATTATTATAATAACATTTAAGAGTAAAATTAAATATTGCACAGTATTGTTTAAATTAGTCCTCACTCACCTTTGGAACGGCCGTAGACATACATTTCGCATCTAACATTTTAATACAATTCGTAGCACGCAAAATGGCATTTCTAAGCTTTATCAGCATTTCTAGTTCCAATGAAATCTTTCTTAGTCACTTTTTATTCCGTAAGGACCGATGTACCTATTAGTTTAAAAAACTCACTAGGTCGCTAAATTCGCTAATTGTCGCTTAATTTATCAACATTCAAATCTTATGGGTTAATCTCTTCAGTGGTTAATCAAGATCAACAATCAACATTGTTATCAATTAGAGATGTGATTTGAGATCATTAAATCGTAAAATCGATTTTTCAACCAAAAAATATATTTAATTGGTTAATTAATCGATCTGATAGAAAGAGTGAATGTAATGTATGATACCACAATTGAAACAGCGGTTATCACTATTTCTATATTGAAGTAACCTAAAGCAAGGCAAGAGCGAGCACACGACTCGAGATGAATTTTTTTTTTATTGCTTAGATGGGTGGACGAGCTCACAGCCCACCTATATTAAGTGTATAATCTATGGCCCACCTGGTGTTAAGTGGTTACTGGAGCCCATAGACATCCACAACGCAAATACCATCCACCCATTTGGTGATGGTTTGCTTATTAGATATGAAATAATTAATAATTGGGAATTTAATTGTTTTTATGATCGAACAATCATCAATAGTCGTCGAACAAACGATAATTGAGCGATAAAAATAAAGGTATCTAGTAAGGGGGCCAACTTAAAGGTGATCATTTGTTTAATTAATTATAAATAAATAAAAGACGAACAAACCATTTTTACATTCGAACATTAACGAACAAACGACGAGCGATGCAACGGTGTTCGAATCCCGCAAGCGGGTACCAATTTTTCTAATGAAATACGTACTTAACAAATGTTCACGATTGACTTCTACGGTGAAGGAATAAGATCGTGCAATAAAAATCAAATCGCAAAATTATAATTTGCGTAATTACTGGTGGTAGGACCTCTTGTGAGTCCGCACGGGTAGGTACCACCGCCCCGCCTATTTCTGCCGTGAAGCAGTAATGCGTTTCGGTTTGAAGGTTGGGGCCGTTGTGACTACACTGAGACCTTAGTTCTATCTCAAGGTGTGTGGCGCATTTACGCTGTAGATGTCAATGGGCTCCAGTAACCACTTAACACCAGGTGGGCTGTGAGCTCGTCCACACATCTAAGCAATAAAAAAAAAAGAAAAAAAAAAAAAAACGACGAACAAATAATTAAAAATAAAAGAATCCGAAAATCAAAAAAAGTGGGTCTAAATTCAGTGAGCCCCCATGGGCCACGTCCGGCTAAATATACAAGTTTTGTTTTAGGCACGAACTATAAAATGAATGGCAAACGTCCCAGAGGACGCAGTCCTACGAGATGGTCGGACCAAATACGATCTTCTCTGGACATCAACTTCCACAATGCTTTCCACAAAGCTAAGGATCGTAGAAGATGGAGAGAAATCGTACGGAAGAAACTGATGTAGCGGGAGAGTCACGACCCTCAGTAATGAGGAAAAGGACGCGAGGAGGAGGATAAAATGAATTGTTTACTCAATATGGCTGGGATATTATTGAGAAATATTGTATAAGATGGAGGGAAACAAAGGTAATCGACATAAAAACTTACGAACAATGAAATTAAAAATGTATCTTCGTAAAAATAATACAAATCAATATTGTATTAAAATTTATTAATTGATGACGCATTACGTCCTAGCAAATAAACTAGCGTTAAGTTTGTTAAAAGCAAATTAACCGTTTGGTTGACAAAATAAATATAATGATCATTCCTTCATATGCATAGTTGAATTGTGACAATCTATGAACGAATTACAATTTTTTGCAAGATCGGATAACACTATTGATATACACAATTAACCAAACTACCGTCTGTTTTAGAATTTACCATATATAAAAATTAAATTTACGTTCAGGCACCTCAAGCACTCAGAGATAGTATTGTGATCTCAGCGTAGATTCCCAAAACGTTTTCAATATTTTCGGTATCTACCATAGTAGTGTTAAAGTAACAGATATGACATTAATTCGTATCTTACAAAATATTTTAGACTTTTTTTAACAAACTAAAGTTATTATTGAATGTAATTTAAAAGATAATACAAATATATCCTAGGTTCGTGTGGTGTTTTGTAACAAGCAATGGCTAACCATTTGAAAATGTTAAATGTCACTATTCAAACCTCCCGTGGAATTGGGTTGAAACGAAATTCCGTATTATTCGAAGTAGGATACAAATTACAAATTAAAATTGTATGAAAGTTATTACTATAAGCGGCGACGACACTAGCAAGAAATTACAATAGAGATAATGCCAAAGGTATGAAAATATAATGTTCTTTTCATAATGCCGCATTATGTTACATAGTCTAAATGCACTAAGTTTTGCGGGGTAACTGATATTAATCCAGTTCACCGGCATTGCAAGCGTCTTCATAGCTCTTGCCTCTTTGTTCGGGGTCGAGTTTGATCATATCATCAATACGGAGAATAGTAATCGCAGCTTCTGTTGCGAATTTCAATGATTTGATCTTGGATATCGCTGGCTCAAGGACTCCGGCTGCGAGGTTGTCCCGGAGTGTTCCTTCTGTTAGATCCAGACCTACCCATTTGAGGTTTGCGTGTTCCACCTGTAATAAAGAGTCAACCAGATCTAAATTATTTTTCACTTATAACAATGTGATCATATGGTTTGAATTGTCGCCTTGCCATGAAACAGGACTCAGTTCCATTTGTAAAAAAATGTGTGTGTGTGTGTGTGTGTGTATGCAAGTCACACACGGTAGAAGTGAAACTTATAAAATATAAAAATAATCGCAAGGGTCAACCACTCCGCAGTGCAATGGAGCAGCCGCACCCCGGGGGAACCGCCTGCATGATCCCGGTAATCGGTATCCCGACGCCAGGTAGATATGATTGAAGCAAGAGAAATACGAGAACGTCTATCAACTGTGTAACACGTCGTCACCGCGATGCAGGAATTGTTGAATTTACATGCAGCGACATCAGTTGATAAGAAATTAAATAGAAATAAAAAAACATGGCGCGTAACGGAAGAAATTAAGATGGCGCGTAACCGAAAAACGTTACATACGTTTTTTCCTCCCTACGTCGATAAAGAAGTCTCACTTCATTGACTGGAATATTTTTAGTTATCCTGCATGGTCGATAATTTTACATACACGAATTTAATGATTAGATTGGTTCACATTATTATTTATTAAAAAAAAATCTAGACTTGGCAATAAACCAGGGCCCTTTTGTTATGAAAATATTATTTGTTTACTAGCTGAGCTAAACACAAATTCTTCTAGTAAGTTCATATTATATTATCATCTACCAAATACTCCTACGATCCTTCAGCATCTGGAATCCCGACGCCTTTAGCATGTCTTTGTTTTGAAAACTTTTCAAATTGAAGTTGTATTATTACATAAATGAAATATGTTATAATCATTTCTTTTTACCTTGGTTTGTGATGAATTGTGGTAGGCTCGTAGCTTGGCGACGAGGTCGGTGGCGTCCCGCGCCGCGTTAACCGCCAACGTCTTCGGGATCACGAGGAGAGACTGCGCAAACGCTGCAATAGCCAACTGCTCGCGGGAGCTCTGCAATAGTAATAGCAGTAGTACGTGAGAAGTATAATTTGCAAAACAACAATTTCATTGTGAAATATGGATGAAAGGCGATTGCAATCAGCAGAGATGCGAATGTTGCGATGGATGTGTGGAGTAAAGAGAATGGATAGAATACGGAATGAATATGTTAGAGGAAATCTGAAAGTGGCACCTGTGACAGAGGAGCTGAGAAGTGCGCGTTTGGGATGGTATGGAAATGTGATGAGACGAAATGAAAATGAGGTTGGTAAGAGAGTGTTAACTATGAATGTGAAAGGATATAGAGGAAGAGGTAGACCTGAGAAGAAACGGATGGATTGCGTGAAAGACGATATGTGTAAGAGGGGAGCGTAGAAATAGTATATGATAGAGGAGTATGGAAGGAGAAAACATGTTGCGCCGACCCCAGGTGACTGGGAGAAGGGCAGGAGAATGATGATGAACAATTTTATTTTGTTATTTGTGGATATTCGTTAT
The DNA here is from genome assembly GCF_030267445.1 of Bombyx mandarina. NCBI lineage: Eukaryota > Metazoa > Arthropoda > Insecta > Lepidoptera > Bombycidae > Bombyx > Bombyx mandarina. The sequence continues at coordinate 13,457,727 of NC_143213.1, forward strand.
GTTTATTTCACTTTCGTTAGACGACTGAAGTCTTTGAAATTTTAAATACACATTTTTTTTAAAGAACTTAATAAGCGGTAGTAGGGATTACTGACGAGGGTAGTTGCAAAGTTCTCCAAGTAGATGGAGAGTGCCGCTTCGACCGCGCCGCCGCCGGGCACGAGCTTGCCGGACTCCAGCACGCGGCGCACGGCGCACAGCGCGTCGTGCGCGGACCGCTCCATCTCGTCGCAGTACGCGTCCGTGGGACCGCGCAGGATGAGCGACGCGGCCGTGCGCGCTGCCGGCCTGTGTATAAGAATAATATAATTTTTTTTATTGCTTAAATGGGTGGACGAGCTCACAGCCCACCTGGTTGTTAAATGGTTACTGTCGCCCATAGACATTTACAACGTAAATACGCCACCTACCTTGAGATATAAGTTCTAAGGTCTCAGTATAGTTACGACGGCTGCCCCCCACCCTTCAAACCGAAACGCATTACTGCTTTACGGCAGAAATAGGCGGGCGTGGTGGTACCTACCCGCGCGGACTCACAAGTGGTCCTACCACCAGATTAATAAACTTTCAAAGAGGCGTTTCACAATCAAGGATTTACATATGTACCTACTCTACAAAACCACACGAGCTAAACCTAGATTCCGAAAATCAAATACGTCTGAATATTTCAACAAAAATAAAAACTTCAAACAGAGAATCAAATCCAGCTTCATGGCATTATTAGTTAAGACCACTCACCACCCAATCGATCAAGGTGATCTATAAATATATGTTAATAAAAATTACAATCTCACACCATAGTTTGCATTGGCCAAGTCATTGCACTTAGGCAATCTTATAAAAAATGCACCTGACAAAATTAAAATGACTTGGAATATCATTAATAGGGAGACTGGGAATGTCAGAAACAGCAATGCTGAATTAACTTTAAAAATCAATAATCGAATAATAACTTCTCATCAAGAAGTGGCCAGTGCCTTTGAGCACTACTTTGCTGATATCCCAGCTTCTACCACAAAATCTTTAATTTCATCTCCTACCGTCGCCGAATCATTACTGCAAAATCATGTTGATAAATGCAGTGTTAACTTTAAGTTCACAAATATTGATATAAAGGACATAATTGATAATTTCAAGCTCATTAATATTAAGAAAACTGGTGATTTATGGGGAATTTCAATTAATGTTATAAAATCCATTATTGATATAATTGCACCTTACCTTGCTACAATATTTAATGACTGTATTGATGGTGGTGTGTTTCCTGATCTAATGAAATATAGTAAAATAATACCGTTATTTAAATCTGGTAGTACTTTTGACCCCTCTAACTTTAGGCCCATTTCAGTACTACCTACATTGAGTAAAATTTTTGAAAAATTTATTTTGGAACAACTTTTGAACCACTTCAATTCCAATAACCTGCTTCATAACAAACAATATGGATTCACTAGAGGTCGGTCAACTATTGATGCAGGTGTAGATCTCATTAAAAATATTTTTCAGGCTTGGGAAGAGTCGCATAATGCCCTTGGGGTTTTCTGCGACTTATCTAAAGCTTTTGATTGTGTTGAGCATAATACATTGTTGAGGAAATTACACCATTATGGTATTAGGGGCGTTTCAGTAGAACTTATTAAATCTTATTTATCCGGAAGAATCCAAAAGGTAGACGTTAAAGGAACGAGATCTTCCGGTGTCTTACTTAATATGGGTGTTCCTCAGGGTTCCATATTGGGTCCCTTCCTATTTCTTGTATATATCAATGATTTACCTAAGTTTATTGAAACCCGTCACGAGGTCGTATTATTCGCTGATGATACATCATTATTGTTTAAAATTAAACGACATTTGGAAGATTATGACGATGTGAATGATGCTATCTCGCGCGTGGTACATTGGTTTAGTGTTAATAATCTGTTATTAAATAACAAAAAAACAAAATGTATAAAATTTACTACACCTAATGTTAGACAAGTTGACACTAATATTACTGTAAGTGGAGAGACACTGGAGCTTGTGGATTCGACAGTTTTTCTTGGTATAACAGTTGATTCTAAGCTGCAGTGGGGTCCTCACATATGCAAGTTAGCGAGTAGGCTTAGTTCTGCAGCGTTTGCGGTAAAAAAAATACGAATGTATATTAATGAAGATACGGCACGCTTGGTTTATTTTAGTTATTTTCATAGTGTTATGTCCTATGGCATTTTGCTATGGGGCAATGCTGCCGATGTCGAAACGATTTTCATCCTGCAGAAGAGGGCTATTCGTGCTATTTATAATATGCACCCGAGGGAATCCTTGAGGGACAAGTTTAAGGAAATCAAAATTCTAACTTTAGCGTCCCAATACATTTTTGAAAATTTATTGTACGTGCGTAAAAACATTGAAGAATTCCCCAGAGTCTGCGATTTGCACAATGTGAACACTAGGAACAAACATAGGCTTGCGTTGCCGACGGCTCGAATTAAGAAAATAAGCAACTCTTTTAGGGGGCTGGGTGTACAGCTTTTCAACAAGATCCCACTAAACGTTCAACTACTACCTGTTCATAGATTTAAGAAAACTGTTAAGGAACGTTTGTGCAACAAGGCATATTATAAAGTTAAGGATTATTTACTAGATGGCACTACGTGGGAATGAGGCGCTCGCTCCTGGCCTTTTCATTTTTCATTATTATTATTATTTTTTTAGACTTGTTTTTTCTTTTATTGTGAATATTTCTATTTATTTAAAAAAAAGAATATATTTGAGAAAAAACAAAAAGAAAAAAAAGCCCGCTGAGTTTGTTTCGCCGGTTCTTCTCAGGACTGTGGCTTTTTTTGGAACCGGTGGTAGAGTTAACATTGTTATTTGTATTTTGACATTCAACAAGTGTGTCATACTGACATCTAAGTTGAAATAAATAATTTTGAATTTGAATTTTGAATTTGAGTGATTTACGAAAACTTGGGATCACAATTCTAAAGTTGGTGTCAATTTTAAAACCACAAACAAATATTAGTTATAGTGTATGTATGAATTCTTTATTTTAGTTAATGATGTATGTCGATGAACGAATGATTGAATGACACATCTATAATGAGCTATAAAATTATTTTAACAATACTTAAGTAGAAACTGGGAAAATATATTAAATATTTTAATGTACCAATGAAGTAATTATGTGAGCTATCTACTTTTTTTTAAATATTTTAGTTGCATGTGTCCAGGGAAATTGTTTATCACTTACCCTTTGATTAAAATAAGTTGATCATCACAGATTTGTTCTTGGACCACTTCAGCGGCTTCACCAATCATATTAGCTTCAAATACTTCCTCACCTAAAATATTAATTAAATTGTGCAATGAAATTAAATACTAATTACAAATTATTTTAAATACATAATACCAGTAGCGGTATTACAGAACAGAAGGAATCTGACAAAAACCTATATCACTCCAACAAGAATTTTGCATACATACAAATTCCGAAGGACCACTTTTTTAAAAGATTGTACCGGTCACTAATACTTATGCTTTTGATCAACGTACCATCCATATTAGTCAAAGAAGTCAAAAAAGTAGCTCCGGTAGCCTTGGCAATCCTTTTTAGATCTGCCTTCTTACACCTCCTGACACCCATTGCTCCAGCTTCAACGAAATATTTCAAACATAGATCATCAATGCCTCCTGTGCAAAGAATAACATTGACACCGGTAGCGAGAATTTTCTGTAAGCGTTCTTTGGTGATGTCCAGTTCTCTTGCACGGATCGCTTCTAATTTTTCTGGATCAGTCACTAGAACCTGTAGATTGAAAGCATTATGAATAGATAATCTTACGCAAGTCTATATGGTTTTTATCTAGCATGTAAAGATATGAAGTCAACTTCTTTGAACTGTTATAGTCCATTCATTTTTTTTTAATTTTTTTATTGCTTAGATGGGTGGACGAGCTCACAGCCCACCTGGTGTTAAGTGGTTACTGGAGCCCATAGACATCCACAACGCAAATGCGCCACCAACCTTGAGATACAAGTTCTAAGGTCTCAAGTATAGTTACAATGGCTGCCCCACCCTTGAAACCGAAACGCATTACTGCTTCACGGCAGAAATAGGCAGGGTGGTGGTACCCACCCGCGCGGACTCACAAGAGGTCCTACCACCAGTAATTACGCAAATTATAATTTTGCGGGTTTCATTTTTATTACACGATGTTATTCCTTCACCGTGGAAGTCAATCGTGAACATTTCTTGAGTACGTATTTCATTAGAAAAATTGGTACCCGCTTGCGGGATTCGAACACCGGTGCATCGCTTCAACACGAATGCACCGGACGTCTTATCCGTTAGGCCACGACGACTATCCATCTCATTAGAAGTTTATTTTGCTTACTTAACATTTGATGTTATGTTTAATTCTTATCTTAGATATTGGGAAAGGGTATTGTGGTCCAATTCAGGTTTTACATTAGCATCCTTACTTCTATTGCTATTGCATACAAAATAATGTATATAAGAATTGAAACACTGACAGAAATATTTAAAAAAAGTGAATAAAAATGAGATTATTAATAAATAATGTACATACCTGAACGCCCAATTTCATCTTAGTTTTTTGCAGAGAAAAATCAAGGCAGGCGATCTTTGCATTGAGAATCTTCTTCGGCATTGCCTGTGATGCTACAGTGCAGTTCAGAGCATAGCCTTTGACAAGTACACTTTCCCTGGCACTGCGGCCGTGGGCTTTCAGAATGTTAATAGCTTTGATAGGGTATATAGTATTTCCTCTGGGGTTCATTGTTTTGATTGCCTGTGCAGCGTCTACAACCATCTCCGAGAAGAAATCTGCATCACTATGAGGAAGCCGTTAAGGAATTATCTTGTTTAATATTCAAACTTAAATCTGATATAATTTATTTTAGTTTTTTTTTTTGTTATATCATGGAATATTATATTGACAATTATTTAATATTCAAAAACTTAAAACTAATCAAAGAAGTTGGTTATTGCACATGTGATGTCACATACTTTTTATTTAGAAGTATATTTCAGACTAAAAATGAATAAAAATTATTATTTAGAAGTCATATTATATTATTATGAGAATTATACTATTTTCAATACTCCAGTATACATCTACCTATAATAATTATTGAGTAACCCAAAATCATTATTACTATGATACTTTTGTTAATTCTATTATTGGCTTGGCTGAAGGATTTCTTCACGATGATAACGATTAATTAAAGCTTCAATGAAAGATAATTTGTAATATAAAGGATACGCTCCAATTAGTTTAGATGACATGGTTGTTTTGGCTGTGTTGATCAGAGACGGCCTGCCAAGTGACTCTACTGTTACTGTGAGGTTATCCTGAATGTACTTGACTGCTTCTTTACAGGCGAGACGGTATCCTGAGATAATGCTTGTTGGATGGATCTTGGTCTTCACTAGTTCATCTGCATTCTGTGAAGTGTTTTATTACTGACATTATCTGACATACGTCTTTGTGCTTTGAGTATCAAATGTCAAGATTGAATTAAATTTCATTCACAAATAATCAAAAATTTTCAGTAATTGGCAAACAGACAGCTGATCACAAAATGGTCCAGTGGATGGGAATGGTCACCATTGGTTACGTAACAAGTTGGTCAGCAAACTTAAAACAGTCGTAAGACTCCCGAAGGAACTGCGATGCTGCTTGTACGATGCCTCTCACTCACAAACTATATAAGATTAACTTAAAACATTATCTGTTTATTGTAGGGTTTGTTGTACCAGTTCATTTAGAATAACAGGATGCATATTTTTAGAAATAAATGCATATTTTGTAACCCCTTTATAAACCGGAAGATGCAGAAAGTAAAAATAATATTCAATAAAACCAACCAAACTCCATAGCATCAAGTTAAAAATAAGAAATATTTTCAGGGGATACATTGAATTGCATTGAAGTTATAAGAATACCTTAAGTAGTTCAGCAGCAATGATGACTACAGATGTGGTACCATCTCCAACTTCTTCATCTTGTAGCTGTGCTAGTTCCACTAAGACTTTGGCAGCAGGATGCTCCACTTCCAGCATTCTATTATGAGTAATTTTAACCTTTTTATGTGTAACACGAATACAGTTAAGGGCTACTAAAGTTTTTTACACTTATCTTCATTATATAAATATCAGTGGTGGTAAGTACATGTTGTAAATTGTACAAGTATCAATTTTTTTTTTATTGCGTGGTGTTTGGACGAGCTCACAGTTCACCTGGTGTTGAGTGGTTACTGGAGGCCATAGACATCTACAACGTAAATGCCACCACCCAACTTGAGATATGAATTCTAAGCTCTCAGTACAGTACAGTTACAATGGCTGAAATGAGCTGTGAGCTCATCCACCAATTTATAAACTTAAAAAACTGTTTATTATTTTGTATTGTTTTTTTTTTTTGCCCTTGTAGGCAGACGAGCATACGGCCCACCTGATGGTGAGCGGTTACTGTCGCCCATGGACTTCAGCAATGCCAGGGGCAGAGCCAAGCCGCTGCCTACTGCTGAATTTTCAAATATCACATCTGCACTTTTAACTATGCATCACAAATCTATGCTCTGCTGCTTCACAACAAGAGAATATGACACTAAATTAACTTACTTTAATATTGTGGCACCATCGTTAGTGACTGTAACATCCCCAATATCGTCAACCAGCATCTTATCCAGACCAACTGGCCCAAGGGAGCTCTTTACTATGTTTGCTATAGCCGCTGCTGCCATTACTAGAAATTTCAAATGATTAAACACGTATAATTATTTGTATTGTGATTTTTTTTTTATATGGGAATAATTTACTAGGGTTGTCAGTTATTTCTTTGTTTATTAAATGCTGTTTTGCAATCACTAAAAATTACACAAAATCTACGTTCAACTGCAATTTAAGTTAGCGATTATGCTTTGGCTTTGAAATTCAATAGACTCCTACTTTTATATCTCTTACGATGAGTGGGTTTAATTACATCGTTACAAGTTTAAATGGATAGGTTATCACAAAAAACTATCAGATTGTGTCTTTCGAGGACTTAAATCAGTTATTTCCTTGGTTATTATGAGATATTGACATGAAAATATGTATTTTAGAAATATAATCAAGAGATATAGGCAAAATTAAAATCATAAGTGCTGAAGGCATGTGATATACCGGGGTCTTCTTTGATGGTATATGTTTGTATGAAAATTTACCGTTTTGTGTTCTCACTGGGTCTCCGCAGGATCTTGTCCCTGCTACAGATAAAGGTGCAGCTATAGTTGACATTTTTTATTGTATTTTTAACACAAAATTCACTTTAAAATCGCCGTCACGCTTTTTTGTTTCTGGAAGGAGCTTAAAAGTTACCAGCGTTAAAAATTTGAAACTCTGACAGTTATTTCTTTTTTAGATTATCGACGGCCATTAGTAACTCGATATTTTAGTTCTATTGGTGCATCTTAAATATTCCAATGATCTTTAATAATAATGACAGATTAGAGTATTTTGTAAAATAGCACAAATTTACTAACTTCAATCTAAATTCCGGGTCAGCCGAAGAAATCGGAAACACTCATGATAATCAACTAATAACGTAAAGATCTTTAAAATTGACAAAACAATAAAATTCACTTAATTAACATAAAAAAAAAAAAACACTCGTTGAAAAAATATTGGTGGAGAATGTTCGCATGTTGCATTGATTGGGTAACGATAACAGATACGTTTTCTAGTTTACGTTAGAAATGACCAAATTAAATTTGAATGTTGTAGAAACCTTTTTACAGTACCCTCCCACAGCCCACTGAGTTTCTCGCCGGATCTTTTCAGTGGGTCGCGATTCCGATCCGATGGTAGATTCTGCGAAGCACTGCTCTTGCTATAGTTAGTGTTAGCAAAAATTAGGAACAGCCCCTTAGGCTACCAGGGAATAGGTAGGGAGAAAAAGTAACTCTCATCTAAATGTTTTTTTCAAATTTTGTTAACAAATTGCAAACTAACTTTTCATTGTATTTTTCAGTGGTCTGAATAAATGATATACTTGGAAATATTTTTATCAAAGGTCTATAGATTATAACAGAAAAATTGATTGTAAATATTGATATTACAATTATTCAGGACTAACTTTCATGAAGCTACTTGGGTGGTTAGTGATTGTAGAACATATCGTGAATACCTGTAGATAATAAAACTATAGATTCAATTAAGAATAATTATTGCTTAATCTTTGTTTAATTTAACGGGAGGCCTGCACATTCACATAGCTGACTCCGAAATGAACTTATATGGTATACATACGCAAATTTACTTAATATTATTTGGTATATATTAGGGAAAATCAATGCCAGCCATTTTTTGCTGGTATAGCGTAGGCACCCAGCAGTTTGCAGAATTTGTTGAAATTTTTCGGTAGGTAACTAAGGCATTATCGAAGACGAAACAGTAAAAATGATACCAAAGGTAGTTTAGAGATCGCTCAGCACTGAGTATTAAAATTTAGAATACATTTTCTTGAATAGATATTTGCTATTTGGGGTCCAATAACTGAGCCAAGCACTTCACTGTGCCACTGACTGACAAGTGGCTATAAATTACAAAAAAAGGTCACAGGCGGGCGCATCACGATGCTCAGCAATGAGCGATCGACTGAAAGAGGAAGGAGGAGGAGGACCCCGCAGACATAATAGCGTGGATGACATATGATGAAATTGTAATGGCCTAAAGGATAAAACACTAGTGTACTAGAGCTCATTGTGACACAATTGCTTTTAGTCTATGGTATCATAGACGCCTATGTGTAGGACCGTAGGACCCAGCTCATCTAGTAGCAGAGAACTACCATTATCACTCTAGAAGTGTCTAGAAAGTGCTCTGGGTCCACCTGATACCGTTTCGGTACTGTTGAATGCTAAGCGCTATAGCAGCTTCAGGCCGCTGAATTTCTCGCTCATTAACTGTTTAGTGAGTTGGGATTCCTATTCTTTGATTGATTCTTTTCCGAAGCCGTGGTTAGCGAACCATTTCCCTTTCAAGCTGCCCCTTGAGCTCGCCTACCCAACCTGGTGAAAAGCGGAAGACTCTGGATTTACAGCAGTCTTGCTGTCAGGCCAGTCTTGATAGAGGTCTCTCCATAAAAAAAGCTTAATGATACAGGCCAGGGCCGGTTTAAACTTAATGCCACTCCTGGGCACCGGAAAAAAATCTGCTCCAATACTGAAATTTTACTTTAACTTATAGTTTATATATTTTCTTCTTCAACTTTACTAGAAACTTTATTATAATATGTTATATATTCGAAAAACATAAATAAATATATGTATGTGCTTTTTTTAACAATTATAAATTTGGCACTAAGGCTGACTCATAAATATACATGAAAAAAAAAAAATTAAATTTCTTTAATTCTGGTAAATAACAAAATCGATTATTATTTTAAACCTCCAAGGAAATCTTTATTCTTTATTGTACACATAGTTAATACAATACGAAATAAATAAATTATAAATAAACGAAGGAAATAAATTGATTAAATCAAATTCATTTAATCGTCATCAAATCGTTTATCAAAAGTGTCAAAATTATAATTCACAAATAATGGCTGAATTGAATTATCAATTAAATACTCACTTTCAAAATTTTGCCGCCCTAAAAAATTTGCCACCCTGGGCACTTGCACCGACTGCCCCTAGTGTAAATTCACCACTGCCTATGCCGGTTTTGAACTCTCGCATGCAGCTATCAATTTTTCATACTTGCGTAACGAATATACACCACAGACTTGGACGGGCATCGTGTAACAAAAATCAAACACGCAAAAGAACTAGTTTGCGTAATTATTAGCGCGTTATGTAAGTCTCATATCTATTGTGATGCAGCTTTCCCATTCCTTAGGTTTTAAAGACTTCTTCGCCGTTGAAATGGCCAGATGGTGGTAGGTACCTGAATACAGATTTTTGCAATAAGTCTTATTTTAATAGCAGATTTAAAAGTAATATTTTGTGTTGATTAATTTATAAAACATAGAATAAAGACTAGTATAATATAATCCAGTTAGAAATTGCAGTTAGATTTATAATTTACTCTGATATAAAACATATGTAGAAAATTGGGAATAAAATTTAAACTGTCAAAAAAGATGTTTCATTGTCCAACAGACTAGCATAACTCATGAGAATAAAAAATGAGTTACGTAAAAACTTGTACTTTTCTCTTTAAATTGTAACTATCAAAATGATAAATACGTTTGAAACGTGAGTAGGAGCTTTAAGTAGAGGGTCGGCTTTAAGAGATTAGGCATTCTCAGCTAGCAGCGTACGTGATGATATAATTTTGAATAACTTTAGTCAACAATCTCTGTATATTCACTTTGATAATTTCACCGGGATAAATGATAGTTAAGATTAAGTTTACAATTGTTATCTAGTTCTAGTTATGGCTTTAGGTGTAAGTGAGACATAATGTTTGAACATTTTATTCTTTGTGAGTGTTTTCTTCTCTTGACAAACATCAAACATACAATCAAATATAGTGACGAAAAAAATACAAATACAGTGACGAAAAAAGTTAAGTTAAATGAAGCTAAAAAAAACGCATATGCTACCTAGGTTTTGTCACCAATTACATTATTAGCTTAACAATAGTGCATTTAATTTTTCACCATTTTCGTTTTTGTTTAATGACATTTAAATTGGACGTCAAGCGCTCTATATCTGAACAATCGTAATACACATCCAGCGTTGCTGACTTGAATAAAAGTGGCTAATAAATCAGCGTGCTATCCCAACGCTCATTGGAATGCTCTGCTACGCGCGGTATCTACACGAGGGAGTGTAACTTCGTCTTCTACGGATTTTAAGGTCCGATTCTGAGCAAAACAAATAGAGGGTAGTTTTGAGCATGCGTCGAGTTATCGCACGCAAGCGCCGCGTCGCGCTCGCGGCAGTCGTGCGCCGTTCGCCGCCGCGGTAACACACCGCGCTTCTGTCTTCTACCGCGTTACATCCACGCGCTAAATGGCGCCCAACTTGGGATTTCACCTTTTCTGGTAAGTCGTTACATAATTTAAAAATTACGCTAAAATACGATAAGTGCGAAGCCTCGTTGAAATTTAAGACGAGAACTGCTTAAGTCTGAGGGCGTGGCTTGAACCGATGGGAGGGGGACTGAGTCGGCGTGCTGATACCTCCTGATAACGCTGCAGCCTACTGTCAACAAAACCTTGTATGGCATTTAGACTTTTACATACTTCTCCAAGTTCTAGTCGTCGGCAGTCAGAGGTTCATATTGATTTTCAAATCGCATACTTGAAGACAATTAAATGAATTGTGTTGGATTCTTTTTATACAGAGGTGGTTGCTCACAATGAAAAAATGGCTTGAATCTTTTCTAAGTTAGCTATTCCATGCCCACTATTTGTTTTAAATTCAATTAGTAGCTGTATTGCACAAAAACATGCTAAAAATTTGTATTTGTAATTCAAAATGGAACATGAACATGTAATAAGGAATATAATGATTAATTCGATTTTACTGTTTGGCGTATTTAAGTAAATTTTTTTTTTACCTTATTTTATTATATATTGCATTTTTATGCTATATTTTATCTAAGCTATCAGTGCCCATCAGCCATTGGAAAACTAGACTTAATTTTTTTAAGAATACTCGATTTTTGCTAAGTCACTACGTAGTCGTCTCATAGTCTGAAGCAATGGGAACAATATTGGTTTCTTCGGTGAGTGTCACTGTATTAAGAATTGAAGTTTATTCGTAAAAAGGATGAGAGAGATTGCAGTATGAGTGTTATATTTGTAAATTTACTACCGATACTTCTTCACTACTGATGCTATCTGTCTGTATGGAAGTGTCCCCGATTATAGAGCACCGTTATAAAGCAACATAGAGATTATAATTTTGTAATTTTCAGCAATAAGAAGAACGGTAGGTGTGTTTGTGGCGGCACTTCCGAAAAAATATCATTGTTTGAATTAAATGTTAGGCCGGATTAGTCACAATAGCGGAGGTTAAGCAACTTCTATTCTCCGAGAAATTCTTATGCTTCTCTACCACCTGGGAAGCAGTAATATCCCTACGTATCTTCCAATGTAACTATTATATTCCTAAACATCGAATTAGTATGTAAGTGATATAGTGTTTTAAGTTTATATGTATACTAGCGACCCGCCCTCGCTTCGCTTCGGAAACATTAAAACACAAATGAAATAAACAAAAATAAAAAAAATAAAAAAAGTAGCCTATGTTCATCAGGGACAATGTCGGCTTCTAATGGAAAAATAATTTTTCAAATCGGTCCAGTAGTTTCGGAGCCTATTCGAAACAAACAAACAAACAAATCTTTCCTCTTTATAATATTAGTATAGATAGTATAGATTGATTGTATAAATGTAAATTTTTCTTCATTATCTAATAATAGATATAAAATAAATGTACCTGATTTATCCCTCAGAGAAGTTCCGAACATGGCTCTTTCTATGACTCGTTGAGCGACCTTGAGCTGACGGAATAGCAGCACTGTGAATGTCCACGTCTTGGCTCCCTAAGTCATAAGCCGTAGGACGCACTGGTTGAAAACTCTTGTTATCAGGCATTGTGGGATGGGTGACGAAGAGATTCCACTTAGGTTGTTAAATTCTGCCCAACCCAGCTGGATTCCTCTCTTAGGTTCCCTCTCCAAGTTGTTTAAATACATATATGCTTTTTTTTATTGCTTAGATGGGTGGACAAGCTCACAGCCCACCTGGTGTTAAGTGGTTACTGGAGCCCATAGACATCTATAACGTAAATGCGCCACCCACCTTGAGATATAAGTTCTAAGGTCTCAAGTATAGTTACAACGACTGCCCCTCCCTTCAAACTGAAACGCATTACTGCTTCATGGCAGAAATAGCAGGGTGGTGGTACCTACCCGCTCGATCTCACAAGAGGTCCTACCACCAGTAATTACGCAAATTATAATTTTGCGGGTTTGATTTTTATTACACGATGTTATTCCTTCACCGTGGAAGTCAATCGTGAACATTTGTTGTGTACTAAGGTAGATTCTTGAATACCAAACAACATGTAGATTTGCTTGGAGCTGCTCAAGGTAATTGATCATATATCCTTTGTTAAAGTGACGATTGCTATTTTCGTGACAAACTTTAATGTGTGAGATGTGAGATAAGGTTACGTTCTCTCTTGATGATGGCCTCACAACTAAAAGGTATCAGGTGTACCAGCGAGTCACGGAATTTCTATTTCGGAGCACAAGCGCCTTAACTAATGCATACTGCGTTTTCAGTTATTCAGAAATATCTATGCATCAATAGCGATTGTGGGAGACTTTGTTTTGTCATGAAAATAATAAAAAAAGCCTGGAGTCTAATTTCTGTACCATTTATCGAGTATTTTTGATTAATCAATTGTATTACATAAAAATTGTCAAATAACACATATTAATCTCTCTAATCTCAAAATGTGGATCATTAGATAGTTTTTTTTTTTAATATTTTATTGTCTAGATGGGCGAATGACCTTGTGACCGATCTAGTGTAAAATTACAGGAACCTATAAAGATTGTAAAATACATATCGACGCTTGAAAGGCAAACGTGACTAAGCGACAATAACTACTTTATACATAAATGATAGGCAATAACCATATTCGATGCACAAAAAAATATATATTTCTAGGTCTATTAAAATAATTTCAATCCTACAGCTAGATTTGTTAAAATAGAATTTTTTTCAGGTATTTCTTTAGTAGCTTTAAATTAGTCTAGTGTAAAGTTCACGCATTGTCGCTTAGTCACGTTTTCCTTTCAAGCGTCGATATGTATTGATTGAATTGGTTGACTTCTATGAATTTGCTTTATGGCGGTGTGGAGGGCGTTGGGAACTGTGGAAACAATAACACCGCCAGAGACAAAGACAAACGGAGAAAGATCGTGCGAGAGAAGGTGATACAGGAAGAATGGTCACGACCCTCAGCATTGAGGAATACGACGCAAGGCGGAGTAAGGATTTCCTTTTGCCGCTATGAGTAAAAGAAACAACAGCAGGTCTCCCTTTATCACGTTGGTATACGACGAAAGTTAAACGTAAAACAGGCAGTAATGAAAAAATAAAAAATAATTTAAAATACTAACAATATACGCCAAATAAATAATAGTTCATAGAAAATACAACTAAAAAATAGACTTTTTTTTTAATAAATTTGTATTAAAAATAGTGTAAGAAAAAATGATTTTATTGTAAAAAAGCGTGGGGTGCTTAAGTGTGAGAAAATATGATTTTAGTGTAAAAAGGCGTGGTGTGCTTTTCAGGATATTATCAACATAACCCTTCTACTCATATCTGTTCATAAAATATTTATAACTACTGATACCATGCACTCCACCTTTTTTTACAAAAAAAAAAGGTTTCTTTTTACACTATTTTTAATTCAAATTTATTAAAATTTCAATTTTTTAGTTGGATTTTTTATAAAAGCGTATTATTTATTTTTCATCTTTTAGTTGAATTTCAAATTTTTCAATATATTTTTTTCAATTTTTTCATATTGAACTGTCATTGATCCTTATAACAAGTATACTAAATTTCGAGTTAATCCAACGTTTTGAAGGGGGTCAAAATCATGTTCAAAGATTCCGTTACATACTAACATACATACGTCTGAAGCTATTGAAAGCGTTTTAAAAAGAATCATTTTATCACTGAAAACAGAAAACATATATACAGCAATTTGGTGATGTTATCAAAGAAAGGTCTCGCGAGATCGGACAGGGTTATCCCGTTTCTATTTATATGATAATCGACGGTCGGAACCGGGCGGCGTACTTTGTTCCGTATGTATTAAATGGACAGGCGAATGTCGAAGAAAAGCTATTGGGAATGTTAGGAATTCCGAGATTTATGTCCAACGATTGCATTTCATTTACGGCGCGGGGTCTCTAGATATTTAAGCTTTTCCTGTATCGAATTTCATCTTTGTTTTATGTTCGTATTTGATTTCTGAACGAACACATTCTCTTTTTTTTTTTTTTTGTTATTGCTTAGATGGGTGGACGAGCTCACAGTCCACCTGGTGATAAGTGGTTACTGGAGCCCATAGACATTTAGAACGTAAATGCGCCACCCACCTTGAGATATAAGTTCTAAGATCTCAGTATAGTTACAATGGCTGCCCTACCCTTCAAACCGAAACGCACTGCTGCTTCACGGCAGAAATAGGCAGGGCGTTCCTCGTTTCTTTATCAACATAAAAATATTTTCTTACCGTTTCAATGATAATCTTTTTGTACGAGCTATGTATCGTACGTACAGGGCACGTGCGCATTCACATCAGCACTTTTACATCGCTTTACTCAAACCGTAGTATAAAGCGCCAGTACACGTTCAGCACTCATATACAGCGGTACTCACCACATCAACGTAGATAGAATTAGTTACTTGTTAGCGAAGTATATAGTAAACGGATATTCTTTGACTGTCAGTGATTTCTTCCTATCTCAAGTTGTGTACGCCACGTTCAGCAGTGCATACACTTTTATTACTAGAATAGAGAAATATGAACAGACTTTCGAGGTTTGGAATGTGTAAATAAATGAGTTGACCAGCATTAAGGAAGACTGAGTTAAAAAGAATTGAAATATCAAAAAATTAGAAATTTTTTATTAACTAAGGACAGAAAAGGCTCTTTCATTTGAAAGTCAATACGAAAGTAGCATTTACTTTAATTGATATAAAAATTATTGAAAAGCAATTTTGGCGAAGGAACCTTGACAAAGTATCCGCTGTATAGCAGGAGACTTATTATTTTCAATTCACTATGTTAGTTCAGATCTTGTTTAGTTGAATATGGTGGAGAGAATTTTTCAGAATCTAATCGTAAATAAAAAAAAGGCTTACCAATTACACAAGCTTCAATCGTTACCTATCTAGTGAAATAAAAATAATCCAACGTAGAAGATAGAGAGGAAGCCTTAGTTTAATATCTAATTTCTCTGACGCTGCAGACCGCTTTTACGCGCCATTAAATCGAAGGCATTTCGCGAGCTAAGCCCCTTTACTTGGTGTTAGTGCGTTCATATCTCGAAGCGCAGGCTAAGTTACGCTAGTATTGTAACAGGAATTGTTTAGGGTCTTCCCGTTTCCTTCATGCTCTAACTGGAGAATTGAGATTCCTTTCACAATTCATACAACAGGCTGAGCTTAGCCAGACTTGGAGAACGATTTCCGGATTTGATTCGCTTACGTCAACCGTGACCACGAAAACTGTAAGGTATTCGGTACGTCGGATATAATTAATAAAGGGTTTTTCATTAAGAGCGCTGTTTAAAAAAAAACCTGCTTAGGTGATATTGCCACAATTTTTATTTTATTTTAAAGGGCTTTTGATGACATTATGTATGGAATATAATTTCAACCAAATGGCCGCCGCGACTCCGATGTAGTGGGTGTATCTTGGTAGACCAATTTAAATGACAACTTCACATAGATGGGGCTCAATTTCATGAAGAGCGCGAGTTATGGTTGAGATTTCACGTAGCCCCACATAAAGTATTTGAGCAGTGTCACACGATCTCAGTGGTCAATTGATGTCGCAACCACGCGAAATGATGAAGCCTTCGAATTTTTCATCCAATAAATTTAATGTTGCGTGCTGTATGTCAAGTGGCGTCGTTCTGTTGGAACCATATGTTTGTGAGATCCATACCATCTATCTTAGGTTATAAGAATGTAAGGTTTATGATTATTTATATTAATATGATTATATAGAGTCCTGTACATATTAAGAATTATTATTAAATATGACGTTTATATTGCAAACCATTAAAATATTGTTTATTAGTTGTTCAATTGACTGTTTTTATAGTCACGTGACTAAGCCACGTGACCAGCCGAGAGGGGATAGTCGGCTGAGACATTTAAGAGAGTATGCAGGCGGTCAGAACCGCGCAGTTGAACAAGACACATCAATGTAAAATTGGCAGAGTAAATCAGAGTGTGAATAAAGTTAGTCTGTTTAATTTATATGTCTGACACCCAAAAAGAAGCTTTTTATCATTGTCCGATATCGGTCAGTCACAATTAACAGTAAGCGAGGCTCCATGCGCATCTTCGAAGAAATGAAGGCCGATGATACCGCTGGACATGCGTTTAACGTTCTATGGCGAAATGTCACGACTAAATATGTGTTCATGCCAAACTTGACAGCTATCGCTTTATCAAGATGGCGGCTATGAGCTGTCAAAGTTCGAGCGTCCCTATTGAAAAACCCCATATAATGACAATAATAAACGCGACGTTTAACCGTAAAAATTGTTTTTTTGTCAAATTTGGTTCTGGTATGTCCAGATGCCTCCTATACTGTCGCCTAGCAGCCGTGTTGGATTGCATATTTATTTCGGAACCGGCAAACTGCTTCTGTTGATGTGTGCTTACCCTAGTACAGCTATTAATATTTTTGAACAGTTTCTACACCCGATGACGTTATTTACATTATTCTAATAGACATTTGAAACAAGTAAATGATTTATTTTTATTTTGAAGTCAATTAAATATAAGTAAAGAGTCCATAGTGGCGTCTGTGCTTTTCTTTTAAATAAAGTTTTATTGGAGTTATTTGAACATTTCGTTGTTGTTTTAAAGTTGGGCTTACGAAGCGCAAATACAGTCTATAAAAAAAGCACTAAATTGTCGCAAAATTTTCGGATATATGCAATATACGGATTCAGAAAGAAAATTATACGATGGTAGATACGTGACGTTGAAATAATATTATTGTTTACGGTATAAAGAATATTATTATAAACTAGCGACCCGCCCTCGCTTCGCTTCGGAAACATTAAAACACACATGAAACCAAAAAAAAAAAATTAAAAAAAGTAGCCTATGTTCATCAGGGACAATGTCGGCTTCTAATGGAAAAAGAATTTTTCAAATCGGTCCAGTAGTTTCGGAGCCTATTCGAAACAAACAAACAAACAAATCTTTCCTCTTTATAATATTTATTATAAATAATTCATTGTTTGTGAACTTTTAGTTTTTCATCAACTATAAACATGCGTTTTTATTATAAACCTCGATCTCGATACCATAGCGCTTATTATTGCTTACATGGACAAGCTCACAGCCCACCTGATGTTAAGTGGTTACTGGAACCCATAGACATCTACGATGTAAATGCGCCGCCCACCTTGAGATGTAAGCTCTAAGGTCTCAGTATAGTTACAGCGGCTGCCCCGCCCTTCAAACCGAAACGCATTACTGCTTCACTGTAGAAATAGGCAGGGCGGTGGTACCTACCCGCGCGGACACACAAGAGGTCCTACCACCAGTAAAAAATATTTCTATTAATATTTATATAAATATTTCCCAAAGTATCCACCCCACTCGTACACAAGGCCTCTTACGCCACGGACTGTTCAAACTACTGATTCCCCTTCTCCCCTTCGTAATAGTATTATAATGTCTACCTTAGCCTTCCAGTAATAAAAACTGTTCCTCAATTAATGGCTTTAAGTAAAAATTTCTTCGTGAAATGAGGATATTAGAAATAAGCACATGTTCCGTATTCTTGTTCTATAAATATATACTAGAAAATTTCCGGCAGGCGGCGGCAGGTAGCTTCGGATTACCTCTCCTTGGCGCTTCTGAAAGCGTTTCGTAATATATTTCAGCTAAGATTCCCTTCAATAATTTTCACATACATCTCATCAGAGCTCGAGTATACAAACGAATGAAAATTATAATATTTGAGACGAGCAGCTTTGACGGGAGCTTCTCGGAATTTTGTGGGACGTAATCTTAAGTATTCAACAACGTAGATATTATGTGCCGTTAAGAGATGTACTTTGGAATTAGTTTGCTTGTCAAACAAATTTATTTTTACAACGCGCATCAGTGAAGATATATTTATAACTAGTGTTCGCCCAGTCATTAAATTTATCCACACTTCATCTTTTTTTATTGCTTAGATGGGTGGAAGAGCTCACAGCCCACCTGCTGTTAAGTGGTTACTGGAGCCCATAGACATCTACAACGTAAATGCGCCACCCACCTTGAGATATAAGTTGTAAGGTCTCAGTATAGTTACAACGGCTGCCCCACCCTTCAAACCGAAACGCATTACTGCTTCACAGCAGAAATAGGCAGGGCGGTGGTACCTACCCGCGCGGACTCACAACAGGTCCTACCACCAGTAATTACGCAAATTATAATTTTGCGGGTTTCACTTTTATTACACGATGTTATTCCTTCACCGTGGAAGTCAATCGTGAACATTTGTTGAGTACGTATTTTATTAGAAAAATTGGTACCCGCCTGCGGGATTCGAACACCGGTGCATCGCTTCAACACGAATGCACCGAACGTCTTATCTTTTAAGCCACGACGACTTCATAATTCATTCATGATTCATTCTCGGATCCCCCCGATCCACTAACGGTGCTTTTAGGTACCCCAAGCACTGGTCATCGTTCTCGTCGAACCCGTCGCTTGCAACGAAGGGCTCGATGAGTAAATTAGCCCACAGACACGGCCCACTGAGTTCTTCGCCAGATCTTCTCAGTGGGTCGCGTTTCCGATCCGGTGATAGATTCTGCGAAGCACGGCTTTTGCTAGGGTTCATGTTAGCGACATCGTCAGATTTGAGCCCCGTGAGTTCACCTACTAGCCCGATAACGCTGACATGGTCTCTAGACCAGGGGCTCCCAAACTTATTTCATCTACTGCCCACTTTGAAAATAAATTATTTTGTAGCGCCCTCATTTTTTCACCTACTTAAAAACTGCTATAGCGAGAGCTCAGTCGGTGAGTCTAAGAGTCCTCCTAGATGAAATTACAAATCGCCTCACAAGCCTCTACACAACGCCCCCATTTTTTCTGGGTCTCTTACCGCCTCTCTTTAGGCCTGCAGCGCCCACAAGGGGGCGTTATCGCCCACTTTGAGAAAGGCTGTTCTAGACCATCAGCATAAGTAGGAAAAAAATATGTTAAAATAACTGAAACCAAAAGAAAGTTAGATTCGTTGAATGCATCACATTTTCTCTTTATTTTGTTTTGGACATTTTATTTCTGTGCCGTTCCGGGAATATTACTGTTCTAAGTTTCATTTATTGGTCACATTAGAGCACGTTAATAGCAAATGAATAGTAAATAATATTTAAAAAAAACTAAAAAAATACCCTTTTATCTAACTACTAATCCAACTTAAATCCAACAAAAAATTAGAAAATAAATTTCATAAATTTGAATTTAAAATAGTGTAAGAAAAAATGATTTTATTGTAAAAAAAAGCGTGTATCAAAAGTTATAAATATTTTATGAAAAGATATAGAGTAGAAGGTTTATTTAGATAATATCCTGAAAAGCACCCCACGCTTTTTTTTACAATAAAATCATTCTTTCTTATGCTATTTTTTTATTCTAATTTATTAAAATTGATTTTCTATTTTTTAGTTGGATTTTCTGTAAAAGCGTATTTTTTTTGTTTTTTTAAACTATTATTTATTTTTTATTACATCAAATTACTACTAAAGTGTGTTTAAGTATATATTGGCTGCTTTTAGAATATATGAGTCGTCTATTATCAAAGGCGGCAATCTGTACATTTGGACAAAAAATTTTTATTGATATGTCAATACAGATTTATTTGAATATAATCGTCTCCTTCAAAGAATACGGTTCAAAACCTGCATTAAATAAAGGTTAATAGTTAACCTGTTATTTATCTAAGATGTCGTTCCGAAGAGTTTTGTGACTGCCAATGGAATACAAAGTCAATAATTCGTTTTTCTGATTTACCAATCATTGTCCAAAAGTCAGATTGCCGCCTTTGATAATAGTCGACTCATATATAGTTTATAGCCTGGTAGTTTCCCTTTATGGTCTTGACGCAAACATTCCGGATCTCAGGAAAACAAAAAATCGCTAATCCTGATTAGCCTAGTAAGGACAACGGACCAAACTGTTTAAAATATTGAATTGTCATCGGTCCTTAATTAGTAGTTAGAGTTAATCGGACGTTTTGAAGAGGGTCAAAATCATGTTCAAAGATTCCGTTACATACTACGTATGAAGCTAATAAAAGCGTATTAAAAATAAAATCAGTTCGTAGCACTCAGTAGAGAAAGGTACCGAAATGTCTGGTTCGTGCTTGTTTATGTATAGAACTACAGAATGGGTTAAAACGGTTCTTGAAAGGACATCAATAAGCCGATGCAACTGTGCCGGTGTTCGAATCCCGCAGACAAGTACCAATTTATCTAATTAAATGCGTACTTAACAAATGTTCACTACTGACTTCCACGGTAAAGGAATAACGTCGTGTTTTTTTTTTTATTTTTTTTTTATTGCTTAAATGCGTGGACGAGCTCACAGCCCACCTGATGTTAAGTGGTTACTGGAGCCCATAGACATACACAACGTAAAATGCGCCACCCACCTTGAGATACAAGTTCTAAGGTCTCAAGTATAGTAACGACGGCTGCCCCACCCTTCAAACCGAAACGCATTACTGCTTCACGGCAGAAATAGGTGTGGTGGTGGTACCTACCCGCGCGGACTCACAAAAGGTCCTACCACCAGTGATCACAAAAGGTCCTACCACCAGTGAAAAAATCGTGTCATAAAAATCAACAAACCCGAAAATTTTACTTTATAATTTTTGTAATTACTGATGTTAGAACGTCTTGTGTGTCTGTACGGTTAGGTACATTACCACCATCCAGCCTATTTCTGCCGTCAAGCAGTAATGCGCTTTTGTTTGAAGGGTGGGGTAGCTGTTGTACTGTTAAAACTGAAGCCTTAGAACTCTTGCCTCAAGGTGGGTGACGGAATTTACGTTGTAGATGTCTGCGGGCTCCGGTAACCATTTAACACCAGGTGGGTCGTGAGCTTGTCCACTCAAAAAAACGTACACGTAAAAGTCTCAGGAAAAACAGTATTTATAAAAGTCTAAAACGACTTGAATGAAATTCGACCTCAAATATCAAGATGGCTGTGTTTTTGTAGTGATATTTCATGTAATAGCATAATTAATTACACAAATAAGAATAATAGAGAACTAGATATAAGTAATTGGCTTGTTTTAGACAGACATATAATTTGATGTGACACTAAAGGTCCTATTGTCGCGTTAATTAAAAATTAACAAAAAAAATTGAAGAAAATTATAATGGATTTTGAATTGAATGTTTTCTTGAGTTTTATTTTTCCTTAAGCGCGAAATAGAAATATTTTTTGAAAGAGAAATAGACGGTAGTTAGTATAATATTCAAATGTTGACGAATAACGCTTCAACCCCATCGCCGCTTGTGCCCACGAACATCGGAATAGTGAATAATGTAATATCTATATAAATAATATTAAACAAAAATCTCGTTATCATGTCGTAAAAGTATCGTGTTCTAAGAGTTTATAGGGAATTTTTCATTTTGGTCTTACAGTGGGACCGTGTTGTAAAAAAACGTGTTATATGAGGATTGCCCGTATATTGTATAAATAGTAGAATAAAAATTAATATAACATAACAAATATATAATATACAACATAACATAACATAGCAAAAAACAAATAATAGAATAACAAATACCTAGTCTTGCCATAAATACTGTTACAAAGGAAAACAAAAAAAAATCTATGGCAAATAACATTTATTACTTTTACAGTGTGTTAGTTTAATACATAGATATAAAACAATTTTAAGTATAAAAAGCTTATTCGAAGTGGTCTCCATTGGCTGCAATACAGTCCTTTAAACATTGAGGCCAGTTATCAATAGAAGCACGCACTCTTTCCATGGGAAAATTTTTCACTGCCAAATCGTACGGATTGTTTTAAGGACTCCAAATTATCATAGCATTTAGAGCAAGCCGTACTCTCTAAAACTGACAATAAATCATAATCCAGCGGATTAAGATCGGGACTAGACGACGGCCAGTCTTCAGCTCTGATGAAGTCCGAAACGTTCGTTTCCAACCAAGACTGCGTAGACCGAGCTTTATGACCTGGCGCCGAATCTTGCTGGAAGGACCATTCTTGATTATAGAACATGGTGTTGTTAAGAGGCTTCACTACCTTCTCAAGAATGGTATCTTGATACACTTGTGCCGATGTTTTGTTACCTTTTTCACAAAACTATGGCTCAGTCACTCCTTCATAGCTAATACCCCACCAAACCATCACTGAAGTCGGATAGTGCCCATGTTGCACTCTGTCGACTAATTGGGAAGCTTCCTTAGAGCTTTGAGCATAAATACGGTCATTTTGTTTGTTAAAATGTTGCTCAATTGTAAAAAATTTCTCATCCGTAAACAAAATTTTTCTATGACCTCCCTTTGCGTACCGCTTCAGTAGTTGTTTCGATTTTACCCCCCTATTCTCTTTTAAATTATCAGTTAAGAAATGACCAGTACGTCTCTTATAGGTTGCAAGTCCTAAGTCATCTTTTAAAATACGCGTCATGGTTCTAGGTGCTATCTTCATCTCCCGAGATAAAATCTTTTGCTTTCGGACAGGACTTTTTCGAATTCTTTCCCTTACTGCTTTGACCACCTTTTTCGTACGAACACTACGTGGACAGCCAGATCTTTTTCTGTCACAAACAGAGGAGGTCTCATTGCACCTATTAATAGCCCGGTACACACGGGCTCGGTTCCCTTCGGATTCGGTTCTCTTTATCACCCCACTCCATTTTCATTTTAATATCGCAAAATATTGTACAATGTATTGGCGCCAAAATGAGAAAACTCAATGAGCAGTCATATAAAAATGACAGATTCCAAATTCAAAGGTAATATTTTGTTTATTTTTAATTGTAACAGTATTTATGGCCAGACTAAGTAATAGAATAACAATAAAAACGCTAAATTAGTTCGGAAAAGTAGTTTTAATTAAGTTTTTTTAATATTTTATTTGCTTTTTTGGGTGGACGAGCTCACAGCCCACCTGGTGTTAAGTGGTTACTGGAGCCCATAGACATCTACAACGTAAATGCGCCACCCACCTTGTGATATCAGTGCTAAGGTCACAAGTATAGTTACAACGGCTGTCTCGCCCTTCAAACCGAAACGCATTACTGCTTCATGGCAGAAATAGGAACGGCAGTAATATAGAAATATTTTTTTTTTTTTTTTATTGCTTAGCTGTGTGGACGAGCTCACAGCCCACCCGATGCTAAGTGGTTACTGGAGCCCATAGACATCTACAACGTAAATACGCCACACACCTTGAGATATAGTTCTAAGGTCTCAGTATAGTCACAACGGCTGCCCCACCCTTCAAACCGAAACGCATTACTGCTTCACGGCAGAAATAGGCGGGGCGGTGGTACCTACCCGTGCGGACTCACAAGAGGTCCTACCACCAGTAAATTCAGAATAGTTTAATATAAGTTAAGTTTAATAATAATACGTTACAGTAAGCTGTGGTTTGACTATGCCCTTAGCATACTGATGTTAATGATAATATAAAATAATTATAATCATAATTAGTTCTCATCTGACCCGTGACTTTGTCTTTAAAACATTGTCATTGTCTCATGCAGTCTCAAAAAGCTTCACCATTACTGGTAAATCTTGTAAATCAATTGTAATTTGTCTAATTGGAGGATTGATTCGAAGCTGATACTTATAGTAAGAGGAAATGGTGGTAGGTAGATAAGATTATAAGTCCTTCTGGCCATAACAAGCTGAGGGAGTTCGTATAGAGTTCCTTCTTTATTTCGCCGTAGTCATGTTTTATGTAATTAACACCACAGTTGAAACAATATAAATTTTATTGTTGTAGCGGCATAAACAATTCTAAGTAATTATATTACATGAGTTTATTAAACACATTATAAAATTATTTTTATGTTTTAAATATTTGGCGGTAAAAAGGTCTCGTGTTACAGACTATATTCTGTTTCCCACATCTCGTGCGTTCCGGCTTACGCCTCATAAAAAGGTGCGTACTTAAACGCCACAAAGCTTTAGTTCTGGTGTGTTGTAATAATCCAATCCGGTACAGCTAAATATTGAATGGTAAAACAGATAATACTGTTTGGCATATAGAATGAACAATTACATTAAACAAATTAATGAGTTTGAAACTACGGATTGATTTGATTAGTTTAGCTACGTCGTAGGCGCCCTTCGTAGCAGCTACGGTGCTACATTATTGTGTAGCCCGCGGCTACGTTGTAATGACGTCCTATTAATTTCAACTAACCAGGATTTTTATTGTAGACAGTGAAAACTGATGTATATTCATTTAAAGAAGTATTGAGAATTGATGATTTGGTTACGGTATAAAAATACATTTTTTTTTGTTAGCCTGGCACAGCTGTTTTCCGTTTTGGAGGGGTGTTTGAGTTGGATCTGTCATTTAGATCTTAAACAGTGCTGTTTTTAGTTATATCATATATGTAGTTCCTGACCCGACAGACTTCGTAGTGCCTTAATCGATAAATAAAAGACCTAAACTTTGGTATAAAATAAACTTAAAACAAACAAAACGAATCCGTCCGACGGGGGACACATCAAAGGAAAAACAAAATAGTTATTTTTTATTAATTGATTCCGAGCATTTTCTTCATTATCTACCTTTTAAACCTCCTCTGGACTTCCACAAATAATTCGAGACCAAAATTAGCCAAATTGGTCCAGCCGCTCTCGAGTTTTAGCGAGACTAACGAACAGCAATTCATTTTTATATATATGGATTATAGTGTGTAACTAAAATATTGAACAAGGTGTTACACTCGGAATACTGGCCGGAAGATCGAATGGTCTAATCAAGAATATTATTTGAGCGTTATGCGGCGCTTAAGATAGCAAATTCATCGAACAAAACCAGATTTGTGGTAAGAAAATTCTTGGAGTTAGCACCATGGTAACACGTCTTCGTACAATGCATATTGTGAACGAATTTTTGACAATAAACTCAACAATTACCATCGAGCAACTTTCTAATTCGTCAGATATGCTTCCAGTCGACTTTTTTCTTGTTCCTAAACTCAAATTACCACTTCGTGTTAGCCGTTATAATTCGATAGAAGACATAAAGGAAAATCTCGGTCAGGAACTGAATTCAACACCGGAAAAAGCGCTTAAAAATGTATTGATGATTGGTTTATTCGTTGGTGAAAGTATTTCCTTTCTGAAGGATACATATACTTTGAAGGTAATAAAATAACTTTGGATAAATAACAAAAAAACAAATTTTACTGCTATTTTTCCCGATAGAAATTTTTCCCGGTACGTTTTTGACAGAGTAGGATATTTATTACTTGTATGGTAACGACCTTCTATTTTGATCGCTTCTTTGGCTTAGTAGTGACTATTGTACCACGGAGACCCGAACTTTGTGAGGTTTTCGGTATTTGGGGTCTGAGTATACTAAGTTGTGTCTTGTTTGTGTTTGCAGCACGCATGAGGAGTACAGGATGTTTATTTATTGTTTTTATTTATTTATTGTTAATAGCTAATGATAATAGCAGAGCAAGAAGTTAATTTTAGTGATAAAATCACTTATTGTACCCAAGCTTGACATTGTTTAGGGAATAATCAAGAAAAACAGAAACTGATATTTATTTGCTAGCTAAATAGGTCTTGTGGTTCACGTGAGATGATTCATATGAATGTCTAGGGACTTTTGTTATGTAGCTAAAATTGTCTAGTAAATTGGCAGATGAATAGACTTTATAACGTAATTGTCGTCCGAAGTAAATATAATCATTAATAGGGTGTCAATTTTGACGACCCGTCAATACGCGCAAGTTACTGTTTTTTTTTCTTTTTCTAACACGTGTTTGTTGCTAACACGAACCCTAGCAAGAGCCGTGCGTCGCAGAATCTACCACTGGATCGGAAACGCAACCCACTGAGAAGATCCGGCGAGAAACTCAGCGGGCTGTGTCTATGGGTTAATTTACTCGCCGAGCCCTTCGTCCCAAGCGACGGGTTTGACGAGAACGATGACCGGTGCTTGGGGTACCTAAAAGCACCGTTAGTGGATCGAGAGGATCCAAAATTACGTGTATTGGGCGACGTTGACTGTTTACCATTTGGTCCGCAGGATCGGCTATGTAGTTTCCGGCGGCCACGATAAGAGTATTCTCATGTCGTGCCGCTTTATCGAAGTGGCGTATTGATACTGACTGTAGATACTTCCTCATGGACTCTAGGTCCAGGTCGTCGTGCAGGTCGATGTTCCTGATGAACCACGGCGCTCCGACGGCTATTCTGCAAAAACGGGATTAATAGTTTAAAAGGGTTCCAAGTTAATGCGGGACGTGTGAGCGAACACTACACTTGCATAGGTCATGATGGGGTGCAAGTTACTGTGTGTTCAAAAGACTGCTATTATAGTGGCACGCTTACAGTTTTGACGCTTACATGAGGTTCGAATTGATCGAATATCTTTCTTTTTTTTGCAGGTGATCAGCGGTGGCCAAATGCTACGGCACGAACACACATGCTGACGATATGGTGAGTTAGCATGCTATTTAAATAAGAAGTGGTTCGTTTTCAATAATCGTTAAAAATAAAAAGGAGACAAAATCAGAAATAAATTTATTAACTATCTAAAATAGTTCTACTTTTATTAAATCAAAGATACGCTGTTAAATATTGTTCAATTCGGAACAAAACATTAATACGTACTTTTAATATTATAAGTCAGCGCCATCTATTTTTCAAGGGAAGAACACACTTGCGAACCACTAGCGGAAGTTTCCCTTTTCGCCATGGTCTAGACTCCACCCAAGAGATGGCACCACCAACATTTAAAAATTAATAAGAGTTAAAGCTTGCTTTTTTGGATTTTCGAGGACAGATAACAATGGTGTATACGTTATTATTTTTTTAAGCATTCAAGTATTAGTTTATCTTGGTCCCTGTATTATTTGGATTTGTTGTTTTCTACATTTATTTGTATTGTGGATAATTAAATGCAGAATGAATAAAGTCGTGCAATTAAATGAAGATATGAGTGGACGAAGGGGTGAAGTACAATTTTTAAGATTTTTGAGTTTTCACATTGAATGAAGGTGTTATGTGCCTATAAACCATATTAGACCTTAGAACTCCGGATTTAAAGGCTATTACAAGTAACAAAATTTTGTTGCCCGTTTTTCAAAATTAAATTTTTTTATCATCCAATAATAATACTGCATTTCTCAAGTTCATTGTTTAATTTAGTTCACTCATTATTTATCGTAAGTTACTGAGAGCATTTTATCTGCGCAGGACACAGTATGGCCGCGGCATATAGTCTCAACTCGGTCGGAAGTCTGTCGTTGTCACTACTATGCCTTTTCGCAACAACCCTACAAGTCACAAGCGGTGAGTAAAACTTGTTAAGCTAATACAAACTTTAGGTATCTTCTACGCAGCAACTAAATTGTACTTACTGACAACTGACTACTCCCTTCACCATGCCCGTTGCCTATAAAAAAACATTAAAAAAAAACATATTCAGTAAATGTATACGACGATTATTTTACACGCTACGCATCACATCCGGTTCCGGGTTCATTGTTTTTCTAGTTTCAGTTTTTCTGTTCGACATGTCAGATTACATTTTTTTTAAATAAGAATTCGAATCTCACAGTCTTATCTAAAAAAACAAGATTGCTTATAATAGATAGTTGTTTTTAATTGGTTAGTATGTAGTGAAGATTTTTTTAAAATAAGAATTCGAATCTCACAGTCTTATCTAAAAAAACAAGATTGCTTATAATAGATAGTTGTTTTTAATTGGTTAGTATGTAGTGAAGATATTTAAAAAAAACCTTATGTCATTGCTCGAGTGATGAAAGTAGGTGTTGCTCTTCTCATTCATCGGTTTGTTTTAAAAACTTTTAAGCTTAAAAAATAGTAGATCACGTATTGCACGGTTTCGTAGTAATTTTCTGCTCCTGTAACACCGGAATCAAGTTGATTGCGTCCTCAACGGGGGTCCAGTGATGACGTAAATTGGGGTTTCATATTGTGATGTCTATAAGTTCCGATAGTCGGACGACACCAGACGAATTCTACTGCCCATCAATAGTCCAATAGAAAACATGGCTGAACTTTCAAACATTAATGAGATTAATATCGAAAAACATTATATTTGCGGTTTCATTACGTGAAAAAATTTAAAACAAATCTCTTAAATTAGGGAACGATTAGTTACTAATGGTCAATTACTGGTGGTAGGACCTCTTGTGAGTCCGCACGGATAGGTAGCACCGCCCTGCCTATTTCTGCCGTGAAGCAGTAATGCGTTTCGGTTTGAAGGGTGGGGTAGCCGTTGTAACTATACTGAGACCTTAGAACTTATATCTCAAGGTAGGTGGCGCATTTTCGTTGTAGATGTCTATGGGCTGCAGTAACCACTTAACACCAGGTGAGATGTGAGCTCGTCCACCCATCTAAGCTATAAAAAAATTACAAGCTACCACGAATCAAGAGAAAAACAAACCAAGTCGAGTGGGTACAATAATACTGCCAAATATTTTAACATAACATAATTTCGACAATCTAATATGTTTGTAGAAATAGTATCTATGAAAAGGTTTGTATTTTAAACAAATTCTTAATGTGATCTCTACTGATACTTTCCCGGAAGTTAGGACATTTGTATCTGTGTAGGTAGCATGGAAGCGGTGTCGTCGTCTCGTCCCGTCCTTTTCTAACGCGCTTGTAAATAAATCGTTGCATTCCTTTCTATTGCAAGGCGATCAATAAGGAGCCGATCAATAAGGACTCGAGATTCTAAATTCTCGTGTAGCCCGTTTTTTGTATTAGGGATGACTTTTTGTGATCTTTAACGGAATATGCGATTTATAAAAATGTTTTTATTCACTCATTAAGTACCTGCTCTTATTTTATTCGACGCCTTTTATTTTTGTTTAATGAAAAGGTGGACTGTGAGAATAGAAAAAACACTCATGATATTTAAAGCTACTCTTACCGTATCCTCGATACCTGTATTGTATTAAAAATGTTTTAAAATAAAATTAAGATAATAAACGTTATATTAAACCGTAAAAATAGCTTTAATTTTGTATCTATGAATCGCGAAAACCGAAGAACTGGTGGTAGGACCTTTTGTTTACTGGTGGTAGGACCTTTTGTGAGTCCCCGCGGGTAGGTATCACCGCTCTGCCTATTTCTGCCGTGAAGCAGTAATGCGTTTCGGTTTAAAGGGTAGGGCAGCCGTTGTAACTATACTGAGACCTTAGAACTTATATCTCAAGATGGGTGGCGCATTTACGTTGTAAATGTCTATGGGCTCCAGTAACCACTTAACACCAGGTGGGCTGTGAGCTCGTCCAACCATCTAAGCAATAAAAAAAATACTAGTATTATTTTCGTATTAATATTAAAATAAAAACCTCTATGTATGGCTCTGTAGTGATTAAACGCAAATGGCACTTGAAATTCCACGTTAAAAAGAGACAAACGTATAAATCTGTTGAATTTAGTAATTTAGTAGTTAGAAAGAATGAGATAGAAATACTTATGAAGGATTCCTCTTCTGAGAGCTAAGTGCGAGTTTTTTAACGTTCTCGATATCGTAAAAGTTAACCCAATTTTGTATGCAGTCGGAACAGCGCCCCTAGCGGCAAACGTAGGCGAACGATCGCATTCCATACAAATATGAGCTAACCTTTACGCTGTCGAGAACGTTAAAAAACTCGCACTAAGCACACTGCTGCGCGTAAACTTTACACGTGTCTTTTTACTAAACCATCTATCGAAATGTATTTTCATTTGTTTTATTTTATGAATTACATACTATACAGAGCATTTTAAATGTTTTTTTCGCTTTACCGGTAGGGTGTTGCTATTGCCGAGAGTTCTTTCAAAATTTAAGTTATGAAGTCGTCGTGGCCTAAAGGATGAGACGTCCGTTGCATTCGTGTCGAGCGATGCACCGGTGTTCGAATCCCGCAGGCGGGTACCAATTTTTCTAATAAAATACGTACTTATCAAATGTGTTGACGATTGACTTCCACGGTGAAGGAATAATATCGTGTAATAAAAATCAAACCCGCAAAATTATAATTTGCGTCATTACTGGTGGTAGGACCTCTTGTGAGTCTGCACGGGTAGGTACTGCCACCCCTACCACCCACTTATTTCTGCCGCTAAGCAGTGATGAGTTTCGATTTCAAGGGTGGGGCAGTCGTTGTAACTATACTGAGACCTTAGAACTCATATCTCAAGGTGGATGGCGGCATTTACGTTGTAGACGTGTATAGGCTCCGCTAACTACTTAACACCAAGTGGGCTGTGAGCTCGTCCACCGAACTAAGCAATAAAAAAAAAACTAAAAGTTGATAGGGCAACATTTATTAGCAACAAACCATAGTCTATAATTATCCCATTCTAGCCCATCAATCGCTAAAGCTGTCTGAATAGAACAATTAAGCTCTGCCTAAGTTTGTTACAATTAAATTTGAACTGGAAAGTTTCTGCTCAATGAATTAATTGAAACAAATTGAGTATTAACTTTATTCAATTAGAATACAATTGGAACTCTGGCGGCTTTTAAAGTGGGTGGCAACATTCACGTTGAGCATTGATGAGCTCCGATGCCCGTAGGATTAGCGTGCCTAAAATAATATTTTGTAATCTCTGCGTTTTATAAGCATAGTTCACTCACACAGTGAATTGATTATTTGAATGATGCGATTATTTAGTTTATGGAAGATGTCTAGTGTTTTTTTTTCTTACCTTTATAGGCAAACGAGCGTACGGCCCACCTGATAATGAGTGGTTACTGTCGCCCATGGAGATCAGCAATGCCAGGGGCAGATTCAAACTTGCTGCGTACCTGTGTCACTATCAACAGTATCAACGCACTCAGGTGGTGCGTGAATCAACTTGGCGGATTATTCAACTAAAGAGCGAATGATTTAATGTTCTAAATGTAACAATTGAATCTATTTCGAAGGATTGGATAACGATTGTATCAAAGCCGTTGGGAATAGCTGTTTGTGGTCTACGGAAACCGCTTAACATTAGGCGGGAGCAGAGTCTGATCGTGTTAGAATAAAAATAAAATATATAAACAATATTAACATTTGTTTTTGTATATGACTAGAGCCAGTGAGTTACTATTAAGATATCTTATTCTGCAGTTGTGGTACCTGTGTGTGTATACTCAATTTTATGGATTTTTAACTTGACTTCTATACGATACTTAAACGTTGAAATATTCCTAACGTGTCCGACAGAGATAAATCGCACACCTTAAGACAAATTTAACATTTTCTCCAAAAAGGCGAAGGGCCAAGCGATATTGACTGCTATTTGGTTTCAATAAGGACGCGAGTCGTAAATGAGAGTTGGTTTCATCGTGTTTTCGAAGCGAATTTCTCGTAGGGTAGTTCGGAAATAGCTTAAGTTCCGCTATTTGTGTATACTATGTAGCGTTTTGGAGTTAATATTAAAATTTATATAAGACTTCAACTAGATCGGTTTAGATATTTGTTTTAATGTATAATAATATATTTCTTTTAGACCTCAGTAATCTTATACCTTTAAACGAGCAATTCTTGTATATTAATATATATGTATATAATCTGAATCTCGGAAACGGCTCCAACGATTTTCATAAAATTTAGTATACAGGGGATTTCGGGGGCGATAAAACGACGATTTATTTTTAGAAAATGTTGTTTTATTCGTGTTTTCAATAATCAACTCTTCCCGACATCTACTGGCGAATAATAATACTATTTTTCGTAATTGAGGGCAACTAACCAAGATAGCGTTATCAAAAAAAAAAAACCAAGTAAAGCCCGGTCATCGTCTAGTTTCAATTATGTCAACAAGACGAAGGGAATTTTTATACACGGTCGAAAATAGCTACCTTGAAGCATTAGGTTTAATGCTCTATTGTATAGTATAACCGCTGACCCACTCTTCAAGCCGGGTCACCTGACATCTTCGGCAAAAATAGGCAGGTAGATGTTTGTTATAAGATAATCTAGTCAACTATAATAATGCTAAAACGAATTGAGGCGAGAGTAAAGAGAATAAACGAGTTGATTCTTGGCACATATTGATAGAGAGAAATATCCGCTGATATAAAAAAAGACTTTTCCTTATATTACTGGTGGTAGGACCTCTTGTGAGTCCGCGCGGGTAGGTAACATCACCCTGCCTATTTCTGCCGTGAAGCAGTAATGCGTTTCGGTTTGAAGGATGGGGCAGCCGTTGTAACTATACTTGAGACCTTAGAACTTGTATCTCAAGGTGAGTGGCGCATTTACGTTGTGGATGTCTATAGGCTGCAATAACCACTTAACACCGGGTGGGCTGTGAGCTCGTACACCCATATAAGCAATAAAAAAAATGATTGAAATGTTAACTAGTGTAAGGTTTCTTGTAAAATAACTAATATAAACTTTTGCATGTTAAAATTAAGACAATTTTCGGATTGCCAAATAGCAACACTGTTGTGGGAGCAATGGCATTAGTGGGGACACGACATAATAAAAAGGCGGTAGTCTGGAAAAACGGCACAAAAAGCGGTGTACTAAGTAGTGAGCACACATCTAAAGACTAGCTTTTTCCCGCGACTTCGTCCATGTGGAATAGTTCACAAATAATGCTTTATTTTAGAACAAATTTGGTTAGCATAAAAAAGTTATAGTGAGCCAACCTTGACAAATAGACATATGCTGTCGCGGACTTTTTTTTAGATCTTTTAAAGGGGATTAATTCTGTCATACATTATTTTAGCGAAACTTTAACCGTTTCTGCAGCGCACGCAGCGGAAGCTCCCAAAGGAAAAAAAAAAACGATTTTGAAACATTCTTTATTGGTGCTCCGCTTTGTATTGGTCTTAGCGTGATGTTATATAGCCTTGTTGTTATTCCTCAATAACTGGGCTATCTAACACTGAAAGAATTTTTCAAATCGGAGCAGTAGTTCCTGAGATTAGTGCGTTCAAACAAACAAACAAACTCTTCAGCTTTATAATATTAGTATAGATTGTACAAATGGAGTTTACAAATAAACAGAATCAAGTAAACTATTGCAATCTGTGTATTGATTTCCTGGCCATTGGAAGCGAAGTCTACACTAGATTAAAATTATGAACTGTCATTATTCAGTACAACTGCAAAACAGTTTCTACGGAGATTTTTTTTGTGAGAATAATTAGCACTGCGTGTTGTCCCTTTTCGAAGACATTTTCTTCATCGCCCTTGTAGTGTAATTGTAGGCACTATATAATAAAACAATTCATCCACATTTTTGCGATTATTCATGGACATAATTAAAAAGATATTTAGTGGTTTAATTTTTTTAATTTTAGTATTTCTGACGCGTCGAATAATTTACACACGTCCGTGACCACGAAAACTGTAAAATATTCGAAACGTCTCAAAAAATAAAACGGAAAGAATAAGTTTAAAAAAAACGTAAAAATATTTTTAATTGATTCTACTTAGTTTAAGTTTAAAAAAAATATCAGACTGGATCCACTATAAATGTCAATTTAAGAAGTCTTTGATTTCAGTTTCTAAATATCAGTAGAACAGTTCGCGAGTATATCTGGTGAAGCCTTTTATTTCCAGACTCAAGTGTAAGCTACTCGCTTGTGTTTGATGAATCACTGTCTAACAGTTAGATATGACATTGTGAAGATTACGTGGAGGTCAAGTGGAAAAGTCTAACTCCTAATACTACTAATACTACTAATACTAATAATAATACTAATAAAATAGCTAGGAAATTCATTTTATGAAACATCAAAAATAATCATCATTCGAAGTGAAAAAAAACTAATAACTAACTTCAAAATTAACGTCCTAATAAAACTCGAACCTAATGCATACATCACCGGATTATTCAGAAGACTTGGAGATGCTAAAAAAACTTTTTCATTCCGCGCGTCCCCACACGGCCAGTAATCCCAGCGATCCATTAAAACTCTGTCGGTCTCAAATACGTGTTTTCCTCGATCCATCTTAAACCACAATATGTCCGTACATGATTGAAAGTCACTCCGCGAATTGAGGTGATGCACGCCAGGGACTTATTTATAACTAGCGACCCGCCCTCGCTTCGCTTCGGAAACATTAAAACACACATGAAACCAAAAAAAATAAATAAAAAAAAAAATAAAAAAAGTAGCCTATGTTCATCAGGGACAATGTCGGCTTCTAATGGAAAAAGAATTTTTCAAATCGGTCCAGTAGTTTCGGAGCCTATTCGAAACAAACAAATCTTTCCTCTTTATAATATTAGTATAGACGAATAAAGATACAAACAATTTGCAAAAAAAAAAATTATTGCTTAGAAGGGTGGACGAGCTCACAGCCCACCTGGTGTGAAGTGGTTACTGGAGCCCATAGATAGACATTTATATCGTAAATGCGCCACCCACCTTGAGATATAAGTTCTAAGGTCTCAAGTATAGTTACAACGGCTGCCCCACCCTTCAAGCCGAAACGAATTACTGCTTCACGACAGAAAATGGGTAGAGCGGAAGAGGTCCTACCACCAGTAATTACGCAAATTATAATTTAAGATAAGGAATTTAATTTAATTCAAAGAATTAGGAAATTTAATTTAAAGATAAGGAACACAAAGGTATCATAAATATATATTGATGCGCGTGTAATTTTATGACAAGATTCAATCATTCACGTCTCCTCATTCTCGCATTGAAAATAGAAATGAAAAATTTGTAATGTTCCAAAACTAGTTTTTCTAGTAATAAATTTACGATAGCGTACCTACATAGTAGATATTCCAAATATTATCATCTTATTATCGCCAAACAAAATCTCAGACATCACAAGTGCCACATGATTGTGTGAGCATTCAACTTGGTCGAAACGTTGTGTAGTTTAATTAATAGTTCTAAGGCTTAGGATGAAGTTGTCCTTGATTTTCCAGTGCTGGTATCCCCGGAGCGTTCGCACTGCTTCCCATCCCTACAGCCTACGAATACAAACGAGTTTTCATTTCAGTTGGTCGCCGTACTTCGTGAGAATCACACGTTTCGTAGCGGACAAAATACGCGCCGAAAATTTACAGTCAGTTTAAATTCAGAACAGTGATTATTAGTGTTTTTTTTTTGTAATTTCATTGATTTTTTCAGGCTCTGTGAATGTGGCTTTGGGTGTTATGGTGTATTTCTTTAATTAATTATTCATGGTGAATTGACGAAAGCAATATATTCTAATAAATATTTCCTTCTTATGTTTATAAATTACAAATTACTTGCTAATTTTACCGAAGCTTTTAACATCCAGATTACTTTTCTTATAATTCCGCCTTAATACTTCTTTCACGGTCTGAAAGCTTTTTTTTTTCAATTATTATTATCAGCGCGCTATGTTCAACTTAGGTGACGCGTCATCAAACTATCACCATACAATTTATAGATTAAGATTGAAATAATAGACTTCGCTTATGTAAACAAAAAAATTTTTTCGGTACATACCCTAAAAGTATAGACGATGGCACACAATTATATATATTATATCTATAATCACAGATTTCGCCAAGACTACACTATAGACGAATATTATTACAGATAAACAATATTAACCTATTTTCAATTTGACCATACACTATAAGCAAAAGTTTGACAATAAACAATAATAATATGTTAATAATAATAATTTATTTATTTGTATCTTAAAAGTATATCTTATAGTACAAACACAAATAGAAATTAACCTTATAAATACAAATACACGGTTGTGTGTGTAATGTTTTTTTGATTTTTTGATTTAATGTATTATTAATGTATATTTTTTTTTTAATATTAGCATTCTGCACTCCCGTACTATATTCTCTATATGGGTGGGACATTTCATACTCCTCCGTCCGCGCAATTTTCGTAAACAGGAGTACAAAGTTTTTTCTTCACGTATTAATTTATAGAATAACTAGCGGCCCGCTCCGGCTCCGCTCGGGTCTTTAACAAAAATTTCAACGATATTTGACGCTGTTTTATTTTTTAAAATAAAAGAACACTTATGCCGCATAACTATAATAGTTAGACATATGCTGTCGTGACACTTTTTGTAAATAATAATGTGTCCTACAAAGTCGTAGTACATTATTTTATTCTATCATCAATAGTTTTCGCAGGGCACGCGATGTAAAGAATATGTTAGGTAATTTTTTTACACTTTGGGATACATTATTGGAGTTTTAGCAAGGATCCCAAATTTTTTTCAAAAAAGATTCCGAAGAAGCCTATGTCGCTCGGAAATAGTGTAGCTTCCAAACAGTGAAAGAATTTTTCAAATCGGTTCTGTAGTTTCGGAGCCTATTTAATACAAACAAACAAACAAATCTTTCCTCTTTATAATATTAGTATAGATGATAAGGATTATTTCAGAATGAATAAACAATAAAAGACTTCATTGTGTTTTCTGTGATATAATAAGAAAACAATATTTAAAGTCCTTAATCTCTTTTAAAATGAATATTGAAATTTAAACAGTGAACAGTATTAGTAAACTATACCAAACTGAACTCTGTTTTTACTGAATGACAGACTTCATTCCATGAATCCGAAGAAGAATCTTTTTTAAGAACTAGTGTTTTAAATTATGAAGCTTTTACTTTGCACGTACATATGAAAAAAAAATAATAAACAAAACGTCGTTCGAAAGATGTGTATTAATCAGAATAACGACGAAAAAACAAAAAAATCAAAAATACTCGTATCTATGCACTTCGGAGTTTCCCCAGCGCTGTGATTTGTTTTGAAATGAGGTTTGAAAAGAGTCATCAGCTAGCTATACGTAGGTAGGTAGCCACGTCGCTCTGCCCCAGATTTCTTCAGACAACAGACACACCCTATAAATCAAAATACCATTAAAAATTACCAAATAAATCGTATATGACTTACATTATAGTGTTTACAGGTAGGTAATAAATCATAGACTACGTGAAAAAAACTTTAACGAACATTTCTGGGTCGCCGCGTTCAATGTTTTTTTTATTTTTATTGAATGTTCACATTGTAATCTCGAGTCGAATATTTCGTCGATAGAACACGCCGTAACCTTTGGGGCATGCATTTATCGAATTCCATAGATTATATAGTTGCTATTTAATATTTTTATTTATTTACTGCTCACGGCCCACCTGGTGTTAAGTGGTTACCGAAGTCCATAGACGTCTACAACGTAAATGCCGCCACTCACTTTGAGATACGAATTCTAAGATCTCAGTTTTTACAGTACAACGGCTGCCCCACCCTTCAAACCGAAACGCATTACTGCTTCACGGTTGAAATAGGCAATGTGGTGGTACCTACCTGCGCGGACTCACTAGACATCCTACCACCGGTAATTACGCAAAATATAATATTGCGGGTTTGATTTTTATTACACGATGTTATTCCATTACCGTGGAAGTCAATCGTGAACATTTGTTAAGTACGTATTTCATTAAAAAAATTTATACTTACCAGCGGGATTCGAACACCGGTGCATCACTAGATACGGATGCACCGGACGTCTTATCTTTTAGGCCATGTGTTTAATGGATACATCAAAGAGAAGATCTTCCTCTGATCTCGCTCGGTTAACGTACGGTCCGAATGCTAATCGCAACTTGTATAATAACAATAATAATTATAAATGAATTTGAAAATCGAAGAATGAAATGAAAACGAATAACTCTGAACAAATCACACACGGTTCTCCGGCCCCAATTTAGGATTCCCCGTCTTATAGGTATCAAATACTGATGTAGATACTTATAAGTTTAAATTTTTTTTTTTTTTATTGCTTAGGTGGATGGACGAGCTCACAGCCCACCTGGTGTTAAGTGGTTACTGAAGCCCATAGACATCTACAACGTAAATGCGCCACCCACCTCGAGATACAAGTTCTAAGGTGTCAGTATAGTTACAACGGCTACCCCACCCTTCGAACCGAAACGCATTACTGCTTCACGGCGGAAATAAGCGGAATAAGCGAATTTTATCTGTTTAAACCATATATACACGTATACATAATAAACACTCAGATAAAGAGTAAACAAACCTGCTAACATCTGATCATCAAGAGCAGTGCTTCACTGAATCTACCACCGGTAATTAATCGCGAGCCACTGAGAACATTACGGTAGGCAGCGGCTTGGCTCTGCCCCTGGCATTGCTGAAGTCCATGGGCGACGGTAACCACTCACCATCAGGTGGGCCGTATGCCCGTCTGCTTACAAAGGCAATAAAAAAAAAAAAAAAAAAAACATCGCGCGTGAAACTTTCTGGGTTGCGTCTTTAGGTCGGACGTATTAAAGTCTGTCAAAATGACTCTGAAACATTACGTTAAATCTTTATATTAATACGTGAAGCAAAAACTTTGTATCCCTTTTTACGAAAATTGCGCGGACGGAGGAGTATGAAATTTTTCACACTTTTAAAGAATATAGAGAAGAAGTGCATAATACTAATATTTTATTAAAGTAATGCATAAAAGATTCAATAAAGAAAACGTTACACACACTACATACCATGTATTTGACGCGCACACGCATGCATACTATTTATTGTCAAACTTTTGTTCTTGACGTCTGTTGTCAAATTGAGAATAGATTAAATATTGTTTGTCTTTGTTAATATTTTTTATACTGTAGTCTTTGCGAAATTTGTGATCATAGAAGTATAAAATACAATCATAATAGTGTACAAACTTACAATTCCAATTAATTATAGTCGAATTTCGACTACTGCGGGACCTCTAGTACAAACAAATGTACACACATACTAAGCGAATCACTTTAAAGATCTGAAAAAGTTTTTTTTATCCTCACAAGAAGTTATATTTTATATCCAAACAAATGAGAAAATTGTATACGAAACGATTCGAAGTCCTAAGGCGCTAGAGGTTAAGAACAAATTGCGACCATCAAGCGAACGCTAGTATAATTTTATAGTCTTCATATATTTTAATGTGAATTCTTTCGTGAAATGACATCGTCAGAAATACTTTATTATTATTATTATTATTCAAGTAATAAATGTTGATTAATGAAACAGGAGCGGGTCGGGACTACGACCGCAATGAAGTTTATTAATTAAACAACTTCTCAACAACTTAGAAGGCGCGCGGAGGGGTCTTTTTAAGCAAAATATTATCTGTTTTACGCAACGAGAATGTCGCTTAGGGCATTCTTATTTTATTATCTTAATTGAAATCTTCATGTTTTGTTAGTTGTAAAGGTGATCGTTGATTTTGACCTTGTCGAATAAAAGTCTGGGCA
This sequence comes from Bombyx mandarina, assembly GCF_030267445.1. Taxonomy (NCBI): domain Eukaryota; kingdom Metazoa; phylum Arthropoda; class Insecta; order Lepidoptera; family Bombycidae; genus Bombyx; species Bombyx mandarina. The sequence continues at coordinate 13,497,955 of NC_143213.1, forward strand.
TATGGGATGTTAATATATGTTTTTTTATTATTATTTTAATGAATCTTCAGTTGGCGATTCTCTCTCTCTCTTCGATCGGTCCCTCATTGCTGAGGATCGTGACTCCGTCCGATTCCGTCAACTAGTTGTCTCCATCGATCCCGTTCTGTAGCTTGGTGGAGTACGTCCCCCCTCGACCGGGTATCCGTAAATGGATTCCCCAGCGTTGGTGGAATGCGTCGCTGACAGGTATTTTTAGTTCCTCCACTATTTGGCCCGACCATCGCTTGGAACCTCTACCCCTAGGCCTTTTTACCTCCATATATTTCTTCTAACAGTACAGAAAAGTATGTTTTGGACCTTTTTTGCGTTAATGAACCACTCGATGTTAAAAGCAGTCACCATCCTTGTGACGCAAGATTGTCCCGTCTTTCGAACCAGAACCAATGATTGCTTCGTGGCAAAAAAGGTGGTGGTTATACTTACCATCTATACTATAATATTATTAATGTTATAAAGCTGAAGAGTTTGTTTGTTAGTTTGAACGTGATAATCTCAGTAATTACTGGTCCGATTTGAAAAATTCTTTCAGTGTTAGATAACCCATTTATTGAGGAAGGCTATAGGCCATATAACATCACGGTAAGACTAATACAAGTGGAGCACCAATAAAGAATGTTTCAAAATAGGTGTTTAAATAGAAGTCGTTGTGGCCTAAGGGAAACGACGTCCGGTGCATTCGTGTTGAGCGATGCACCCAGTGTTCGAATCTCAGGCGGGTACCAATTTTTCTAATGAAATACGTACTCAACAAATGTTCACGATTGATTTCCACGGTGAAGGAATAACATCGTGTAATAAAAATCAAATCCGCAAAAATTATAATTTGCGTAATTACTGGTGGTAGGACCTCTTGTGAGTCCGCGCGGGTGGGTACCACCACCCTGCCTATTTCTGCTGTGAAGCAGTAATGCGTTTCGGTTTGAAGGGTGGAGCAGCCGTTGTAACTTACTTGAGACCTTAGAACTTATATCTCAAGGTGGGTGGCGCATTTACGTTGTGGATGTCTATGGGCTCCAGTAACCACTTAACACCAGGTGGGCTGTGAGCTCGTACACCCATCTAAGCAATAAAAAAAGCTCCTTAACGTTCTATAATTCAAAAATATTTTCGCTTTCTATGTAAATGAAGTGGGGCTAAAATTTAGCGTTATGCCAAAGTAACTGTTCCACGCGGATGGAGTCGCGGGCAAAAGCTAGTCCCTAATAAGACAATTAGGGATGTTTGTTGGAAAATAAGCGCTTGTAAAATATTATGTGGCAATTAATATTCCTATTACGAGTTGCGTGTATTTGTTGATAATAAACGTTTGAAATATTATGTGGCAATTAATATTCCTAATAAGTGTTGCGTGGGCATGTTTCGCTATCTCTCTCGCACGTCCGTGTCTTTAGTCACGGTATAATTAAGTCTGTGCATCTTTTTTTGAAAAGTACTGAATGACGATTAAAGTTTGGAACTTTATCTTCGGACGTGAAAACAATTTACCGGTGGTAGGCCATCCTGGGAGTCCGGCCGGCTCGGCTCCACCACGCTGCCTATATTTGCCACGAAGCAGTAATGCGTTTCGGTTTTAAGGGCGATGTAATGTAATCATCTAACATTAGATGGGCCGTGGGCTCGTCCACCTATCTAAGCAACAAAAATTATATGCATTTACCTGATAAGTGTTTTTAGTTTTTTATAAATAATTCATTGTAAGAATGAACGTACTCCCTGTACAATTTGGAGAATCTAGCCTTCTTGTCTATACTAATATTGTAAAGAGGAAACATTTGTTTGCTTGTTTGTATTGAATAGGCTCCGAAACTACTGAACCGATTTGAAAAATTATTTCACTGTTTGGAAGCTACACTATTCCCGAGTGACATTGGCTAGGCATAGGTAAGGATCCCTAAACTTTTTTGAAAAAAAATAATAGGGATCCTTACTAAAACTCCAATAATGTAACCCAAGGTGTATAAAATTACCTAAAATATTCTTTACATCGCGTGCCCTGCGAAAACTATTGATGATAGAATAAAATAATGTACTACGGCTTTGTAGAACGCATTATTAGTTACAATAAGTGTCGCGACAGCATACATCTAACTATTATAGTTATGCCGCAATAAGTGTTCTTTTATTTTAAAAAATAAAACAACGTCGTTGAAATTTTTGTTAAAGACCCGAGTGGAGCCGCTTGTGTCAAATAATTACGTTACCAGCTATATGTTTCTTTTTCGGTATAACATTCTGTGCATTGAAGAATTCGCTCGCAATGGCTATAGATTTTTTGCGAGCAGTTTACCACTCATAATCACAGTAAGAGCAAAATCATATGAATTCGAATTGAAAATGCAGTGCATGAATTATTTAAATAATAAAAAAAAAACAAAACTATGGTCTAAAAATAGAAAAAGAGAACGAACGAAAAATAAATACCAATCATTGCGATTGAAACATAAAACAAAACTGCTCTCGATACAAATAAATACAATGCGTAGTTTGAATGGTTCGTGCACAAGTACGAATATTTCGTTTCTATTTTAATCACTGATCTGTGGTAGCGTTCACGTGAATTTTCATAAACATTTAGATCGAATGAATAACGTAACAACAAACAGACATGTTTTTTTTGAGCGTTTGTTTATATTGAGATGACGTTATTTTTATTTTATTTTCGTTTAACATTATGGCCGCTGTTATTAGTAGGAGATTTCGTGTAAGCAACGGAATTAATACGAGCTCTATTTTTTTTTGAAGTGAACCTTCTTTAGAATCGTTGTGATTTCAAACTCGATGAAACGAAAAAATAAGTCCATAGAGACACAAACACATAAATGTATAGGATTCAGCCGGCGAGAGAATGAGATAGAGCACATTAGACGTTCTCGGTCTCCTCTTTGTGCGACTCTTCGTAGCATCCCCACTATCGTCTACTAAGCATTGTCCATACATATGGACTATGACTCTAACATTGTCCATACATATGGACAATGTTTAGCATACATATGCTCCTGTGTAGTGGGATAGTCAGTATATCGATATCTTATTTATAAGTTTCACTTCTACCGTGTGTGACTTGCACACACACACACACACTTTTTAAAAAAAAATTAGAATTTATAACCTAACACGACTTCTAATTGTAAAAAAAGTTATCAAATTTAAATACTACAATTAATGTAATCTGTCAAGCTACAATTATTATTATTTTCCCCATTTCTTGGCCTGCACGGAGCAATAATTTAAAGATCGAGTGTATCAAACATTTCATTGTCATTATATTTGCGGACATATTTTATTTGTTAGTGGCATAGTTATTGCACTGATTTTGTGGAAGATATTTATTGATATGTATAGTATTTATTGATGTGTGTGTAATAAGTATGGCATATTAGTATTCCTTTATTTGTTAAGTCTTGTCTTTAGTTTTAGTAACACGCATGTTGAAGGTAAGTTAATGATAGTACATACAGTAGAATTTTTTTATATTTTTTATTTATTGAGTTTACTTAGTTTAGTTGGGTGAGCGAGCTCACAGCTCACCTGGTGTTAAATGATTACTGAAGCCCATAGGCATCTACAACGTAAATGCGCCACCCAAAATACGCCACCCATCTTGAGATATAAGTTCTAAGGTCTCAGTCTCAGTATAGTTACAACGACTGCCCTACCCTTCAACCGAAACGCATTACTGCTTCACGGCAGAAATAGGTAAGGCGGTGGTACCTACCCGCGCGGACTCGCAAGAGGGCCTACCACCAGTAATTACGCAAATTATAATTTTGCAGATTTGATTTTTATTACACGATGTTATTCCTTCACCGTGGAAGTCAAGTATTTTATTATAAAAGATAATCAAATTCTGTGCAGTTTTTGCCCTCCATTATTTCTGTGTAACCTTTGAGGTTTGCCGGAAGAAAACTCATTAATGAGTTAAGCTCAATTTTGTATATGATAAGTTGTATGTACATAAAATGTTCCTAAATATAATTTTTAATTAAAAACCTTTTTAGATATAAATTATATGTGATAACGCCACGATAAAGTTTATCTAATCGGGTACATATACATTTGAGCATTATTTATTAGTGCCTTTATTAAAACTATGGGTGATATTTGCGTGGGTTTTTTAGGAATGATGATCCCATGGTTCGCCTATGAGTTCCAGCCGCAATAAGCATCCAACGATGTTTTATATATGAAGATTTGACCTCACCTTTATAATGTAAACACGTCACGTGTGTAACATTAATTTATTTATTTTAACAATAAAAAAATATGCTTCATATTTGACACGTCTTTACGGATCCATCAGATCCAATAACTCTTGCATTAGACGTCTTCAGCTCTAACATTAGGAACAGGCTTAGAGACCCCGGTTACCGTGCTCGACGTCCAGCTTAATCCAAGCATCAGCCCGCTGAGTTTCTGGTCGGGTCTTCTCAGCGGGTCGCGATTCCGATCCGGTAGTAGATTCATTCGCGAAGCAGCTGCTTTTGAGTTGTTCGGAGGCGCTCGGGCAGCTGTTACAAATACCGCCCCTCCTGGCGGAGCCCGTGCTCGCCCACCTCTCCTGGTGAAACTGGACAAGCCTCCGGGCCAGCAGTAATCCATCATAAAAAAGCTTCCCGTTTACTCAAGCTACCGATTTAAAACAAACTTCCCCATAGTCTGATATCTGAATTTTGTACTGAAAACTGAACTGATAAGGCTTTTTAATTCGAAAACTCTCAAGACTGAAAACTGCCTTCTCAAGAATTTGTACATAAAATATGTAAAGATAACGATTTTAACGAATCATTCCAAAGTATAATATTACAAAGTATGATCATCTTGTGTTTACCATCGCACCGCCCGCCATCGGAGTAGAGTTCATCCGTACAACCTGGAGCCACAGCGGTCATCTACAGTGCGTTTCCAGAGATCTTTTTTGCTATGTACTATCCAATTTTGGAATGAGCTCCCCTCCACGGTGTTTCTCGAGCGCTATGACATGTCCTTCTTCAAAGGAAGCTTGTGGAGTGTATTTAACGGTAGGCAACGGCTTGACTCTGCTCCTTGCATTGCTGAAGTCCATAGGCGACGATAACCACTCACCATTAGGTGGGCCGTATGGCTCGTCTTCCTACAAGAGCTTAAAAAAAAAGATTGATTGTTACATATAAAATTAAACTTGACAACGTAATGACAAACCTCAAAGTAATTATGGCCTTTCGTTGAAATGGGTTTCCAAATTGTGTTTCCCAATATATAAACTTCACATTACCCGTTGTACACGGACTCATCACACAAGCTGACCAACTTAGAAACTACTTTATCCCAACTAGTTTTGGAACTAAACTGTTTACTGGAACTTAATTAATTTGAACACGAATGATGATAATAGTTGATGCGATTCATTTAAGGTTGGCCCGAAATGAAAGTTAAAGATAATTAATTAATAAATTAACGGCCGTCTGGTGTAGTGGTAAGTGACATGGTCACTACACAAGGGGCTCACGGGTTCGAATCCCGCCAAGGGAAGGTATATGTATGATAAATATAAATGTCTTTTCCAGGGTTATGGATGTATCTTAAATATATGTATGTGTATAATAAAAATCTTACATTTATATCCGTTATCTGGTACCTGTAACACAAGTAAATATTTATTATTTATAAAATAATAATAATAATAATTAAAACATGATTATTAAATGTTGATTTTTGGAAATATTTACAAATTATCCAGAGTTTGAATGAAAAAATCACAAGCTCATTGTCAGTGGCTAGCACTAAATAAATAACTTTATGTACTCGTATATAATATAACTCTGTCTGGAACTATCATTCTACACAACGCTAACTGAAAAGAAGAGAGAAAAATATCAAATGAATATAGTATTATCTTCAGTTTTACACAATAATAGTCTTTATTTTTAATATTTCTTTATAGCACAAAACAATACTTAATATTAACAAATGCATCGACCTGTTTAAAAATAATATAGGTCAATGAACATAGCACCGTGTATGCAATTTAGTAGTTATTATCGACACTAAAACGCTGTAACCAGTTACAAATAATAATCTTCTAGTATTTTCTTCGGAATTCGCGTGTCGTGCACATATAAATTTAAATTAATTACTTTTACGGTTTTAATATCGGTTTTTATTATTTTCATTTCATTATTTCCGATTTTTCCAATACTTTACAGGTTTTCGTGGTCACGGATGATTCGTTGGTGTCAAGGAATATTTGTATAGCAAAGCGTAAAGTGAGAATCTTTAATAGACAACACTGCGTGGGAGTCACCTGAGACCTTTTAAATTTAGAGGGCTTTTGTATTTAAATTACTGTTCGCGAAAGAAGAATTCATAGCTAAACATATAAAAAACGAAATTCTCGCTGAGTATAGCATACTGATTTCGTATGCTTTTCTCAGTACTGTTGCTCTTTTTGGAATCGGTGGTAGACTTTCAATGAGAATGTTTATTGACTTCCGAATTGAAATGTACGATTTCGATTTTGATCTATACTAATATTATAAAGAGAAAAGATTTGTTTGTTTGTTTGTTTGTTTCGAATAGGCTCCGAAACTACTGGACCGATTTGAAAAATTCTTTTTCCATTAGAAGCCGACATTGTCCCTGATGAACACTTTTTTCCTGAGGCTACTTTTTTTAATTTTTTTTTTTTTTTTTGGTTTCATGTGTGTTTTAATGTTTCCGAAGCGAAGCGAGGGCGGGTCGCTAGTTATTATATTATATTTTTGATTGAACTCCTTCCACGTATCTATATGACTACACAAATTCATTGACATGATTAATACGGCACTTTGTTCGTCAAACGGTATACGCTAAAAACCTTCCTATCTATATCTATATATTATCTATATAGATAGTATATATAATATCTATTAAACTTCAGTGACGCGCGTAACTAGTATACGAGCAAAACAACATTTTGTCGCACTAGTTTATCATTAGATTTACTAGAAGAGTTCATTTAAGAATTAATTTATGCTAACGACTAAGGATAAAGGTCGATTAAGATGCGGCTTTGGAATTTATTAGACCTTTTAGAATAGACGGTAACACTGTCGAGAGTGTGTTTGTTGATTGAGACTGTATATTCTGAAAAGTTAAATTGTAGTTAGCTTATTAAAGCCCTTAAAAACTGTAGACTAGTTTTAATGATCTTAAAAACGATCGAAAAATAATCTGTAGATTTGTTAAAATAATTGAGCCAAACAAAGTCCTTTTGTAAAAATAATACGTAAGTATATGGGATTCACATACTATGATAATGATATGTGAAGCCTTTGTAAACCGTTCCACGTTATATTCTAAGTATTATTTTATAGGCGATACTTTTCTGGAACAAAGGAAGACGCTCACATTTATAATGTTATGCAGAATTTTCTTCTCTTTTACATCTATCTCACTTTGTTTGTGAAATGCACTTTTATTAAACAATGGCGGTTTAGTTTCATTCAAAACACGTTTATTTAAATCTCATTTAACAACTAAAGTAAATTAATTAAAATTACTTTTACCGTTTGGTATCTCGTTTTTTTTATTTTCATTAAATTTTTTTGCAACGTTTCAAAATTTAACGAAATGAAACTTAAAAAAAATTGAAACTTAAAAAACCTTTGTGATCCGTGACCACGAAAATTCAGATGTATTGAAAACGTCGGGAATCATAATTATAATGACAACTAATGGTCCCGCAGTAGTCGAAATTCGACTATAATTAATTGAAATTATAAGTTTCAGCATTATGATGGTCCTATTGTTACAGATTTCGCCAAGACTACACTATAGACAAATACTTGTAATATTAAATATAAAAAATACTAACCTATTCTCAATTTGACTACAGACTTTAGGCAATAACAAAAGTTTGACAATAAACAAAGAGTATATGTTAAGGATTCAAATCTTCGCGCCACCGCTCCATATCGTTATGGCGTCTCATCGGCGTCTACTCTCTGTAATCTATGCCACTATTGCGCACACGCCTTTTTATTGCAATTTTTGTAAAAGTATTTTTTAATGCATTTTTTTACAATTTAAAATAAAGTACACGTTATAAGTCGAATTATCGTCATTTAATTTAAAATCCATACCTGGCCCCTACATGGTCCTTCGAGCCGGATGGATATACTTACCAGCTCATACTTTGTTGAAAAAGAAGATTACATACAATACTGAAGCCGTGGAGTGCAAATTTAATGGAACGGGATTGCACGCCATCGAAGAGTGGTCGAGAGTTCAAAGTTCAAGTGTGGAAATCCTTTGTTAAATGATTATTTTGTATAATTTGAACCCAACACTCAATTAATCAGGTATTTTAGGCTTATTTCGACGTAATTGTAAGGTTAGTAAACCAATTCTTTGTTCAGTGAAACAGATAAGTACCAATGTCATCGATTGCTTGATGTTAGATAAACCCAGGTTAGTTAGTTAAATATTTTATGCGTATTTGTTTGTTCTATTATCTAAATAAGAAACGAACTTGTTTAACTAACATCAATTTTGACCGATTTATCATTAGTTTTGTAACATTTTGCATCGACTTAAATTTATTGATAAAATATTATGTACCCTCATTGTTCTGTCTCAAAATGGTAATTTAATCCTTCATTGTTAATAACGTGTACAATTTATAATTTAATCACAAAATTCATTATTATTTACATGTTAATTTGTCATTATTTTACTGAGCTTCTCGTTTAACAACTGTTTAACATTGTGTGATTATTATTAGGTATTTGATGTTAGGTAATTTCATCATTAGTTGTTTCTATGTATTTTATGTAATTGATAAAAGTACATAAGTAAACATATGCTACCTGTATTGATTCTAGACCGATCATACCTGTCTCCCAAAAATGACTGAGCAAAAGGAACTAATAAAGAAACGTAGCAGCATCAAAGGTCGATTAACAGTGTTCGCGAGTCATCTGAAAACAATAGATGAATCAACGATCACTGCCACAGAGGTCAGGGAGTTACAATTGCGCATTGGTAAGATCGAAGCTTTATATCACTTATACGATGAGGTACAGTTGAAAATAGAGTGCAGCTCTGATAACATGGATATACAAATGGCTGAAAGAACAGAGTTTGAAACTCAGTATTATAAAACATGCGCTCATGCACATGACATTTTAAATACATACCAAAGGCTACATGAGAAGATTGAAAACGCATCGAATGCTTCACATTCACGCGCTAATCATAGACTTGTTAAGTTACCTACCATCCAGCTGCCCAAATTTGGAGGCTCATATGATCGATGGTTGGAGTTTCACGACACATTCTCAAGTTTAATTCACAACAATGATGATATCGATGAAGTAAATAAATTTCATTATTTGAGGGCGTCGTTAGAGGGTTCGGCTGCTGTAGTAATTCAATCTGTTGATTTTTCCGCAACCAATTATTTAGTGGCATGGAAGCTCTTATGTGAACGGTTTGACAACAAACGTTTATTAATACAAAATCATGTCGCTGCTTTATTTAACATCGACCCGATCACAAAGGAGTCATCTGTCAATTTGAAACGTTTGATAGATCAAATCAATAAGAACTTGCGCGCACTTGAGTCGTTAGGAGAACCAGTAACGCATTGGGACACACTTTTAATTCACATCGTCACACAAAAATTAGATGCAAAAACTTACCGTGAGTGGGAAGAGTACAAGGGTAATTTAGGAAAAGGTAAAGATAAAACTATTAAATTTGATTCCTTTTTAGAATTTTTGCATAATCGAGCTGATTTAATTGAGACCATTGAAATGTCACAAAATGCTCAAAAAACTGGTAGTAGTAAATGTGCAACAAAAATTAAGACTATGGTTTCTGTTCAAGGTGGTTTTTATAATAACAATAATCCTTCGACCACTACTAACAACTATAAAAATCATTCGCCAATGAAACCATGCCCTAACTGTAATGGTGAACATTATTTAAATAATTGTCCGAACTTTCTCGCATTGAGTAGTGAAGCACGGTACAAGTTGTTACCCAATTATAAGATATGTTTTAATTGTTTTCGTAGTGGACACTATGCGAACTCGTGTAAGAAGTCAGGGTGTAAGGTTTGCAAACGTAAACACCACACACTCATACACGTAAACGAGTTTGGCGTGAGACAGTCGACAGCATCGGTGTCAGCTGATTGTGATAACGGCAACAATGCTAGTGAGTCGAGTCAATCGATCAAGTCTCAGCCTTCTGTGGTTCCGAGCAGTTCTCACAATCCGAGCGTCGTACTTTCGGGAACCGTGATGACCACTAATGAGAATTCAGGTCAAGGTCAGTGTGATGTTCTATTATCTACTGCGTTAGTGAAATTATATGACAGCAATAACCGTGAGGTCATCGCCCGTGCGATACTCGACAGCGGTAGCACTTCGTGTCTCATGACTGAGGATTTGTATAAACAATTGAATTTACCAGTTAATTGCATAAATAAGTCTGTCATAGGCATAAATAATATAACATCACATATTAGTCAGATGTGTCGCGTACAAGTCAAATCTTTGAATGAGAGCTTTTCAACTTGTCTAAGTTGTTTCATCCTGCCGTCCATCACTGATAACGTTCCTGGATGTCGGATAGATGTTGGAAGTTTAAGGGTTCCTTCAGATATTTGCCTAGCGGATCCCAAGTACTACTTACCTTCTGCCATCAATCTTATTATTGGTGCTGATGTTTTCTGGGACATTTTGGGTTCTCAAAGAATTAAATTAGGGGATGGCAAGCCGATTCTTTATGAGACTAGACTTGGTTGGATAGTCTCTGGTCCAGTAACCAGCGGCCATACATCGACTTGGCCATGTAAAATTAAATGTAATGTCACTCAAGTTGATTCTATGACTTCTTATAATTTTAATGATGACATCCAAAACCAACTCATGCGTTTTTGGCAGCTTGAAGAAGTCTGTCCTCAGTCAATTATTTCCCTGAAGAGAAGTTATGTGAAGAACATTTTGTTAAAAATACAACTCGCCTCGCAGACGGACGGTTTTGCGTAAGAATCCCATTGAAACAAGCGCCTGACGTTTTGGGAAGTTCTTATCAGCGAGCTAAACATTGCTTATTATCTTTGGAGCGTCGACTCAAAGGTGATGATTCATTTAGTAAAATGTACAAGGAATTTATGCGCGAGTATAAAAATCTTGGTCACATGTCAGAGTGCAAACCGAATATTGAGTTGCCTCATTACTTCATCCCACATCATGGTGTCCTTCGTGAATGTAGTACGACCACTAAGTTGCGCGTCGTATTTAATGCGAGCAGCCCTACTTCCTCAAGGGTTTCATTTAATGACATTCAAATGATAGGACCCACGGTGCAAGACGATCTTCTGTCAATTCTTTTACGTTTTCGGCAGCACAAGTATGTTCTTGTAGCTGACGTGGAGAAAATGTATAGGCAGATCGTCGTGCATGAAGCGGACAGACCGTTACAACAGATTATTTGGCGCGAAAACGAGTCAGATTCACTCAAATCATATGCTTTAAACAGAGTCAGTTATGGGACTGCTAGCGCACCCTATCTCGCTAGTAGATGTTTGAAACAAATAGGTATAGAATGTAAGGACCCCACGATAGCGGACATCATTATCCATGATTTTTATGTCGACGATTTGTTGACTGGAAGTGACTTCATCAGCGAAGCATTGCGCATCCGTGAGCAAGTTTCTGCTGAATTAGCATCAGCTTGCATGCCTCTGAGAAAATGGAAGTCCAATGAACCTCAACTGTTATCACAAGCCAGTCATCAACCATCCCTTGAATTAAAACTCGGAGATGCTGAACCTAATAAGACTCTTGGCCTCGGATGGGATTCAGAGTCAGACCAATTTCATTTTCCTGTCAATCCTGTCATTGTTAAGGGAAAAACAAAGCGTGACATCCTCTCTGTCATAGCTCAAATATTTGACCCACTTGGGATCTTATCACCTTTCATCATTTCGATGAAATTAATTTTACAAAGGTTGTGGCTTCAACGCTTATCTTGGGATGAGGAGTTGCCTTCAGAGATATACCAGGCGTGGATCGAAACTGTCGACAGCCTGCCTCATTTGAGCAGCCTGCGCATACCGCGACATGTCATTTGTGATTCTCACTCCCAGTTGGAGTTACACATTTTTACTGACGCGTCTGAGCGTGCATATGGTGCTTGTGTTTATGTGCGTAGTATTGACTACGACGATGCAGTCTCAGTTCAGCTACTTACCGCTAAGAGCCGGGTTGCTCCCATAAAGCCAACGACTATACCCCGACTAGAACTCTGCGGCGCGTTGATTGGTGCTCGAATTTATGAGAAATGTGTAACTGCATTGCGTGCTAAAATCAACCGCGTTATATTTTGGTCAGATTCTACCATTGTTTTAGGCTGGCTAAAAATGTTGCCATCTAAATTACAGCCATTCGTGCGTAATCGTATTGCAGAGATTTTAGATAAAACTGGAAGCTGCACTTGGAGACATGTCCCGACTGACGAGAATCCCGCTGATTTGATATCGCGTGGTGTCAGTATTAATTCTCTTCAGTTTCACAAGTTATGGTGGCATGGTCCAGATTATTTAAAACGTAGTGACTCGCATTGGCCCACTAACCCATGTGCCAGTGACAAGTTACCTGAGATTAGAAACGAAGTTTCATTACTAACATTATCCAACGCCCCTCGCGAACTCATAGATTTTAGTCGCTTTTCAAGGTTTTCAAGGCTTTTGCGCACCGTTGCGTACGTGTTGCGATTTATAAACAATTTAAAAAAAGGGTCAAAACGTAATGATAAATATTTAAGTGCTGACGAATTGCAGAATGCTAAGGTTTTGATTATGAGACATTCGCAAATGAAATCGTTCTCTGAGTATGATTTATTGATAAGAAAACAGAAAATCCCTAATAAAAGCCCGCTGATTAAATTTAACGTTTATTTAGATAAAGATAACTTAATTCGCGTCGGAGGTCGATTGGATAATTCAAATTTTCCATTTGAGAAAAAACACCCTATCGTATTACAGTCCACACATCATGTCACTAAGTTATTGTTTGAGTTTGAACACAGAAGATTAATGCATGCAGGCCCTCAACTCCTGTTAGCCACAATTAGAGAAAACTACTGGCCTATAGGCGGTCGTAATTTAGCGAAAAAATGTTACCGTCAGTGTGTGCGTTGCAATCGTATGAAAGGAAAGTCATTCGCTCCGTTAATGGGCAACTTACCGCAGCAGAGACTCGAACCTGGAGGTTACGCATTTGAAAGTGCAGCAGGCGTGGACTATGCCGGTCCCGTTTCCTGCGCTAGTCGTACTGGTCGCGGCTGTAGACTCATCAAGTCGTACATTGCTATTTTTGTGTGCTTCACTACTAAGGCAGTTCATTTAGAGTTGGTGGGTAACTTAACGAGCAATAACTATCTATTAGCGTTACGGAGATTTATATCGCGTAGAGGAAAGCCTAGAGACATATTTTCAGACAACGGTACCTCATTCGTTGGCGCATATAATGACCTATCGAAATTTCTCAAAGCCAATTGTGATTCCTTGGCCGCTGATTCGGCACAGGATAACATCAATTTTCATTTTATTCCCGCGTACAGCCCTAATTTCGGGGGTCTTTGGGAGGCAAGTGTTAAGTCAACTAAGCATCATTTAAATAGAGTGCTGGGAAATTGTAACCTAACCTTTGAGGAGCTCACCACAGCATTGGTTCAGATTGAGGCGATCCTTAACTCTCGACCACTAACTCCTTTGTCATCAGACCCAGAAGACTTAACGCCGCTCACGCCAGGTCATTTCCTTATCGGCCGGCCTCTCACTTCCCTGCCCGAAAGGAACTTTCAAGAACACCCTATTACCAGACTCACACGTTATCAGAGGATTGAACAGATACGCCAGCATTTTTGGACTCGATGGTGTAAGGAATACGTGGCCCAACTCCAGCAGCGTATAAAATGGCGATCATGTCAGTATTCCCTGAAAATTGGCACCCTAGTCCTTTTGAAGGAAGAAACCCTTCCACCCATGAAGTGGAAATTGGGACGCATTGTCGAGGTATATCCTGGTACTGACCAGATAACCAGAGTTGCTGATATTAAAACCAGAAATGGCGTTGTTCGAAGATCCTTTAGCAACATTGTTCCATTGCTGCCTGAAGATGACGTCTCCAGTTGAAAGTCGAGCTTTCAACGCGTGGAGGCATGTTAAGGATTCAAATCTTCGCGCCACCGCTCCATATCCTTATGGCGTCTCATCGGCGTCTACTCTCTGTAATCTATGCCACTATTGCGCACACGCCTTTTTATTGCAATTTTTGTAAAAGTATTTTTTAATGCATTTTTTTACAATTTAAAATAAAGTACACGTTATAAGTCGAATTATCGTCATTTAATTTAAAATCCATACCTGGCCCCTACAGTATATGTTGTGTGTCAAATACATGGTATGTAGTGTGTGTAATGTTTTCTTTATTAATTTAATGTATCTTTTATGCATTATTTAAAAAATATATTAGCATTGTGCACTTCTTCTGTATATTCTCTATAAGGGTGGAAAATTTCATACTCCTCCGTCTGCGCAATTTTCGTAAAAAGGGATACAAAGTTTTTGCTTCACGTATTAATATATGACAATAAAAAAGGCAAGATTAAACCGTAAAAATACTTTTAATTATGTCTACGACTCGTCGAACGAGCGAATTATATACTAAACTACATTAAATTTAACCGACTCTCCAATTTTGGACCCAGCTTAATTTAAATTAGATTGGGAAGTTTACTAGTTTTGTTAAATTGTGCATTACTACAACTTACTCGAATAAACGAGATACGGTCGCAAATACTATAATAATATATAGTATAGTATGTAATAGTATAGTATAATAAATAATATGAAGTCATCGTGGCCTAAAGGATGAGACGCCCGGTGCATTCGTATCGAGCTTATCCATCGGCCTTCGGAGGCGTTCGGGTAGCTGTTAGCAAATCCCACCCCTCCTGGCTGAGCCTTTGCTCGCCCACCTGTCCTGGTGAAACTGGAAAGGCCTCCGGGCCACCAGTAATCCTTCAACCATAAAAAAAAAAAAAACGTATCGAGCGATGCAACGGTGTTCGAATCTCGCAGGCGGGTACCAATTTTTTTAATGAAATACGTGCTTGGCAGGTGTTCCCGATTGACTTCCACGGTGAAGGAATAGCATCGTGTAATAAAAATCAAACCCGCAAAATTATAATTTGCGTAATTACTGGTGGTAGGACCTCTTGTAAGTCCGCACGGGTAGGTACCACCTCCCCGCCTATTTCTGCCGTGAAGCAGTAATGCGTTTCGGTTTGAAGGGTGCGGTAGCCGTTGTAACTATACTGAGATCTTAGAACTTATATCTCAAGGTGGGTGGCGCATTTACGTCGTAGATGTCTATGGGTTCCAGTAACCACTTAACACCAGGTGGGCTGTGAGCTCGTCTACCCATCTAAGCAATAAAAAAAAAAGTATATTTTAGGTCACCGAAACTCCCCGAGGGACCTGGGCGGGCCCCCCGGCGCGCACTCTGCGTGGCCGGGGGCTCCGTCTGTGGGGGAGTTTTGCTGGACTTCCACCGGGCGCGTCCGTAGGTGGCGGATAACGGGATCCTCTGGGAACAGTCCCACTCCCAGGGGTATCGTCCGGTCTTTTTCGTTGCAAGGATTTCTAGGTGTTAGGTAGGTAGGCTAGGTGTAGGAGTAGGGTAGCCTAGTTAGGCTTTGCAACGAAAGAGATCGGATGACGCGGACCAAAACCAGCAGGGGGAGTTGCGGGCTCTCCACGCCCTTCACTCGCTGAAGGGTGTTCCTCCTGGAGACGCTCGGGCTCCCTCTCTTTTCCCCTTTCTTCCCCCTTTTTCTTTTTCTTCGGGTCACGTCCGACCCGTTTCGGACGTAACCCACGGGTGGTGGTGGGCCACTTTTGGCCTGCCCTTTCATGGAGAAGTGAGCCGGCGTTGCTTACGCATCTTCCGGCCGCTGGTCGCCATGTCCCCGGCTTCGGCTACAGGGGCACGCCCTCCAGAGGGGGGTACCGGTATACCGGCGTGGCTTCGTCGTCGTTGCTCGTTTGAGCGTCGGGCGGTGGTCTGTCGTGTTGCTCGTTGCACTCGGCGGGCTGCCGGCCAACCCGTAATCCTCACCGCGTGGGGGACGGGGGCCGCTGCCGCGAGGCACGGGGCCGCGAGGACGTAAACCTCTTTAAAAAATGCCCCAATCCTAAGCTCTGGTGCCCGGCGATGGGATGAATGGCTGGAGGGAGTCCAGTCCCAAGGGTACCAACCAGACCCCAGGGGACCGACCCCTGGTTAATAAAAAAGGACAAAATGAAATATGGCACCTGTTAAAGATTTATTACCCCAGGAGGGTACCTCCCGCTCCGCGGGGGAGAATCCCTCCGTGCGGTCGAGCAATCGGCCGCACGCTGCCCCACCGTTTCTGGGGGGGGCAAACAATGCCAAGACGTAGTGGGCGACAACACGGGTCGCGTAAGGGACAGAGTCCCAACCGTGGTCCTAGAGCGCTGCGAAAGCTTAATCTCGCTGTACTCGGCACGGAGCTCCGCGAGGGGCGACGCGTCTAGTGGGCGGGAGACGCCAGTGCTGTTCGCAGACAGCGTGCAAAAGCGGACTCGGCGGAAGAGGAAGTCGGCTCGTCAGCCGGCATCTGTTCCTCCGTCCGACTCCTCGGAGGGTGAGCCCGCCAGCGCCAAATATATGGCGTTGGCGGAAGGGCCGGCGGCTGCTGCGGCGCCGCCCGCCACCGATTGCGACACAATCTCTTCCCGCGGACTGGACGCTGCCTCCTTGGCGCAGTCCAGAGCCGCCTGCCGAAAGGCACAAAACGGGACAGAGGTGGGAGAGGTCGAGCGACTGGAGCGCTCCCTAACGGAGGTGGGTCCCTCTGACCCCCTCCGAGCGTGCAATATTGTCAAGAAGATGGTTGCCACTATAGCCAAAAAATCGGCTAAAGGACTTAAAGGCGATTATGTGCGGGCCCTAAAATCCGGAGCGGCGACCCTGGAAGAGAGACTGCAGGACGTCGTGGACCGCACCACAACCACGGAGACGGCGGGCTTGCGACAGGAAGTGGCCCTGCTGCATGCCCGCCTTGAAGAGGTATCGATCCAGAATGGCCAACTTCGGACGGAGAATGGGCAGCTGCGAGTGGACATGGCTGAGTTGCGGACCATGGTGGCCGACCTCATGGAGCGGCAACGCAGCTCGGCCCCTGCCCCTCCTCCGCCTGAAGCGGAAGAAAACCAGGAAGCTGAGGAGCAGAGACGGCAGCTCCTAATACTCGAGGCAAGGAGTTCAACCGTCGAGCGCGCAAGACCGCCCCTTGCTCACGAGGCGAAAAACGGGGCCCCTATACCGGCACCCCGCAGGATTGTGGCCGCAAAAACTTATAGCGGCCCCAAGAAGTCAGCCACACCGGCGAAGATTCCCGCTGCGACTGCCTCCACGTCTGCAGCTGCGAGGGCTTCGAAACCAGCCCCCGCAAAGAAACCGACGTCCGCTCCTGCCCCGTCCCAGCCTGCGAAGGCGGGGCCCGGCAGGAGCCGAAATAAGAAGAAAGGGGGCGTCAACGCCGCCAAACCGGCCCCGACCCCCCAGCCCCGCCCGCTGCCCCCCGCCCCGGCCAACATGAATGAGGCCTGGACGACGGTGGTGCGGCGAGGGCCCAAAAAGGTTGCGGTGCCTGCCGCGCCGCGCCCCAAGCCCGCCCCTGCGGCCACCGCTCCCCGCCAAGAGGGTCGAGCGGAGCCGAGGGGCCGACCTGGACGAAGGAGGCCGCGCGCCCCGCGGTCGGCTGCAGTAGTCGTAGAGCTGCTGCCGGCCGCTAAAGAACGGGGCATCACCTACCACGAGGTGATGACCCAGGCGCGCGGCGGCGTGAATGTGGACGCCCTCGGCGTGGAGGGGGGCATCAAGGTCCGGCAGACGGCCAACGGGGCTCGTCTTATAGAGTGCCCCGGCCCCAACACAAACGCCGCGGCCGAAAAATTGGCAGCCCGGCTGAGGGAGATCCTGCCGGACCCCGAGGTGGTGCGCATCGCGCGGCCCGTGAAGATGGGGGAAGTAAAAATCACGGGCCTCGACGAGTGCGCCACGAAAGAGGAGGTCGCTGCGGCCATCGCGTCGCAGGGCAACTGCGCCCTCGCCGACGTCAAAGTCGGGGAGCTCCGGGTGACATACTCCGGAACCCGGACGGCGTGGGCGCGTTGCCCGGTAGCAACGGCGAACCTCCTGGCCACCCCTCCACAGGGTCGGCCTTCGGACAGCCCTGGATGGCTGCGCGTGGGCTGGGTAGTGGCCCACGTGCAACTGCAGGAGAGCAGGCCGTGGCGTTGTCTTCGATGCTTCGGCACCGGCCACGGCCTCGCCAAGTGCCCCTCGACCGTGGACCGCAGCGACCTGTGTTTCCGCTGCGGCCAACCGGGGCACAAGGCAGCCTCCTGCACCACAGCCGCGCCGCACTGCGTCTTGTGCGACGCGGCTAAAAGGAAGGCCGACCACCGGGCCGGGGGCCCGGCGTGTAAGTCCGCCCCCTCCTCTACCAAAACGAGGAGGGGCGGCAAGAAAAATAAAAAGAAAAAGAAGCCGGCTGCAAAAAGGGCAGCCGGCGAGTCAGTTCCCGCCGCGGCTGTTGTCGAGCCGCAGGGCGGGACAGACGAGGGAGCGATGGACGTAGCCCCGTAATGGGTTGCGTCCATCGCTTCCTCCAGTGCAATTTGAACCACTCCGCCAGGGCACAGGATCTCCTCGTCCACACCATGGCGGAGTGGTCAATCGACGTCGCTGTCGCCGCGGAGCCGTACTTCGTCCCCACGGACCAGGACTGCTGGATGGGGGACGTCGACGGCTCCGTGGCCATTGTGTTGAGACAGTCCGCGGCGTTACCCCCCTTGGAAATGGTGGCCAGGGGACCCGGGTACGTCGCGGCTAGGATCGACGGGACCGTCGTGATCGGGGCGTACTTTTCTCCGAACAGGAGCCTCGCCGAGTTCGAGCGGTTTCTGGGCGGGCTCGAGGTGCTCTTGCACCGCTTCGGGTCCCGCCCTGTCATCGTCGCGGGGGACCTCAATGCCAAGTGTACGGCTTGGGGCTCCCCCCGCACGGATTCGCGAGGCGAGGCTCTTTCGGAGTGGGCGATCGCGACCGGCCTCTGTCTCCTAAACAGAGGCACGGTCGCGACTTGCGTGCGGTGGAACGGGGAATCTCACGTGGACGTGACGTTCGCGTCCCCGTCCGCCGTGCGCCGCACCCGCGGCTGGCGCGTACTCGAGGGGGCGGAGACGCTCTCGGACCACCGATACGTCCGATTTGAGCTCTCCGCCTCCTCCTTGTCGTCGTCGTCAGCCGCGGGCGCCCGCGGTGAGGAGGAGCTCCCGCAAGGTGCGCCCCGTTCGTTCCCCAGGTGGGCCTTGAAACGAATGAACAAGGAGTTGCTGATGGAGGCGGCCGCTGTTGCTGCGTGGACGCCAAAACCCGCGCGGCTCGCGGACGTGGATGCGGAGGTCGACTGGTTCCGGGGCACCATGGCAAACATCTGTGATGCCGCCATGCCCCGGGTCGGCCCCCGAGCACCACGTGGGGGTGCGTTCTGGTGGTCGCCCGAGATCGCAAGACTCCGCGAGGAGTGCGTGAGGGCGCGCCGCCGGAGCGCACGCCACCGCCGCCGCCGTCGTCGCGACGCTACGTTCGCGGAGACGGCGGCCCGGCTGCACGCTGACTGTCGTCAAAAACAGACGGCGCTGCAGCTGGCCATCGGCGAGGCCAAGAAGCAGAGCATGAAGACTCTCCTGGAGTCGCTCGACGAAGATCCCTGGGGGCGCCCATACAAGATGGTTCGCAGAAAACTGCAGCCGTGGGCGCTCCCGGTGACCGAGCGGCTCCAGCCTCGGCAGCTGCGGGAAATTGTTTCCGCGCTTTTCCCGCCGGCAGCGGGGGGGACTTTGAGCCCCCCCAGATGGACGCCACGTGGGGCACGCCTCCGCGTCGCCCCAGCGTTCCCGCTGCCGAGGAGCCCCCTCCCCCTATCACGGGGGCGGAGATCCATGCGGCCGTGTCCAGAATGAGAGCGAAGGACGCGGCCCCCGGCCCTGACGGCGTTCACGGCCGGGTCTGGAGCTTGGCCTTCGAGGCCCTAGGGGACCGGCTCGGGGGGCTTTTCGAAGCGTGCCTCGAGTCGGGACGGTTCCCGTCGAAATGGAAGACGGGCAGACTGGTCCTTCTGCGGAAGGACGGGCGCCCCGCGGACTCACCCGCGGGCTATCGCCCCATCGTGTTGCTGGACGAAGCGGGCAAGATGCTCGAGAGGATCGTCGCGGCTCGCATCGTCCGGCACCTGACCGAGACGGGTCCCGATCTTTCGGCGGAGCAGTACGGCTTCAGAGAGGGCCGCTCGACTATCGACGCAATTCTGCGCGTGCGGGCCCTCTCCGATGAAGCCGTATCCCGGGGCGGGGTGGCGATGGCGTT